>NC_134082.1:170160447-170477947 GCF_000715075.1 Nicotiana tabacum
TCAGGCAAATCCAAAAGAGTCTCACTTGACTACTGTCAAGAGGATACTAAGATATCTGAAAGGCACCACTGATTTGTGTCTTTGGTACCCCAAAGGTAGTAATTTCAATCTAGTAGGATATGTTGATGTTGATTATGTAGGTTTCCTAGTGGATAGGAAGAGCACCTCAGGTATGGCTCACTTTATTGGTTCATGTCTTGTATCCTGGGACACTAAAAAGCAAAATTCAGTGGCATTATCCACTGCTGAGGCTGAATATGTTGCTGCTGTATCTTGTTGTGCTCAATTGTTATGGATCAAACAACAGCTGGTAGATTTTGGCATTAAAGTTGGTTTCATTCTTATTTTTTATGATAACACTAGTGCTATAAGTATGATAAAGAACCATGTTCATCATAAGAGGAAAAAGCACATAGATGTTAAACACCACTTCATAAGAGACAACTATGAGAAAGGATTGATCTCCATAGAATTTTGTGCTACTGATATGCAAATTGCTGACATTTTCACTAAAGCACTGAGTAGAGAAAATATTGAAAGGGACAGGTTGGAATTAGGGATGATTAAGATCACCTAATAGGTCCAGCTCAGAATGCACAATGAAAAAAATTATATATTTTTGGCTAGGAATTCTGAACCTGTGTAAATATCTAGATTAAGTCTTACTCAGCTTCATACTTTAATTAGTATACTCCTGTGACATGTGTATATATGACTCACTAATCTCTTACAACATTTTCTCTATTATGGCATTTGAAGCATGTTTAAGAGAGTTCTATATGAAGAACCCGGTTCATCAGTATGGGTTCATATGAAAGCTCAGGTATGTTTTCTAAACTCTGCACAATTAGAAAGATTAATAATTCAATCATGAGCAGAAGTTCTATACTTGTCAAATTCCTAGAAAATTCTATCCGTTGAGCATTGAACCAGTTCCGTCCATCTAGAACTCTAAACCGTGATTTTTGCCTAATATCTAGGGAAGCCAAATCTATCATTAAAATTCTAGAATTTCAGTTTGATTAGACTTCTATTTGACCCCTGAAAAAGCTGTCATTACTTAATGTCTAATTCACTTTAAATACACACCACATCTCCAGTCTTCTTCATCATTCTAAAACCATCAAAAACTCCTCTTCAATTCTAATTGCCCTCTTATCTAAAATTTCCAAATTCTCTCAAGAAACGAAGAATCATATCTAACCCACAAGATCATCCTGGCACTCCTCCACCACCATCTCCCTCAAATTCATCCTCATCTACTCCACCCAGTACATCTCCAAAACCTAGTTTCCGAAGGCAGAAAATGCTTGCTCGAAAATTGTAGCATCTGGGGCTCTGAGGAAGGTTTTAAATGAAAGGTTAAAAGCTAGCCATGTGAAAGAAAGGCCAACTCCAAAGTCCGATTCTAGCTCTGAGTCTGAATCCTTTCAATTCGCGATTGAGGGAGATGGACATGGGTCTTCTGGCTCTAAAAAGACTCAAAATTCTCCTTTTGAGGTAAGTTCTTATGTGGTTGAAAACTTAGAAAATAGTTTTGTTCTGGTTGGACCCATTAGGGATGTTGAGTTGCCTGAGATGAGTAGGAGTGGAGGTAAAAAGAAGTCTAAAAAAGAAAAAGAGAGAGAGGGGTGCATGTGGTGAAGAGAGGGGAAAAGGGAAGGGAGCAGTTCTTGCTATATATGGGGTTGCACGAGATAGGTTGGATGAGAGTGGCATGAAGTCAGGGGGAAGTGGTTCTAGGGAAGCAGTTGAGGGGTTGGTTCATCTAAGCAAACAAAGAGATGAACCTGTTTCATCGACTGAAGAAACCTTGGTTGACCTACTGAAAAAGGTTGGGGCAAGTTATGACCCAAAAAAATGTAAAGCTACAACACCAAAAGCCCCAAATGTTCCCAAGTCATCCAAGAAAAGAAAAGCTTCATCCCCAACACATACTACCTCTTCAGTGCCTAGGGGTAGAGCCACAAGAAGCTAGGTAAAATAAAGTGAAGCTGATCTACAAAAGGTTTTAGAAGAAAGCAAGAAAAAGAAAAAGGATAAGGGAAAGGGAAAGGTTGTAGAATCCTCAAAGGCTGTTGAGGAAGAAGAAATGGAACTGGTCCATAAAGAGAGAGGTACAATAGTGGAAGTTCCTACACCCAAGCCTAAGAAACCCAAGACTTCCTCCAAGAAGTCCTCCTCTGTGTTTGTAGCTACTGAACCCACACTCGCCAAGAGGACAAGATCTGCATTGAAAGCTAAACAAACCAATATTTCTGATGATGATGATTGGAGTGGAGAAGAAGAAGAAGAAGATGAATCTGAGAAGGAACAAGATAAGCTTGCTATTTTTGGCAGAAGAAAAATCTTAAAAGGTAGACTGTTAAAGGACCTGGTGGAACCAGGGATGATGCGATTGGTAGACTCTTTGGCTATTCGAGGATGGAAGGACATGGTCTTTCAGATGGAAGGTAGGCTAGCTAAAAATGAGTTGATTGAATTTATGGCAAATGTTGTTGTTAAGGATGGAGTTGTCAGTAGCCAGGTGAAGGGAGTTCAATTGCAGTTTGATGTTGTGAAACTAGGAGAGATTCTTGACATACCCTCTGAAGGGTTTGATGAATATACTAGGCAAAGGTGGCCATGCCTGGACTCCCTTACCACTACCCTTGAAATCACCAAAAGGTTCTGTGATTCAGAGAATGTGAATGAAGCCAGAGCTGTGCAAAAAAGTGAGATGAGGCCTCAACACAAGGTGGTGTTTGAGTTTGTCAACAAGTACTTATTGCCAAGACAGGAGAGAAGGAACACTACCAACTACATGGATCTGGTTCTTATGGAATGCCTGGAGGGAGGAAATCAAACCAACTGGCCTGCCTTCATAGTCAAATTGCTAGACAGGGTCATAAATGGTTCCAAGGCTTATGCTACCCCATATGGCTTCATACTAACCACAGTTCTGGACAGGCTCAATGTGCCTCTAAAGAAATGGGAAATGACCTCGAGCAAAGAACATTTTGGCATCAAAACTCTTCTTGCTTGTGACTATCCAGTCAATGTCATCCCAGTTGAACCTGGTTCATCCTTGAGGATACCCATCAACAGCAAGGTTAGGACTTTGGTTCAGGAATGTGCAGCTAAGGATGCTGAAATTGCTAGGCTCAAGGATCGTGTGGTTGAAGTGGAAGATGAGAGGGATGGTCTCAGAATTGAGCTTGCAAAAGAAAAGGACAAGAATGATGGAATTCTTCAGAACATGCTGAATCTTCTCCAAACTCAACCCTCTAGTTCCTCCAAGCCTTAGGACTCCTAGGTTCTGTCTCCTGGACTAGTTCTAGTATCCCCCAGTGACCTAGATTAGGAATTTTTCTTTTTTTTTGCTCATAGTTTGGATGTTTTTCTTTCTTTTTGTGGATTGTTAGTGGCAACATATCTCTCTCAATGACAACTGCTATTTTCTCTTGTTCAATGATTATTCTGACCTTGATAGTTTAAATATGTTTGTTTGATTACTGACGATTACACCATGATTACACTTGCAGTTGCCCCAATAGCCATGAGGACTTATTAAAATCTGGAATTCACATTGTGTATGCAACTTTTCGATGATGCCAAAAGGGGGAAGAGATATTGTGCTTTACACATATTCTGAAATAAGTGTTATTTATGACTTAATTAACCTGGTCCTTGATGAAAAAAAATTCTAAATTTAGTGTTGATGGTTAAGCTGAATTTTTACAGGAAAGCACAAAGTTTGTCATCATCAAAAAGGGGGAATTTGTTGGCCCAAGAATAGGTGAAGTTTTGAAGAATGACAAATGAACTCAGTCATGGACCAGGTCCATTTTGTGAAGCACTGTCATGATCAACTTACACATATGAGATGCACGTGAAGGAGATAAGTCCTACTGATCAAGCAGCAATATCTCTTGATCTGATCGAAAAGGTTGCATATTGGATAAAGGGAGAAAGTCTCCTTATATGAAGAGACCACAATCCGGATAAAGAGAGTGTTAGAGTTTGATATCTTCAAGGACTCAACTACGATAAAAGATCAGAAATTGAGTCCCATTCAAACTCTGATTTCTAACCTATTAAATGATAGTGATTGTTCTCTTTTACAGGGATTGCACAAACGCAGAAGTTAAGCTAAATTGAAAGCAAAAGAGCAAGGCGATTTTGAAAGCAATTTATGTGAGATTTGAGTGTGCACTCCTGAAGCTACTTGAAGGAGATAGAAGAACCAGTTCCATTGTGTTTTTTTCTTGTTCTAGTTCAATTGTAGTAGGTGGTTTAAAGTTGTACCTTTCATCTTTCATAAAAGCAATTGTATTAGGTATTTTGAGTGTTCAAGTTATAAGCTAACTTGAAGTTGTCACAACAGTTGAGGCTATGTGCCACAACGGGATTAGAGTTAATTCTTAGGTTTACAAAGTGTTTTTGTAAATGTTGTTTTGGCTTAGTGATTTTAGTGGAAGTTTGGGAAAATCCTACTGAGTAGTAGGTCCTGGTTTTTTCACCTTTTGAGCCAGGTGTTTTCCACGTAAAAATCTGTGTGTTCTCTATTTTATGTACTTTTAATTCTGCAAACAGTTGCAGTTAGAACACCTAGAAGAACCAGGTTCTTCTAGAGCAAAAATTGGGTACCACACAAATCATTCCCCCCCCCCCCTCCCCTCTTGTGTGGTATTGACGTTTAGAACATCAGTAATAGAGACTAGGTTCATCAGATTCTAATCAAGAAAAGGTCTGTAAGAATCAAATACCAATGTAATCAAGGAAAGGGAATTAATCAAATTGAGTAGAAAAGGTAGGGATCGAAAGTTCAAAGAAAAGTGTTCAAATTGGTCCAAGAAACAAGGAAATCAGTAAAACAAGGAAAGAATCAATCAGAATTATACAAGGAGGTTTGAAATCAATCCACAATTGAAGGTCATTTTAGAGGGAAATTCAGCATATAAAGAGTGCATAAACATTAGGCATGTAAGGCTGAATCTATGACAAAGAGAAGTGTCACGCAATCACAAAGTCAGTAAGTAATGGACTACCGAAACATGGTAGTCACATAAGCCAATTTCAGTAATTTAGTAATAGAGAAAAGAGAGAGTATCAAATAGCAAGCAAAAGGGGTCAAGTAAAAGACCTTATAGAGTTTAGCAGGAAGTCAGAATCATATAAAGAAACAAAAGATTTTGAAATTCAGTCGAGCAACAGGTGAAGCAACTTCAGAAACTTGACTAGGTTCAAAGGAATTAGGGTTTTGAAACCCATCGAATTCAGAGTATGACGAACGAGTAAATCATATAGCAAATAGTCTCAGGACTCAAATGAACCCCAAATTTTAGGGTTTTCACCATCACTCGAGTATAGAGATGAAAACAAGTAAATCAGGCAAAATATCAACAAAATAAAATCAGAAAATTCTAGAAGGAACTAAGACTTTTAATCATGCACACTCCAGTAGAAGAACAACATAAAGAAACATAGTAGAACATGCTAAAGATCACAGAAAGCTTCTAAATAACTTAACCAAACCCTAAATCAGAAAAGATAAAGGTTCTGAATGTAAAGTTTTGAAAGAAACTTTGAGAAAACGTTTAGAAGTTTAGAGTAAACATAGGTCTACAACGGATCTAAAAGAATCGGAAGAACCTCGAAGGTTAGGGTTTCAGAAGAACCCAAATGGTGAGAAAGGCTTGGAAAGTCATTGAACTAAGCAAGAAAAGTCAAGATCAGGCTCGAATAGCCATGGCTGGTCGGAGCAAGGTCGGAAACAGCCATAGAACTGAAATCAACCCAGGTCTGGACCGAAACTTCTTCAAGGTTTGGCCTTGAAAACATGATAATCAGGCAGGTAGAAGTCATAGGAGGTAGATACAGGCCTTTAATGGCTTTGGAAGCCATTGATTCAAGCGATTTTAGGGTGGTGGTTGAAGGTGGCGGCTAGGGTTTGAGAGGGAGGTTGAGAGAGAATTAGGAGAGAATGGGGGTTCGAAGGCGGCTGCAGATGAGAAAATGACTAGGGTTTGGGCGTAATGGGGAATTAAAAAGGAAAGGTTAAATGGTGGTCGTTGATCATTTTGATCAACGGCCTGGATTGAATGGGGATCCGGGCGGGTTGTTTAAAAAGGGTCGTGGGTCTAGTAGATTAGGATTTGGGTCGGGGTAATTGAGCCTCAGGTTGGGTTTAATTGGGGTGCCAAATCCGGCCAAAATTGAAATGAAAATGGGCTAACATTTAAATAGCCACTTTTCCCATATTTACTTTATAAAAATAGTAAAAATAATTTCTGAAAATAAGTTAAAAGTATTAAAATGATTAAAATACATAATTATTAAATTAAAATATTGTCCCTATTTTTTTATGGACATAAACGTAATTAAATCTAAATGGGGCTAATATTGAAATTATATGCAATATAGCTTTAAAAATACTAAATAAATTTGTAAAAATATGCAAAAATTATTTTAGCTATATTTTAGTATAAATATGCAAATCCAATAAATAAATCACCAAAAATGATAATTTTGAGAATAATTATTGGATTTTTCTTGGTAAAAATAGGCAATAAATTGATTTAAAAATATCTAAAAATTAAGGAAAAATAATAAAACGTTTGAATATGCTTACATATGCATATACATGATATTTTGAAGGTATTTTACATATGAAAAATATACAGGGAAAAATTGGGTATCAACAACAGTTCCCATAGAGATATGCCAGAGAGGTACGTTAATACGACTTCTCTTGATCGTGGCTCTACTGAACGGAAAATTGAATTTGAGGTCTTGGAAGACATGTACTTCTCTGGACTTTTCATGGGACCAGAAACTATTGTGAACCTATACCTTAATACACCTTTTATGGAGAATGGGGATGGGATTTCAACAGATAAAATGCCTTCGGATGAAACGATATCGGATGTTGGTCATGGAAATGCTAGTGGGGAAGTCGAACATGATGAAGGTATTCTATTGGTGGTGAGTGTACCACATATTGCTTTCTCAATGAAATTCGATAGTACATGTAATGATTGCTCGACCATAGTTGTGGGCGATTTCAAGGAAATCCCTGAGAAATCAGCTTGTCGTATTGATAACACTTTCACTGATCAACGTCTTTCAAATCAATTTCCATTTGATCCCGGTAAGTCTGTTCCTCCATCCATTATGTTCGAGAGCTTGAATGTACATTTCGATATACCACACTGTTTCCCTATTGCATTGCGTTCTGGTGTAGTTGGCCTCGTTGGTGGCAAGTTGTCTAATGAATTTTTCAGTTGCAAAATGGATGTACAAGCTGTTCAACCTCGGCCGCCATGCCCACTTCCAATACCACATTTCTTGGCCTTACTATTGGATTTCTTGGCCCATGTTGCGCATTCTGTTGTAATTACAAAGAAACTAAACTTTTATGAGCTTGTCATAATTGGTATGGATGATTCCAATCTAATTGCCCGTCTTCGCGCTGCAAATTTCAGCAGTAAAATACAACCTACAGAAGTTGCACTTGCTGCCATATTACATGATTCCAATCCAATTGCTCGTCTTCCAAATTTCAGCAGTAAAACACAACCTGCAACAGCTGCACTTACTATCATATTACAGGAGTGGAGAGTATCAAAATTAAGGAGTGGGTATAAGTGTTGGGAATAAACCCCATACAAAAATAATATTCACGGTAATAAAAGCGGAATAATAATGTAGCACCGAGATACGGTAATTAACAAGAATAAAAGAGTAACAATGACACCAAGATTTTTATGTGGAAAACCCTTCTGAATAAGGGAAAAACCACGACCCCGAGAGGAGCAACTGATATCACTATAGTAAGGAATTTACACTTTGTAGGCCCGAGTAAAATACTACAAAGACCACTACAATACTCAAAAGAAATAACCCTCTTTTGATATTTCACCTCACTACAATATCGCTCACACTCTTTATTTTCTTCACAGACTATTTTCTTATATCCTGTGTGTGAAACCTCACTCTTTCTTTCTAGCTCACAGATATATTTTCCTCTGAGATTGATGATGTTAAAAATGAGAGCCGAAGCTCTCATTTTATCGGCAGAATACAGCCTACCTCATTTGATATTACAGGTTCTGCAAACTGCTTAATTTGGCAAAGAAATCGAATGTCGCTGCTTAGCAGCCATATTTGACAAAAGTTAACAAAGGAAGAGAATTCTTCCATAATTCAAGGGCTGGACCCCACAATAAGGTGAGGCTTCACGCTGTGCACTTTGCCGGTTACACATTTCATTGTGTCATTAAAATAGTAGAGTTGGTTGCACGTCATAGGTTGCATCATGGCTTAGGTGATGCATTGGTGTAATGCTATCTGCTTGAACAAGTGTATGGTTGCAGGGCAGGTTATCACTGAACTCAATTTAATAATGCTGATAATTTTTACTGTAAACCTAAAAGAACATGGATGGTTGATAGCAGTTGCTTTGGAGAAATTTGGTGAAGAGAAAGCTGCTAAAACTATTTATTTGTACTTTAAGGTGGATAATTCTAGCTTCGACGAGTCCGACCATGTTAAGAAGTGTTGTTTGTCTTATATTTCACATGCTTCTGGAGATCCTTTTGATCACAGTAGTACTCTTGAGGGAATTCTTGGCATCCAATTATCTGAGACTATTGCCTACATTATGGCGTATCATGTGACTATTTCATTACAACGACATTAAGCTTGACTGACATCATTTGGTGCTTTGTCCTTTTGGACACATCTCTAATTACTACACATCTTTGCCATGTTATCTTGAACAAAGTTGTTTTTCTCCAGAAGTCAACCAATTTTAATGAAACCAAGTCTACACTACTCCAAGCTGCCAACCAAACTATGATATTGTTCCTAATGGTTTTTTCCTGTCTTAGTCATGGAGTTAGTTCTCAAAGTTTCCCTCTTGAATTGAATCTCGAGGACAAGGTTCTTTTTGTGGGCGGGAGGATTGTTGTGAACCAAGATAATTCAAGTAATGTGTATGGGCCAAATATCTGGACAGAGGCTATTGGGCCGGGGGCTAAACCGCGAAGAGGTCCAAGATTTAGAAAGCCTAACAAGAGATTTGTCTGGGATCCAGGTTAAGAAAGCACGTGACTAAGTTAATAAAAGAGGTTATCGTCTGGGTTTGGGAGATTAGCCAAAATGTTATGTGAAAAGCTGTACTTCTGCCTTTTTCTGCCTAAGCTTCTCATTTCCTTCTATGGTGTATTTCTATCCTCTCATGTCTCTATGTTATCCCTTATTGTTTTATTGCAATTTTCAGTTATTTGTAAGTCCGTTCAGTGAATCAATATAGCTAGTTGGTTTGGTTGTTATTCCGTTTGTTAAAGAGGAGTAAACTTCCAGCACGTGCTCGTGTGAGGACATTTTTTTCCTACTTATTTGCCGGTCAATTTGCTAGGAATCTTGATTGGAGATGGTTGAAAATCTAAGCTTGGTACTGGAAAATAGAAAAATAAACAGGGGGAAAAAAGAAAGAAAAAAAAACTAGAGTGTCACTCAGTTTTGGCTAAAGATTCGATGTACCAAAGAAAGAACAAAACACATTTGGAGATTATTTATGATAGAAAAATCTTTTTTTGTATAATAATACGAGAGATAATAATCATGATGCCATAATGACCTCCAATTGACAAAATAAAGCATTGTTGGGATTAATTGATTTTGGTGATTTCTAAACAACTTTTTTTTAAGATGGCGTAAATCTACTATACTAACTAATTCAGGTTAAGAAATCGATTGTTTGAAAACATGGAATGAACGACCTTTAGAAAATATGTTACTTTAATTTTTTTACTTCAAAAGAGTAAAAAGTCACTTGGTGAATAAGAAAAAGGCACTTAACCCTCATTTGACCATAGATTTTGGCAAGTCTTTTTCAAATATTTTTTGGCGAAACATATTTGTTTATAGATCTTATCCATATTTTCGTAGATTTTAAAAATAAATTTTCAAATCCCAAAACTAGCCCTAGACCTATTTTTGACCCAAATTATTACTACTGAATTTTTTTAATTTTAAAAATTACACCGAACTTTTGTATTTTATAAAAAAAAACCACCATCTATTATGACCCAACTAATCCACCGGCTAATTACTACTATCATTCTCTTTTGGACTGATGGATCTTGTAATATTATTATAATTTGACGAATTATAGTGGCTAGTAACTATGTTATTAGCAGTTGATATTAAAATATCAGGTTATGATTTTAGGATGAGTAATTATGTAGCTCATTATAAAAATGATAATTTTGTGAAAATCTTATCTATGTTCAGGACTATGGTTTGTGATAACGGTAATGAATAGCGTTGATGAAGGTTTTGCATATACTGGATTAGCAATTTTGTTTGTTCGGTATTGTTTGGTACTTTTGAAAGTTTTTAGAACTTATGAGTATAGTCACATTCATGTTTTTTTTAAAAGTACTATATTTTAAAAAATTAGGTCCAAACAGATTTTCATCTTCAAACCAAACTTCACCCAAATCAGGATTTTAAAACAAATTTGAGAATTTGTGGTCAAAGACTAGCTTAACTTTGATCATCTAGAGAAATAAAAGACATGTTTGCCAATTCTTTTCTGGTGAAAAAGTAAAGTGGCCTCAGTTATTTTATCAGATCTCACTGGATCTTGATACCAACAAAATATATAGAAGTAACGAATATTATTTAAACATCAACTCTTTTCATATGTTAACGATCTCAGCAAGAAATCTGAGTGAACGAAAAGGGGTTGGAAATACTGTTAAAAAGACTGACTTAGGATATCGAGTTGAGTCAAATTATGTCGTTGAGTTAAAGGATGTAATTATCCTTTTGCGGGTCGTCAATTTTGAAAGATGGTATGGATATAAATGCTAGTCATATAATTCCTATATTAATATTAATTAATAAATAAAAAGGACTGAAGGAGACACTCTTCTGATAAGTTGGGTCCTAAGAAAGATTGATAATGTATAGAGTACCTTAGCATTAAAAGTCTAGTGAAGTTTTGGATCCAATGGGACATAAGACATGTGCAAACATTGGAATAATTTGTAAAGAAGAGCAAAATTCAACATGACATAAATCGGACATCGTTTCTGCTAGGATGGATGGTTGAGATGTTTGTGGTAATAAAAAGCATTCTCTTCGTTCAACACAAAGACTTATGGTCTGTTTGGCAAAGCTTTTCCGATCCTAAAAGTATTTCTTTTTTCAAAGTTGAAGTATTTTGCCAAGCTTTTGAGGAGAAGCAGAAGCAGTTTTGGAGAAGTAGAAAAAAATAGCTTCTTTCCGAAAGCACTTTTGAGAAAAATACACTTAGAATCAGTTTTTAAAAGCTTGGTCAAACATTAATTGCTGCTCAGAAGTGTTTTCCAAATTAATTAGTCAAACACAAACTGTTTCTCGCCAAAAATACTTCAGGGAAAAGCCTTTTGAAAAAAAGCACTTCTCAAAATAAGTTGATTTTTGCTGCTTGGCCAAATAGTAAAAAATTTTGAACTATAAAAAAATTGTGTTCTATACTAATATTTATTATATACTAGTACTAGTAGTTTATAACCATGTAAATTTCATTTCAAAATTTAAGAAACTAATCTCCTTTTTTTTCTCTTTTGAATTTCTTTTCGTTTCAACAAGCATGAGCGCGCGCACACACACCAACCCCGACCCCCACCCCCAACCGGCTATATCATGTCCTGTCCTTCGTCGACAAGAACACCAGTCGTTTTCAATTAACTCACCTTGTTGGATGCATCCAATTCCAATATGAAAATAACTTCATTAGTAATTCTCCGACATGTTAAATCACATGTATACATAGTCCATGTCAACGCACATGTTTCCAAGTAAATGTCTATATTTTTCTTTAAAGGTATGCTAATATAATATTCACTTCTTATTTTATAATTGAAAGTTGTTCAAACCATTAACATCAACAAGAGGTTATATGAAGCTTCTCTTTTAATCTGACGTCCCCAAGGAACAAATAGTGTACAACTATTTATTCGCTTCGAATTTTTATAGGATCAGAGTTCGATTCACGTGTTTCATCAGTAATATTGAACTAGTCAAAATTTCCAATTTGAAACAAAAGTGGCAAGAAGAGAAAAAGGAAAAGAAAAAAATGATAAAATCTCATCATTGAAGTAAGGTTTCAAGTAAAGAAAATAATGTCAAAAGCTTAACAACAGGCTATGAACATATATTTACTCTCACTATGAAAACCAACAATTAAAAAAATATAATGTGGTAGGATCAATATCTCTTTCTTCATCGTTTTTCCTCTTCTCTAATGCAACATTGAGCAGAAAGAAAGACTCTAGAATTCAGAGGTAGATGTAGAAGTGAAGGTAGAAGAAGAGCGTTCAGTACCTTTCGTGTCAACTGAACGAAAGAGTGACTGGTTTTCACTAGAGTTTACTTGCATCTCATCATATTTATCTCTTAATCCTTGAAAATTAAATTCATCATCGTAGGCGTTTGAATCTATGTTAGATTCATTAACGTCTAAACGACCTTCAAGCATTTTCACTACTGTAGACATGTTTGGCCTTAATGCTGGAGATGGATTAGTGCATAGTAAGGCCACCTTAATCATCCTCAATGCCTCCTTTTTGTTGTAATTGGAACCTAATCTTGGGTCCACTAGCTCCAAAAACTTTCCTTTTCTTTGTAGAACCAGGGCCTGAAGTAAGCAAAATGATGGAATTGGAACACTTGAGAAATACTACCAAGTCTACTTGATCAAATACAGCACATTTGTTTATACCAAATATGAAGTTTTCATCAAGAAAACCGACACATTGTTTAGAAGTTAACTATTCATGGAACTGATAGCAAGAGAAGGTGGTTTCTTACCCAATCAAGAAGACAGACATAATTCTCATCAGGATTATATTTCATGTTGTTCTTCCCAGCGACGAGTTCTAATACAACCACCCCAAAACTGTACAAATCTGCTTTATGTGTTAAATAACCCCAGAGTGCATATTCAGGGGCCATATAACCTCTGCAAAACAAGGTAACAAAGTTGATACTCATGCAAGATTTGACATTCAGGAACTTCCTTAAATGCTTAAACTAGGTAACAATGGACAGCAGAACTATTTGTTACACCTATTGTAAAACTGATTATCATAGTTTGACTTACATGACTTTGAAGAGAACAATGATGTGACATCTACTAAATTATTATAGTTGGAATATAAAACATGGAATTTCTAAAGACGAGTGGCTTTGAAGAAAAATGCGAAATGATAGATAACATTTTTAATCTGTTTGACTCTTGGGATCAGTTAAGGTGCTAGACATAGCCTTTTGGAATTATATAACGAGTACAGATTCATTCAGGAAAAACTGAAGTAACTTTGACATGACTTAAAATGGAAAGGATGACATTCAAAAAGGAGTATTATGAGGGGAAAAAATGATTAATCAGTGAGAGTAGTTTAGAAGCTCACATTGTCCCAGCAACCCTGGTGGTGATATGGGTTTTCTCCTCGTCATGAAGTTTGGCCAGACCAAAGTCTGAGATCTTTGCATTTAGGTCTTTGTCAAGGAGTACATTGGTTCCTTTGATGTCTCTATGAACGATCTTTAGAGGTGATTCTTCATGTAGGTAAAACAAGCCTTTAGCTATGCCAACACAGATCTTTTGCCTAGTTGGCCAGTCCAGTTTCGGTGGACATTCTTCAGGACCTGCAATTTACTGTAAAATTGAAACTAGGCACATATTCATACACAAAGACACACATATATGTATGTACATATGCACGCAGATGAACATATAAACTTGAGAATTACTCCAGTTACATTATTGAGGGAGAATGGGATCATTATTTGTCTTTCGTTTTTGGCTTAATGTTCTTATTGACTTGTACCTTACGTTATCCATGAAGAATAGCACTTACCAAACAAAACATGGGAAAGGCAATTATTCTCCATGTACTCATAAACTAGTAAAAGTTGGTTCCGCTCAACACAGCATCCGTAAAGTCGGACGAGATTTGGGTGACGTAAACCAGACATCATGCCTATTTCATTTACAAATTCACGGTTCCCTTGTCTTGACTTGGATGAAAGCTGCTTGACAGCAATTATAGTACCATCTGCTAGTGTACCCTGAGCATTAACCAAAATGGATGAAGTCATAGATGATTTGCGATATAATCAATTAGGAAGTCCACAGGGAGGGGTAAGACGGAAGAATTATGAGATTTCTTAGACATATTCACCTTGTAGACAGATCCAAATCCACCTTCACCAAGCTTATTTGCGGCATCAAAATTACTTGTGGCAGCTTTAATTTGTCTGAAAGTAAATATACCAGTTTGCAGATCTAGTCCTCTTAATTCTACACAACAGTAAAAAACAAAAAGTTTAGGATTTTAGTTTCTCACAAGATAAATAAAGAAAATCTTTGAAAAGCATCCAAAAAATTATGGAAAGTTTGCAGCTTCAAACCCATAACCATCACCCTTGTCTTCTCACCCTTTACTAGTGAAAACATGAATTTGGATAGCATATGGACATATATGTTTAATGTGGCGGGAAGTCTTCCCTACATGTTGTGATTTCCCTAGAAAACGATGATGACACCTAGTATCCACATGGTATAATCATTCACATGCACTTCAATTTGCAAAAACCACTCCAGTTGTCACTTGATTTTGCAATAACACCAAGAATCACCCAGAATGCAACAGACAAAAGTTTTAAGTACATTCTATTTGTCGGGCATCAACAAAAGTTGAGGTCTAGAATCACCTTGTTCCATCAAATTCCTGTTTCTTCTTTTCCTCCAAGCAACAAAGAGAATCATCAGAATGAGAGCTAATGAAAACATCACTGCTCCAACTACAATTAGAATCTTCTTTTTCCGATTAGAAGAGTTCTCCTGTGTAGGAGGGGGCTTGAAATCTACATTACGCAACAAAAATTTCAAGAATATTAGATGCCCTGCCATTTATTTTTATGCTGGAAATCAGAGATATTATGCATAAGTTATTCAACGAGAGAATATCTAATTTATATCTTCTTGAGCTTCAAACATATAATCAAGAGTAGTTTTGTAATCTGTTTCCAACTCTGAAAAGGTCTTAGTTTTTTACATAAGATGCAAGCGGTGTTAGTTTGTAAAACAGACTTAATCTCGCTATGAGACAGAAAAGAAGATAATAAGAGAAAATATGCTACACGTAAGAAATAAAAGTGAAGACGGAGTATTACTAGCTTCCAGAGAGATGGCAGATACCAAAGGACCATACTTTCCTCTACTTGGGATTGATGTAGTTCCTTTCCCAGCATACTGAAAGCGAACGTCTAAAGTTTTATCTTTTACAGTTACATTAAACTTTTCTTTCAAGGCTTTATCAACTCCTCCGGCTACTCTTTCAATATCAAAATCTTTAAGCTTCAATTCGTCCTGCACCCAGTTAAACTAAGTCAGTTGCAGCTAACTCGATATTTTACTATATCTAATTCTCTGACGTGTTGGTTCACCTGTATGTATACATCAAATATCCGTCTTCCAAGACTTTGGAAAGATCGGTTGTCTCGGAAAACTATTTCTGCGAAATGAAGTGTCAAAGTGTAGCTTCCATTTGCTAAGCAACGTGCAAAGTAAGTCAAAGATAAAGGGGAGAGGTGAGCTGTCATGTAAAGTTGAGCTTCGTCTCCTGTGATAGCAGATATATTATCTGCTTTGTAGTCATTCAATGATATGACACGATCCCAGAAGTGTCCTGTACTGCTAGATCCCCAGTTCCCTTTCCAGTAAACAAATTTTGCAGCACCTGCCGGGTCTTCATCTGCTTCAAAAGTAGTGTTTCCAATAGTTACTCTTCCTCCACCACAATTTATGTGTAGTGAATACTGGTCTGCAGTATTCAAAGCAGAGAAAGGTTACTGGAGATAATGAATATATTTCAGAAATATGAGACAATGATAAAACTGTTTCGTTCTTGTAGATTGTCGAGAAAACTATCTGGTGATTCAATTTTTTCCATGATCTATATAGTTTACAAAAGGAACCAAATTATACCTTCCTACTTTTTCCTATCGATTGTCAAAAAAAAAAAAAAAAAAAAAAAAAACTGGTGCACTATTGCACAATGGAACAATGTCAAACAAAAGAGTTTAAATGGAGAGGGTAGAAATTAAAGCTCTGAAAACAGTGAGTACTCACCCTCTGAACATGGATTCATTGACAAGCACTTCCCCTGCTCTCTGAAGTAGTTGAAAGAGGTGTCAGAGAGGATAAGTCCTTTTCAAGAGAATATTAGTCCTTATCATTTTATTTAACATTCAACACTTACATAAAATTCCCGCCGTTAAAGCTTCTGAATAAGTTACTGATAAGAAAAGAAAACCAAACATGGAATCATCTGAACCGTATATATATAAAAGAAAACAGGAGAAAAGCATAAGAAATACAAGGATCGTACAGGTTGTCCCGACAAGTAGATGGTTCAGAGCTCTCGTCGAACTTATTGTAGGAAAGGTCTATCACGCTGCATACAATGTATCTGACATGGTTATGAGTTTATCAAGTATTTTCAAACTAATGAGAGGGAGAAAAGAGCTTGTGCCTTCACTTAGAGAAAACAGCTTTAAATGCAATTAAATTAATGACAATCAGCAAGTTAAATCTCAATATCCTTATCTCAATATCTTTATTTATTGCCCATCCAACTCATTTTCACAAAGCTATCATTCTTCCTCACAAGAAACTTACACAGACAAGACTCAGTAATTCATGTTCCGGACAAGAGAAGTGTGAACGACTTTTTAATCTGATTCTCTATGCGAGCAACCACATTTAGTTGTGACATTTAATGCTGCATTCTCTATCTATCACCATGTTATATAATCCTACCCTAAAGCTATACATGTCCTTTTTTAAATTGAGATCAGAAGAATGACCAGTGTAAATGAAAAGGCAAGACATAATCAAACTTACTATCTGGTATCTCGACTTTTTAGCCACTCTGGAATTGGCCCAACAAAAGCATTGGCGGTCAGATACCTAGCAAGCAGCAAATATTTGATTTAACTAGGAGATCACAAATTTGAAATGCAATATCTGCACTACATGTTCAAGAATATGATAAGAAATTATCAAATTCGAAATCGCTTCTTGAATCACCATCTATCAGCTACCCACCAAAATGGAAAGTGATTTCCAACCAAAATGAAGACTAATTTTTGTGTGCAGCTCATGGGAGAATATTACTGAGTTATAAACAAACCATCTAACATCAAAATCTCAAAACTTTGTGGGCAAAAAATATAAATTTCATGTAAAGGCATTTGAATTCTTGGTATCCTTGCCATCTAAGACTGTTTTGTCATTGAGGCTATTTTCTGCTTTTCTTCAAAAGAAAGAAAAGGGCTTGGGCATTCGGAGAGGGTACAGAAGACTGATAGATGGACCATCAACTCTCACATAGTAAGACTAGTATAATGAAATAGAGATGCAAAACAAACATTTCCACATATAGTTACAGGAATCTTCATGTCATTCTGACTTACGTGGCCTCCAAGTTAGTCAGGCTTTCGATATTTGCAATCCCTCCTTCAAGCTTGTTAAAACTCAGATCTCTGCAATAAAAAATAAACAGAGTCAAACCTAAAAGAATGCTCAATCCCATATGGCTGAACAAACTATAGCACAATTGTTAAAAGCTTAATTAAGCTTAGATAAAGGATAGAGAAAATGGATAGTTCAGAAGACAGGTTTGTAGAGAACTGTATCATCCCCTTTTCTTATTTTACCTTCTTTCTCTTTTCAAGAAGATAGTTTTATTTCAAGAAAGCGAGGTTTGTTGTTTGCATTTCAAGATTCAACAAACCTCATTCCTCTCCTATTCAAAAAGAGAAGAGGTTTGTAGAAGGAAAACAAAAAAGCCCTGAAGGGAATCAGACATGCACAAATTTCATGCTTTGAGTGGATTATCCACAGCTTGAATAACAGGAAAAGGAAAAAAAATGAGATCATTAAGGAACATTTAAAATAAATCAAAAATACATTGAAAGTAGTGGAATTACAAAAACCGTAATTCGCTCATATCAGCTACAAAATCAGGAATCATCCCGACTATATTACAGCTTCTCAAAACCCTGCAGTCAAAACTTAGTGTCAGAAAAATGACGTTCTTTGATAAAGGATGTGTAGGAAACTCCACTCATAGTTCCCAAATTATTAGGTACTTACAATTTAGTCATGCCTGTCATGTTTCTAAGTGGTGGAAATTCTGAAGCACCTCCCTTCAGGTCACTGATTCTTCTGTATATGCATCATCTGATTGTTAATTATCTTGGTTTCTACTAAGCCTAATCATAAGAACATTGCAAAAAGCAAAATAAAGTCTCCAGAAAAATGGCATAAACTTACAGTTCAGTCAAACTGGTCAAATTAGAAACACTTGGTGGAATTGGTCCTTCAAATCCAGAACCTTCAATCTCTCTGTTAAAAGAGCATATACAACAAATAAATTTCTACTGGATTTTTCTAACTTGTACAAAAATTTACAAATGAAAATACTCACAGCATCTGGAGATTTTTCCAACTCTCAAAATTGGGCAGTTTCCCAACAAAGCTGTTACTGCTCATCCTACTGTATTGATGACAGAAGGGAAATGCAGGAATTCAACTTAACATTTGTGGAAGAAGAATTAGAAATCTCATCCGAGATGCACATTTAAATGCACTCACAGTTCAATCAATTTCGTCAGATTATTCAGTTCCACTGGCCACTCTCCTGTGAAATTATTAGCACTGAGAACGCTGCACCAATCAAAGTTCATCAATTTTAGAATGAAATCCAGCTCACACTTGATCTGCTCTTTGTAGAAGCACACTATATTTTAAGACCAATCACTCCGTCATTTAAAGTGACGAAGCTACTTGGAGAGGTGTCCTTCCTAAGCATGGATGAAGTAAATTGACTTACAGATTCTGTAAGTTGACCAGCTTCCCTACTTCCACTGGAAGCGATCCATTAAATAAATTTGTTTCCAAACTCCTGAAAAATTATGATGTCTTCAGGAAATTTCAAGTATTCTTGTACAGTCGGTCCATCTGAGAAAAATGGAGGTAGGGAACTTACATAACCGTAAGTGAGGTCATATTTCCTATGTACTCTGGAATTGGCCCAGATAACCGATTAGCAGAAACAACCCTGGAAATTAAACATCCAATTCATGAGTGTATGGAATCAAAGGTATGTATACATTTTAATGCCGAATGAATACACAGCCTCACATGAACTCCAACTTGGTAGACGCCCATTCAGGGGGAATTGTACCACTTAAGTAATTGCGGTTGAAATCACTGCAGAAAAGGTAAAACCATAATGATTTTAAGAATAAGTAAATTTCAAACTGGTTTTCTAACAATTATTCTGGATGCTCTCAGTACATTTTCTTCAGATATGGTAACTTCGCCAGAGATGAAGGGAGGACACCTGCAAGATCCTGTCCTTTGAGAAATCTGTTGACAATTAGAGCAGCCACCGTCAGATTACCAGCATTTAAAAATAAGCCTATCTGGTTTATATAAACTCGATCAGTTTCATAATGCAATGAAGTGACTATTAGAAAAATCTTTACAGAAATAGTCATGTTCATCAATGTGATATTTGAATATTTAGATCAAACACATGGTTTTCTAACAATAAACCTAATACCATTTTATTATAAACGCTTTTACCTAATAGGACTACCAACAACGACAACAACTCAATAAAATTCCCACAAGTGGGGGTCTGGGAAGGGTAGAGTGTAGGCAGACCTTACCCCTACCCCGGGATAGAGAGGCTGTTTCCGAAAGACCCTCATAAGGAACAATAGACAATAGGCAAAAGATCAGTGACAGCAACAGAAGCCAGAAAAATAAAATAATATCAGCAACGTAAAACCAGAAAATAAATGTAAAAGCAATAACAATAACCAGAATTAATGCCATAGGAAAAAGTGTGGCAGCTACATAAACCACTAACAACCCAAGGCGAAACATAATCAGCCTAGTCCCGCCCCCGGAAACAAAGTAGAGAAATGCTTGACTCCCTCCTAACCTACAACTCTAATGCTTGACCTCCACGCCTTCCTATCAACTAGATCTTAGGTAATCGACTACCATTTAACAAGTTTTATGTAATCGATGTATCAACTAGATCGGTAGAAATAATCCAAACTACTAAGGCCCTCAATTTCTTTTTCCCTGACTTATGATCTTGGAGGAGGCAATATTGAGGATTAATCAGGATATTGAAAACAACGGATAGAAATTAGTGTTTGTTTATCAAATTGTCTCGTTATTTCAACATCAAACTTGAAACATGGAATTTGGAAGTTTGAAAAACAGGTTTTAGGAGTTTTCAAGTTATTTTAAGTTTACATTCACAGAACTTCAATTGTGTTTTGATGTCCAAACAAACCTGCAACTTCCAAATATCTTTTTTCAACTTAACTTCAAATACAATTAATTTTTTTCAAAAATCAACCAACTTGTGTCCAAATTCCCCTCACAAATTAACCATGAATAACATTATTAACAAAAACAACATATTTTTTTTAGAAAAAAAAAAAAGGAAGAGAGGAAAATGGAAACCTACATGCTTTGTACATGGCAAAGACCATCAGGGGAAGTGCAATTGCAGACAAGGGTATTGTTATAAAGAGGCATATCCTTCCTTTTCGGTGTGCTCCAATTTGAGTTCCCATCACAAGGGTTTTGCTTAAAATCCCAGTCCTTTTTCCCCAATTCCGTAGCTATTTCTTTAAGAGCATCCACTGCAATCAAAATAATTGGTATCAACCTTCTTCTTTCTTTTTTACATACATTACCTTTAAAAAGAAAGAGTTAAAATCTATTTACCTTCATCTTTAGGAAGCTGACTACTTTGTGCTTCAATATTGCCTGCAGTAAAACAAATTACTATTGTATAGAAGATGAGAAGTAAATTACAGGATCTTAGCATGGTCACTTAGACTAAAAGAACATGAGAATTTTTAGAGTAATGATATTTTTTTTGTGTGAGAGAAATGAAGGTGCTCTGAAAAATAAAAATGTAAAAATTGCAGGCCTTTGGTTTTAAGTGAAGAAGACAAAGTTGATGAAAAAGATTTGGATATTGAGGCAATTATGATGCAGTTTTATTAATTTAAGACCCAATTATTTGTTTGTTTGTTATGTGACGAAGACACCTTGGACCAAAGATCTTGTCTACATTTGTTGCATGAGTATGGGTCGCCATTTCATTTCAGAGAAGGGGAATTTAAAAACGGAAAAATGCAATTTCCTTGTAGATAAAGTTACTTTACTCCTTACTTTAAATAATAAGGTTTCACATGGAGGCAAATTGGAAAGTACAGTACAGCTAGTGGAGGATTAGTGGTTGCTTAAGTTAGAGCTTTGATCTCTTGTCGTTTTCTTTGTTTTATATTAGGAAATCGGGGCTCTTTTAGTTCAATTTTGACGGAACCTAACAAATTTAGTTAAAAATTAAAGATTATAATTCCTCGCGTCAACTGGATATGAGTTTCTAAACATTTTTACATTGGATCTGAGCTACTCAAACCAGTTTTGTCTAAGGTTTTTGTTTGATGCTAAAATTGTTTCTCACGATATCAAAGTTTGGAAAAAAAAAAGGATTATGTTTGAAATTAATAGATATACAAAAGAATTTTGACTTTTTTTTAGGTTTTACACACCTTAAGAAAGATATTTAAATATTTTAATCATAAGAGTATCTGGAAGCAGTACAAAGATATTTTGAAACAAAAAATGATAAATAATATTTTACTTTTACGAAACATCAAATTTAAGCCTGTTATTTTTATTTTATGACTTTTATTGATGATACTAATATATCGCCTCTTTTTGTTTTCTTGAGATAGAGTTTTTCGAAAATAGTTTCTCTGCCCTCGGGTAGGGATAAGGTCCGCATACACACTACCTTCCCCAGATCTGAGTAGTTGAACTAGATCGTTGTTGTTGTAACAGTATCAAATTTACGGCTCATATTTGGAATGAAAGATAGTAAAGGATTCATCTTTCTAAACATTTAAGCTATTGGATTACTATTCCACTAATTATTACTTAGAAAGTGATAAAAATTTAAACAAGTCGTTCTAAAACAGACTTAAGGTTCACGTGGGAAACATAAAAATAGGAGTATATCTCTTGCTATACAAACTATTGTCAGCAAACCAATCTGGAAAGTGTCCCATTTGATCTACACAAGGTGTTTCACACTGTTAAATTGCCATTGTCTTTGAATAGACTTTTTACCAAATATCTCAAAGGAATATTTCACTAAAATAAACATGGCAGCTGGGACCTATTTTTACATCTTTATAATATTAAACTTAGTTAAATTGTTGACATTTATAATCAACTTGATGTCTTTCATTTCTTACTTTTCTAGTTGTTGTCTGTTTTTGATTTTATGAGTCACTTGATTTGAATGTCTTTCTATGATTAACCTGATTCCCCTTTAGCCAGGGATATGTAGGAAACCTTTGAAGCAAAGGTTCGGTTAAATCTTTTTTAAAAAATGCTTCACACGGAGTACTTGGATGGGCAAAAATCGTTCACTTTATCTTTGCACGAAAACCCTTCGTGTCTTCGGGCAAAGAGGGGCAGCTGTAAGCACGTGATTTTTGCCCTATGAAAGAATTACTCCCAAAAATTTCAAAATAAAACGATTTTTCCTTGGTGTGCAATTTTTGAATTTTTGTGGTATTTTTGTATAATTATTTGTATTTTTGTCTGCGCATGTTTATTTGTTAAATTAATAGAAATACAAAAATATGTCGCATTTGCATTTAGGATTTAATCCTACAATTGTTGGTAATTAAGTTTGTTTTACAAAAAATGAAAATCACAAAAATAGGCATCTTTTGCATTTTTTAGCATTTAATGTCCAATTGTACAATTTCATGCTTAATTATTACTTAATTGTGTGTTAATTGTTATTGGGAGTTAATTTGCGCTTTTATAACTTAATTTAGTTCTATATAATAATTTAAGGATTTTTAAAATTTAGTTTTAGAAAAATAAAAGAAGAAAAGAGGGCAAAAAATATAAAGAAAATCGGAATTGGGCTCTTCTTCAATTTTAAACCCAGGCCCAAAACACCTCTACCCAACCTTCCCTTACGACCCGGTCCATTCCAACCCGGGTCGACCCAGTCCATAACCCCAAAGACCCAACACCCCTATCTTCCCATTTTTTTCATTTTTCACTCCAAAAACCCTAACACCTAAAGCTACCCCCCCCCCCCCTCTTTCTTCCTCTCCATTTTCTCAAAGCTCATCCATGGTTGCCCCCTCAAGCTCGTCAATGGCTTTTCCTTGTCGACACACACACACACTCACACACGCAGAGCTGCTCGTCGACCACCCTGGCTGCTCCTTTTTCTTCGTCCAACAACCTCCGCCCCTATCCGCCATTGACGAGCTTGTCAAGCTCTCATGGCTGCCTCGTCTTCATCTTCTTCTTCACTTCTACACCAAACCACCGCCATCTACGCCAAGCAACGCAGCCACACACAGTCGCCATGGCTGTTGCGTCTGTTGCTGCCCGTCGTTGCTGCGTCTGCTGCTGCTGCTCCGCCACTGCTGCGTCTGCTGCTGCCCGTCGATGATACTGCTACGCCACTGCTGCGTTTGCTGCTCCTTCTACTACTTCGTTGTCGTCTCCTTCAGTCGAATGACCCATCGTCGACACTGCCCAGTCGACCTCCAGCTGCCTCGTCGAGCTCCATGTTCAGCAATAGCAGCTGCTACTGCTTCGCCTCATCCTCACCGCCACTGCTTCGTCTTCAAACGACACCAAACGACCATCTTCTTCGATCGTCCGTTGTGGTCGTCTTCAGCGTCAAGTTATTTTGGTGCGATAATTGTTTCCGGACAGATTTATTTTCGTTCGAGTTCATCGTCGTTCCGATCCGGTTAGTTGGTTTAAGTTTCGTTTTTGTCCGTATTTTATTTTGATATTTCTCGAATCTAAAATCGGTAAATGTTTGATTCTTGTTTTGTTCGTTGTTCATCGTTTTGTTAAATTTTCAGTTTGTTCATATAAAAATTGTTAGTTAATGTTGTTAGATTCAAATTGAAATTTAATTAATGTTGTTAGTTTAATTTTAATGTTGTTTCTTCTTCGGTTTGTTTTTATTTGTTTAAAAGAATTTAGTTGTAATATGGAAATATGTTGGTTTAATCATTTGGATCCGTCATGTTTTGTTGTTTAATTCATGTTCATTTTGTTTCAAGTTCGTTTTTAATTCAGTGATTTAATGTGAGTTTATGTTTTGGTTTTTAATTTTTTTATTTAGTTTGAATCATGTATCTTTGTTGTATTTTATTGGATTTAATTTAAAAAGATCAATTGATTATTTGAAGTTTAGTGATTTGAATATGTTTATTTGTTTTGTTTAAGCTTAATTCGAGTTTAATTCGAATTTGAATAAAACTTGCTTGTTATTGTTGTTGAATCTTTTCATTTATGTCCTTACTTTGTTTGATTGTTCTTGAATCCGAAATTAGTATAATTTTGATCTTCTTGTTTGTTGATTATCATTTTTGATTATTTCTTCAGTTTGTTTCATGATCTTGTTTAGTTTTAATATAAAAATTGTTGGTTGTAATGCTGTTAGATTTAATTTTAAGTTCAAATGATTATTGAATTTACAAATATGAATATACTTGTTTGTTGTTGTTGTTGATTGAATCTAAAAGTAGGTTTGTTTGTTGTTAAAAAATATTGTTCAATCAAAATAATTTTAGTTGTTTCTTTGTTGTTCATCATTTAGTTTGAATTTGTTGTTGAAAATTGTTTAGAAATTGGTCATATTTGTTGTATTTTGGTTGAAATTGATTAGGTGAATTGGTTATAGCTGATGGGGGTAGTTTGGTAATTTGCAGTACGTTCAGGGGTAAATTGGTAATTTCAGTAAGGTCGGGGGGGTATTTTTGGAATTAAACATTTGAACAATTGTTTAATATAATGGGGGACAAGACATAAATTAGTGGGGGAATAATGTAATTTTTTATGTTAAGCATGGGGGACAAGATGTAATGGGGTGGGGTTGTTATATTTGTTTAATGTAGTGGGGGACAAAACATTAGGTAGTGAGATTAAAAGGGGATGAGTGAGAAGATAGTGGGTTTTATGTTTAAAAATGCTGAAATATGGTAATAAATAGGGGACTTGATCAGATTTTTGAGGGACAGAGAAAAAACAGACAGAAAAGAGAAAGAGAAGAAGAGAGAGAAAGAAGAGAAGATAGAGAGAGAGAGAAAAAAAAAAGAGCTGAATATTTAAGAGAGAAAAATTTCGAAAATATTAAGACTTCCAAGAAATACAAATAAAAGCATTCTGGAAATTAAAAGAGAGAGTAGTATACACCTGATATACAGTTTAAATATTCTGATATACGGATTCAGAAATTAAGGGTTGAACATTAATTAGTCTTTCAAATCTGAAAAGATTCCTTTGGCTTCTGTCCGTTGATTGTTAAAGTAAGTTGTTCCCTAGCGGACAGAACAAAAGGATGAAACTTGTGCTCGGAAAAAGCAAAAGGCCAGTATCATTCCCAGCAGCCTTCAGAAGAGTGAAGCACTAGTTTTGAAGGAATCAAAATCTCCCAACAGTGTTTTCCTCAACAGCGTTATCCCCGGCTGATAACATTTTATCCCCAGCAATGTTGAGAGAGAAAAGTTTTGAAGGAAGTAGCTTTGGAGAAAATGGGAAGAAAGGAGACTCCCCAATAATATTATTCCCCAACAGGTAAGTAAATAATTCCCCAGCAGTGTTATCCTCAGTAGTCTCGGGGAAAGACAACACGAGCTTTTAAATGAGATAACCATCCCCCAGCAAGGCCACAAATCGGCCACCACTAAAAAAAACTGATAAAATTTTCTTTGCTTGAGAGTTGAAACAGGAACAAAGCAGCGCAAAGGAAAAAGAAAAGAAAAAAAAGGAATTACAAAGGTAAGTTTCTCAAACCTTTGATCTTTACATTTTCCTCCTACGATAAAAGTCCTAGTCTGATGAAATTTTCTCCTGAGATATCAAATCTTAGTCCGATGAATCTTTCTCCAAAGCTCGAAAGGAGCTTGATTTATTTTTAAAGTATTAGAGTTGAAGTCAGGAGCCCGCCTGGAGAATGGAGGTGTTAAAATTTAAGAAATTGTTAAAGTCAGGAGCCCGCCTATAGAACGGAGGTTGTTAAATTTTAAGTTGAAGAAGTCAGGAGCCCACCTGTAGAATGACAATTTAAATTTCAAGTTTTGAAGTTAATACATTTAAGTCTTTACATTTAAGTTGAAGAAATTGGGTTCGTCTGATCTCAAATAGGATATTTTGGGTCTATCCGCCCTCAAATAGGATGTTGAATCTATTCGACCCAAGTGGTCCGACTTGTATGAGCATTGCCGAAATATATGTTTCATAAATCATTACCGAAGGCGTTTTATTTTTAAAAGTTGTTGAAAACTCGCCAGCCTAAAGAAAGGAATGGCATTTTATTTTCAAAGTTGTTGAAGTCAGGAGCCCGCCTGAAAAGAGGAAAGGCGTTTTATTTTAAAAGTTGTTGAAATCAAGCCAGCCTAAAGAAAGGAATGGCATTTTATTTTCAAAGTTGTCGTTGAGGTCAGGTGCCCGCCTAAAGAAAGGAAAGGCGTTTTATTTTTAAAAGTTATTGAAATCTCGCCAACCTAAAGAAAGGAATGGCATTTTATTTTCAAAGTTGTTGTTGAGGTCAGGAGCCCGCCTGAAGAGAGGAATGGCATTTTATTTTCAAAGTTGTTGTTGAAGTCAGGAGCCCGCTTGAAGAAAGGAAAGGCGTTTTATTTTTAAAAGTTGTTGAAATCTCGCCAACCTAAAGAAAGGAATGACATTTTATTTTCAAAGTTGTTGTTGAAGTCAGGAGCCCGCCTGAAGAGAGGATAGGCGTTTTATTTTAAAAGTTGTTGAAATCAAGCCAGCCTAAAGAAAGGAATGGCATTTTATTTTCAAAGTTGTCGTTGAGGTCAGGTGCCCGCCTGAAGAAAGGAAAGGCGTTTTATTTTTAAAAGTTGTTGAAATCTCGCCAACCTAAAGAAAGGAATGGCATTTTATTTTCAAAGTTGTTGATGAAGTCAGGAGCCCGCCTAAAGAGAGGAATGGCGAATTTATTTTCAAAGTTGTTGGTTGAAGTTGGGAGTCCACCCATATAATAGAGGAATACATTGCAAGTCAGTAAAGCAGAAGAATCCAACAGGAATCCCCAGCGGGAAACAATAAAAATCCCCAGCACCGGAAAGCGGAAGGTTGCAACAAGAGATCCCAGCGCAAAATCAAGCGCATGAGTCAAAAGGGAGAAAAGACACATCTTGAAAGAAGCGGCCTATGAACATTGAATTATGCCCAACATAACAAAGCTTAATGAAGGAAGCCATATCCCCAGCGGATCGAACAAAATGATGAAAACTGGTATTCAGAAAAGCAAAAGGCCAGTGTCATCCCCAAATTCTCAGAAGAAAAGCACCGGAAGAAACACAAGCCGACAAGAAAGCAAGACAACAAGAACAAGTTGAAGATAGATGAGATCTAATGATTTGTAGTCTAGCCTAGCTTCTTGTTTTCTTTTAAAGAACGGTGTAACAAGGGGATCGGTAAGCAGTGATAACAGCATGCAACATCAGTAACATTGCAGTCTCATGGTAGTCCCAGCTACCAAAACTTCCCGAACTACATTAACCTGATTCCCCTTTAGCCAGGGATATGTAGGAAACCTTTGAAGCAAAGGTTCGGTTAAATCTTTTTCAAAAAATGCTTCACACGGAGTACTCGGATGGGCAAAAATCGTTCATTTTATCTTTGCACGAAAACCCTTCGTGTCTTCGGGTAAAGAGGGGCAGCTGTAAGCACGTGATTTTTGCCCTATGAAATAATTACTCCCAAAAAATACAAAATAAAACGATTTTTCCTTGGTGTGCAATTTTTGAATTTTTGTGGTATTTTTGTATAATTATTTGTATTTTTGTCTGCGCATGTTTATTTGTTAAATTAATAAAAAATACAAAAATATGTCGCATTTGTATTTAGGATTTAATCCTACAATTGTTGGTAATTAAGTTTGTTTTACAAAAAATGAAAATCACAAAAATAGGCATCTTTTGCATTTTTTAGCATTTAATGTCCAATTGTACAATTTCATGCTTAATTATTACTTAATTGTATGTTAATTGTTATTGTGAGTTAATTTGCGCTTTTATAACTTAATTTAGTTCTATATAATAATTTAAGAATTTTTAGAATTTAGTTATAGAAAAATAAAAGAAGAAAAGAGAGCAAAAAATATAAAAAAAATCGGAATTGGGCTCTTTTTCAATTTTAAACCCAGGCACAAAACACCTCTACCCAACCTTCCCCTACGACCCGGTCCATTCCAATCCGGGTCGACCCAGTCCATAACCCCAAAGACCCAACACCCCTATCTTCCCATTTTTTTCATTTTCACTCCAAAAACCCTAACACCTAAAGCTACCCCCCCCCCTCTTTCTTCCTCTCCATTTTCTCAAAGCTCATCCATGGCTGCCCCCTTAAGCTCGTCAATGGCTTTTCCTTGTCGACACACACACACTCACACACGCAGAGCTGCTCGTCGACCACCCTGGTTGCTCCTTCTTCTTCGTCCAAGAAACGCCAAGCAACGCACACACACAGTCGCCATGGCTGTTGCGTCTGCTGCTGCCCGTCGATGCTGCTGCCCCGCCGCTGCTGCGTCTGCTGTTGTTGCTCCGCCACTGCTGCGTCTGCTGCTACGCCATTGCTGCGTTTGCTGCTCCTTCTGCTACTTCGTCGTTGTCTCCTTCAGTCGAATGACCCATCGTCGACACGGCCCAGTCGACCTCTAGCTGACTCGTCGAGCTCCATGTTCAGCAGTAGCAAATGCTACTGCTTCGCCTCATCCTCACCGCCACTGCTTCGTCTTCAAACGACACCAAACGACCATCTTCTTCGATCGTCCGTTCGTGGTCGTCTTCGGCGTCAAGTTATTTTGGTGCGATATTTGTTTCCGGACAGATTTGTTTTCGTTCGAGTTCATCGTCGTTCCGATCCGGTTAGTTGGTTGAAGTTTCGTTTTTGTCCGTATTTTGTTTTGATATTTCTCGAATCTAAAATCGGTAAATGTTTGATTCTTGTTTTGTTTGTTGTTCATCGTTTTGTTAAATTTTCAGTTTGTTCATATGAAAATTGTTAGTTTAATTTTAATGTTGTTAGATTCAAATTGAAATTTAATTAATGTTGTTAGTTTAATTTTAATGTTGTTTCTTCTTCGGTTTGTTTTTATTTGTTTAAAAGAATTTAGTTGTAATATGGAAATATGTTGGTTTAATCATTTGGATCCGTCATGTTTTGTTGTTTAATTCATGTTCATTTTGTTTGAAGTTCGTTTTTAATTCAGTGATTTAATGTGAGTTTATGTTTTGGTTTTTACTTTTTTTATTTAGTTTGAATCATGTATCTTTGTTGTATTTTTTTGGATTTAATTTAAAAAGATCAATTGATTATTTGAAGTTTAGTGATTTGAATATGTTTATTTGTTTTGTTTAAGCTTCATTCGAGTTTAAGTCGAATTTGAATAAAACTTGCTTGTTATTGTTGTTGAATCTTTTCATTTATGTCCTTACTTTGTTTGATTGTTCTTGAATCCGAAATTAGTATAATTTTGATCTTCTTGTTTGTTGATTATCATTTTTTATTATTTCTTCAGTTTGTTTCATGATCTTGTTTAGTTTTAATATAAAAATTGTTGGTTGTAATGCTGTTAGATTTAATTTTAAGTTCAAATGATTATTGAATTTACAAATATGAATATACTTGTTTGTTGTTGTTGTTGATTGAATCTAAAAGTAGGTTTGTTTGTTGTTAAAAAATATTGTTCAATCAAAATAATTTTAGTTGTTTCTTTGTTGTTCATCATTTAGTTTGAATTTGTTGTTGAAAATTGTTTAGAAATTGGTCATATTTGTTTTATTTTGGTTGAAATTGATTAGGTGAATTGGTTATAGCTGATGGGGGTAGTTTGGTAATTTGCAGTACGTTCTGGGGTAAATTGGTAATTTCAGTAAGGTTGGAGGGGTATTTTTGGAATTAAACATTTGAACAATTGTTTAATATAATGGGGGACAAGACATAAATTAGTGGGGGAATAATGTAATTTTTTATGTTAAGCATGGGGGACAAGATGTAATGGGGTGGGGTTGATATATTTGTTTAATGTAGTGGGGGACAAAACATTAGGTAGTGGGATTAAAAGGGGATGAGTGGGAAGATAGTGGGTTTTATGTTTAAAAATGCTGAAATATGGTAATAAATAGGGGACTTGATCAGATTTTTTAGGGACAGAAAAGAGAAAGAGAAGAAGAGAGAAAAAGAAAAGAAGATAGAGAGAGAAAAAAAAAGGCTGAATATTTAAGAGAGAAAAATTTCGAAAATATTAAGACTTCCAAGAAATACAAATAAAAACATTCTGGAAATTAAAAGAGAGAGTAGTATACACATGATATACAGTTTAAATATTCTGATATACGGATTCAGAAATTAAGGGTTGAACATTAATTAGTTTTTCAAATCTGAAAAGATTCCTTTGGCTTCTGTCCGTTGATTGTTGTCGGTGTTTCTGGATTTTTATCTTGATTTTAAAATCTGTCACTGGTTTCTCGTTGCTGGGGTTATTGGGGTTGTTGTGGTTGTATGCTACTGAATTTCCGCTGATCTCCCTTTTCTTTTGCTTTCAATATTAGGTACACGAATGAAATACTAGCTATCACAAGCTAATAATGTGGAAGCATGAATACATATGAAGAATGAAATTTTGAAGTTTTAATTTCGCTTTTTCTTTGGTCCTTTTATTGATTGTATTTAGGCTATTTCATGTATTACTAAATAATAATTGGAATAAGAGAAAATAACATAAGTTAGTCTTTAATGAATCGATTTGGCAAAACGGGTTAATTCAGTAGTTATGAAGGTTTCAAGATTATCAACAGTAGGTTAATCATGAACAAGTAGCTAAATTTAGCTAAGGCATGAATTTAAATTAAATTTCGTAAATTAGGCATTAAGACGTGATTTGAGTTCAAGCAAGATTAGAAGAACGTTTAAGTCTAATAAACTTTCTAATAAGCTTTAGTAATTATGGTTAAATCTAGTTTCAAATGATTGTGAATAATTAATCTCAATAGTTTTTTTTTATATACCAATGCGAGTTTTAATCTAGCTATATTTGATTCTTTTGAATATTAGTTGTCGAATTTTTATTTTTATTTATAACTTCGAATTTTTAGTAAAATTCCTTTTCATCAATATTTGTATTAATCTAGCAATTAGTATGCCATATTTTCTTAAATAAATAAATAAATAAAAAGCTCGTAATTAATTAGGATTTTCTTTCTTTATTTTAGAGACTAATTTTAATAGAAAAATGTAGTTGCTTTAAGATTTGTCCATTTAAAATAAATGAGATGAGCCTCGCCTAGTAAAATGTATAGATTGCGGGACCCTCACAAATGTATGTATTAATTATTTAGAACATCGGAGTTGGCCGTCTAGTGAAATTTTACGGCCTTTCCCAAATCAACAATACGCTAGTCGCTCTAGGCGCGTCTTTAACAAATTATTTTCTTAAATATGGGTGTGCATTTATGTAACCCAAATCCAAATCTCAACGGAGTCAAAAGGTGTCGATAACCACGGGTGCATTGATTGTGACGTGGTTTGAAATACGTTTTCACAATGTTGCAATTCTCCGTAAAATAATACCAATAAATAAAAATAATAAAAGCGGCTAAGGGATAAAATTTGCACATAAGTTTATAATATGTATTATATCAGATAATCAAGCCGAATATAACAGTTGAGCGACCGTGCTAGAACCACGGAACTCGGGAATGCCTAACACCTTCTCCCGGGTTAACAGAATTCCTTATCCGGATTTCTGGTTCGCAGACTGTAATACAGAGTCATTCTTTTCCTCGATTCGGGATTAAAATTGGTGACTTGGGACACCCTAAATATCCCAAGTGGCGACTCTGAAATAAACAAACAAATCCCGTTTCGATTGTCCTTTAATTGGAAAAAACTCCTTCACCCCTCGCGGGGGCGAAAAAAGGAGGTGTGACAGGTATATCGTGCGACATGGCATCACCCTTCGTGCTTTACACTCTTTCCTCACAAATCATACTGTAAGCACGTGATTTTTGCTTCAAGGACAATCGCTCCAAAAGAAAACAAAAAATAGTGACAAATGACTCCGCTGTACAATCTTTCGATTTTTTCGTGGCATGTGCTGTTAGTCATTTGTGGTTCGGTCCATTTTGCATTTAATCTTACAAAGTATGTATGTCATGGTAATTAAACCATAATTAGGTCATTAAAAAAGAAAATTCACAAAAATATGTGTGCATCTTTTATTTCAGGTTGTGATTTAACCATTTAGAATTTTTTAGTATGTGTGTAAATAATTGTGTTAAGTATTGATTAGTTGGATGTGGCAAGTTCATTTTAATTTAATTGTATTTTTAAAATTGGAAAACAAAAGAAAAAGAATGCAAATGGTGTAGTAAATCGGCCCTGGGCCTATTTTGAATTGAGGCCCAAGTTCAGCCCACATCAGCCACGTCCAAGGACCCGGTCCAGACCAGGCCTGCCCAGGCACCTCCCGAAACGACGCCGCATCAAGCGTCTGATCTGAGCCGTTCAACCACACCCATCCAACGGTCCACATCCGCACCCGTAACCCGACCTGTTTAGCCGGTCCAACCCAACCCCTCACTTAAATCCAAACGACCCCGTTTTAATGCCAAACGACCTCGTCTCACCCCTCACCATCAGATCCGAGCCGTTGAGATCATCTGATCTAACGGCTCAGATCCAATCCTCTACTCCGTATATAAGCCTTCCCTCACACCCTACGCCCCCTATCCGAACCCCACCTTTCCTCATCTTCTTCACCAAACACTGAAACCCCCCAAACCCTAGCAGCCGCCCTAGTTTCCCTTTCACCAGAACCCGGCGGCATGAACGTCGGTGACCACCTCCTGAACACCCTAGGACCACCTCACTGTCCTGAACACGGATCCGTTACCCCCTAGCCTCGAATCACCTTCCTTCGTCTCGAATCTTCATTTGAAGGTTCGAGTCGAACTCTGACCTACACCAAACCTCACCATCTTCACCCTAGACAATCCCCGAACCTCCCTCGTGACCAAACCATGTTTGGTTTGGTCCGAATTTGACCAGGGAAACACGAATCCCAGATCTGCTGTTTCGAACCCTAGGGTTCTTAGTGCCTGTTACATGCCTGTTCCGTGTCTGTTTAAACCAAGGGTTTATGGTCTAATGGACCTTAATCGAAGTGTTTCTCAAAAACACTTCGATTAAGGGTTCCTCGTGCTTGTTCCGTGCCTGTTCCGTGCATGTTCCGTGCATGTTTAAACCAAGAGTTTATGGTCTAATGGACCTTAATCGAAGGGTTTCTCATTTGAGAAACACTTCGATTAAAGTCCGTTAAACTTTAAGAAGGGTCTGTTTAAACACAAGTTGATTTTTCTGATCTTTTCTTTCAAAGATTTTAAGGTAAGTTTGTCTTCTCTTCTTCATTCCAGTTCGTGTGTGTGTTAAAGGTCTATTCGTATGGCCAAACATCTTGTTCAAATTGTGTTTTGGATTTTACCAACTGTTTTCTCACACCTTGCCTAGACCTCTGTTATTTGATCAAATGTTTCCTCATTCACTGATAATGCGTGTGTATGTGAACTGCATAACTTACTGAATTGAAACTGTTTGAGTAATCAATCCCCAAGTTAACCTTTGTATCGACATGTGCAATCTGACCCCTTGCTGATACTGTTTGATTCTAATCCTTGGCTTTGATTGTGTATGTTGTAATTAGTATAGTCGATTCGATACATGTCGTTAAATAGTTTTAGCTATTTGAATGGTAACAACTTGATTTGTCTCGTTGAACATTGCTTGAATCAAAATTGAAGATCGACTGTAGCTACTTACAATTGATGTATTTGAATCAGAAATATAAAGGGATTGATTTTGTTTAGTTGCAGTTAGAATTGGAGGGCATGTGCGCTTGTGCACAACATGTGCATAAAACCCTTTTGGATTAAAATAGTCTGACAGCACATGCTGTCAGATTATATTCTTGTTGTCCATGGCCTTTTTAGTTTAATAAATGTTAAAAGGGGGCTGTCAGGGATCTCATGGGAGTTTTGTTATTTAAAATAACTGAGTGGAAAAACAGCAAGGAAGGGGGAATTTTGAGTTGTCCAGCAGGCTGTAAAGTGCTGGGGATTAGGCTATAAGAAGGGGGACCTTCCGTTAGAGGAGGAGGAGAGATTTTTGGGGGATTTTTTTTGGGGATTCTTTTTTGGAGCCTAAAAGAGAAGGTTTTCTTAAAAAAAACTGAAAGAAAGAAACATAAATTCTGAGAATATTGTAACCAAACGTGGTTTGAAAACTACAGAAGAGTTCACATTGGTCAAGTTGTTTTGGCCAAGTTCTGTTGTTTACCCTGATTGAGCTGCTTGTGATTGTTGAACTGCTGGTGTTGCTGCATTGAATACTCTGTTATTTCTGTGGGTTCATTACTCTGGTTCTGGGATTGTTTGTTTGTTGCTCGACTGCTCGTGAGCTTCATCATTGTTGGCTGGTTGTTGTTGCTGTGTTGTTGCTGTGTATCTGCTGTTGCTGTTGTTTGCTGTGTACTACTCAGCTGATCATTTTCCTTCTTCTTTTTGTTCCTCTATACCAGGTACACAACTAATACTGTCAATGTAATCTAAAGTTGAGTATGAATACAAAGAAAATGGTTGAAGATCATTTATTTTATGTATAGCCTGTACACTGAATGATCTGGGATGTATGATAGCTTGTATTTTGTTCGGATACTAGGTTAGCTTTAACACATAGCAACTGTAAATGTAGGGTAATTTGACATCCAATTGTATATGCAGGCTGGTAGATAAAAGCATGCCCAATGCAGTAGGTTGTATCTTAGATTTAGTTTAATGGTGTAGTATAATTCTGTAATGTATGCCAAGCATGAAAACCGTACACTACTAGTTAAGTTCTTTCCTTTCTGATAAATTGCCTCATATAACTGGTAAACCATGCTTTAAGACAAAGAACACAGAGCTTGCAATCTCAACCTCACGAAGGTCGAGCCCAAGTCGAGCGAATCAAGCAGGCTCCCAGCGAAAAATAGTGGCCCAGGCCCAACCACTACTGCTTGGGATGGGTTTGGGCCCTTAATATTCGTTTGGCTGATTGTGTACGTGGCCGTGTTTCTGATTTTGCGCAAGCATTCGGAATTCTGTTATAGATAGCCTTCAAGCATGTAATCAACTAGGACTATCTCTGTTTTCAATTAGTAGAGACAAACGCGACAAGAAACGTAGTTGCTATAGGATATCCTTTTAAAATAAGGACGAGATGAGCCTCGATAAATAAAAATGCACAAGCTGCGGGGCCCTCGTTAAATGTATATATCGAAGCATTCAGTTCCCAAGGTGGGTCGTTTAGCAAATCTCACGACCCTCCCGAAATAATAACGCGATAGCCTCTTTAAGCGCGTATTTAATAATTTTACCTTCTTAAATTCGGGTGCGCATTTATGTGACCCAAATGCAAATCTCGACGGATTCGAGATGTGTTTCTAATCACGGGTACATTGATTGTGACGTGGTTCGAGATGCATGTCCATGACGTCGCAAATTCCTTTTTTAAAAATAAAAATGAGACGAGCCTCGACAAACAAAAAAATGTACAAAGCTGCGGGGGCCTCTAAATGTATGTATATATTAAAGTGTTTAGAATTCGGGATGTGCCGTTTAACGGATTTTTACGACCTTTCCCAAAATAACAAGACGCTAGTTGCTTTAGGCGCGCCTTTAACAATTTATTTTCCTTAATTCGGGTGCACATTTATGTGACCCAAATCCAAATCTCAACCGAGTCGAGATATATAGATAACTACGGGTGCATTGATGTAACGTGGTTCGAGATATGTTTTCACGACGTTGCAATTCTCGTAAAAATAATAATAATGACAAAAGCGGTTAAAAGTTAAATTTTGCACATAGGTTCAACATGTATTAAATCAGATAATCAAAAACAGTTGAGCGACCGTGCTAGAACCACGGAACTCGGGAATGCCTAACACCTTCTCCCGGGTTAACAGAATTCCTTATCCGGATTTCTGGTACGCAGACTGTAATATAGAGTCATTCTTTTCCTCGATTCGGGATTAAAATTGGTGACTTGGGACACCCTAAATCTCCCAAGTGGCGACTCTGAAATAAATAAACCACATCCCGTTTCGATTGTCCTTTAATTGGAAAAACTCCCTTGCACCCCCGCGGGTGCGTAAAAAGGAGGTGTGACAGCTCTGGCGACTCTGCTGGGGACTTTTAAATGACCCAGAACCACTGGTTCAGGGTTAGAAATTCGAGCTTAGATAAATTGTTATATTTGGTTTTATCTGATTTTTACATGTTTGAGCCTAATGTGCTAAATGCTGCTTTTACCTCTTTGATATTACTTGGACTGTATATATAAACTGTGCCGAAACCCCTCTCTTCTCTCTCTTGAGGAGTGCACGCTGGTCGTGGCTTCTTTCTGTTAGTGTCATATACCAAAATAGAACGAGGATTCGGAGGAGTTGCAAAATCGGATGGCCTTTTGGTTACCGGTAAACAGCTCCCATCCTCGGCTCGAGTTGTCCGCTCGGGTAAGCCAGGTCTAGAACAAACACCTAAGGTTTTACAGCTTAGTATAACATGACTTCATGTCGGATCCCTAGTAGGAACGCTTATTTGCATCATGTGCATTTGACTTAGGGGACTCAACACAGGGGTTGGGTCCGTCTAAGACAAACAACCTGAGAATAAAGACCATCCTGCTACATCCTGTTTGCTTTATGCATTTACTTGTTTCAAGGCTTGCATGCTGACCGGCTTCTGAATATTGGGAATGTTGTGAAAAAAAAAGAATAACGGTTAGGGAGTTAATTATTTATTTTTGAAAAAACCAATGCCCAGAAAACAGTTAAAACTATGCCAGAATTTTGAAAAAATAAAAACAGAAAAAGAGAAAATGTGTGTCTTATTAATTTGTTTCAGAAAGTAAGAGAAAAATAAGAGTCTTTGTTTTATTTTCAAATAGAAGAGGAAAAATAGTGTGTCTCCAAAATTCGGATTATGCCCGAACTACGTCAGTTTGATTCTCGTAGGGTGCGAGATACGTAGGCAACCCCCATCGGGCTCAACTTATTTATCAAAATATAGGTACAATCCAAAGGAACAAAAGTTTTAAATAGTCAAGGCGACATCACGCTTTTCAGAAACAACCAAATTTCATTTTTTAGGAAGAAGGGTGTGTCAATTTGGCATTTGAGTCCCATGAGTCTGGATCTTTGCTTAATCACCCCAATAAACATGCAGAATGTGCATAAGTCCAAGTTTGCCAGTAACGGTTAGGAGCAAGATCCCTCTAGAGGTGCGATTATGGTGGGAGGATCTGGAAAAGTCAGAGCAAGACAAGATCAAACTGCACCTGGGAGGTCTGGTTAATTTGTTGAATGTCCGGCCCCGATGTGACATCATAAAGGCTTTGGTTACATTTTGGGACCCAGACCACAACGTATTCCGTTTCTCGGATTTTGAACTCACCCCAACCTTAGAAGAAATGGCGGGTTACATGGACGTCACTGAAGGTTTGAGACACAAATACCTGATCGCTCCAAGAGCTGTGAATTCACACAAATTCATGGATCTGTTGAAGATAAGCAAGGGAGTCCCATACGCTGAACTGGATAGAGGTTTTTCTACCCTACAATTCATATACCAGAGGTACGAGAACATAGGAGGATTCAATGATCCAGAAAGTGGTGTTTGCAGTAGGGGAAATCTGGTAAAGTGGAATGAGCATAGGCGGTTCGCTTTTATGGTGGCATTTTTGGGCCTTGTGGTGTTTCCCCGAAAAGATAGAAATATCGATCTGAAGGTGGCTGGAATCGTTAAGGTCCTGATTACCAACGATAAAAGCATCCTTGCTCCTATGGTAGTGTCAGAAATATACCGAGCCCTCACGGCTTGTAAGGCCGGGACAGACTTCTTCGAGGGGTGCAACTTGTTATTACAGATGTGGATGATCGAACACCTGTGTCACCATCCTCAGTATATGCGCTACATGTCTACAAATGGGGGCTGCATCGAGGGTTATAACCTGAGTGTTTCAGGTTTCCGATCACCATGAGAGTTTGAAGAATGGATATCCTATCTCCGGGCCATAACTGCAGATCAAATAAACTGGACTTTTGGTTGGCTTTCTGTGGAAGAAATCGTATACATGCCCGCCACTGGTCCTCACTTCCTCTTGATGGGACTCAGAGGTATTCAACCTTATGCCCCTTACAGGGTGATGAGGCAGTTAGGAAGGTGTCAAGTAGTACACCCGGACGAAGATCTCAGCACTTATGCAATCGAGGTCAGCAGTGACGGCCAATTTCCTGAAAAGATAGTTCGTTGCATATGGGGAGAATGCCAGTACCTGACGGTAAATACTCGGGTAGGTGATGTATCCAGAGGTGAAGTCTCACCAGCTTATCTTGCTTGGCATAATAAGAAGAACATTGCGGAGCGGCCCACCAAACGGCCTCACCTCCAAGATTTTGTTGAGTCATCACAAGAACAATGGGGCTGGCTCGCAAAAGAGGAAGGTTACCGAGCTGAAATCGGGAAGCTAAAGTGTCAAGTTGAAAGACTTGTATTTGAAAATAATGTGCAAGTTGCCTCGGAACAGGCGGAAAGAAACAAGCTAGCCCAAGAGAACTAGACCTTGAAGGCCCGCCTTCGCCAAGCCAGTAAGAATAACATTGACCGACAGAGGCGTCGCTCCGACGAAAGATTGATAGCAAGTTTGAAAAATCTGGTCATCCAGAGCCAAGAAAAATTAGAACAATCGGAAACTTGCATCGCAAGGATGAGGATCAAATGGGCAGAAGGTACAATAGCCCGAAGGCAGCGTCTGCAACAGGTCATAAGGGATTATGAAATGAGCATCGGGATATTAAGAGAGACGAACTCCACTCTGCATGAGCGGATCATCAAACAAGCACGAGATGCCCAGGCCGACAGAAGACAGTGTTACGATGCAATGGCCTGCATGGAAAGACAAATGGAGTTGTTCCAGAATCGACTTGCCGACAATGCTCAGGCACTGGGATTGAAGAACCGACAAATCAGGCAGTTGTTCATTGAAAGGGATAGCATTCGAGCAAGGATTGACGAAATCGTGCATTACATCTACATGAAATGCCTGGCATGTGAACAAACACCTCGGAAGACCCTCCTTGTTTCCATCATGGGTTACGTCCACCGGATTATGAACAAGTTAAAGAGCTTGCAAAGAGACCTTACACCTAGGGCTGCGAAAGGGCCGAAAGATGCCTCGTGGGCCCCTAAGTTGGAAAATTAGTCTTTGATCGAGTCCTGTTTATTTGGCGTTGTTGCTTTCCCATATGTTGTTTTCTTTTCGATTAGTCAAACCAAGTTAAAAATTGTGGAGTCTGTACTGTTGCTATTATTGTTTGAAGTAATGTGTAATAGCAAATTTTGATAATGAAATTAAGTGACTCCAAAAGAATTTCTATGTGTCTTACTTTATGGCAGAACTACGCCTGGTCTGATTCGCGCGGGGACATGATACGTAGGCAATCCCCATAAGATTCGACCGCTCTTAATAAAGAAAGAAAAAGAAAATACAAAAGATAAAATAAAATAACAGAAAAGGGAACAAATGAGTAAACCGGGATGACGCATGTTGTTCGAAGCAAAGCATGTAGAAACGGTTAACTGCCTAGGAGCATTGTATCCTCTATGTGTTATGATCAAATCTGTTAAGCTCTAACGCTAACAAAGTTTGTTGTTGTCTAAATCAGACAAGTTAGTTGTTAAAGAACTCTGGCAACACACTCCTATCAAACCAGATCCAAAGGACCGGTAGCAACAAGCATGACTACTTCAGAGAATAGTAATGAGGAAGAAAGGCCGATGAGCCAGTTGTTAAAAGAAGCAATGGAAAATATTGAAAGGATGGGACTAAAGATGAATGCAATGCAGCTAGCCCTAGCCAAAGCACAAAAGAGCCCTGAGCCACTGGGACACATGCCGGAATACCCACACTCCGGCCCTTCCACAAGCCTCCCAAATCCCCGTTATCATCAAGAAAGAAGCCTTCATGATTCCTAAGCTCCACCACCCTATCAACCTCTCCCAACACCCAGTATTCCCACTTTTGTGGGACCCACATCAGCCCCTTTGCAAAGGACGACCAGTGAGCCATTGTTTCAGGCTCACGATACGCAATGCTATCCCCTCGAGACTACATTCCATGCACCCGAGCCACAGGCTTACAATCCACACTTGGAAGTGCCGGCAGAGATTGAGAAGCCGGTTAAGGCCCCTGAACAGGATGAGGTGTTGAGAAAGTTCAAAAGCCTGGAGTAGTCCTTCAGGAACCTGCACGGTTTGGGCAACCAGGTCAGCGCAGCATACAAAGATCTGTGCCCTTTCCCAGACGTCTAACTCCCGGCTGGGTTCAAGATGCCTAAGTTTGATTTATATGAGGGGCACGGTGATCCCATGGCACATTTGCGGGGATTCTGTAGTAAAATAAGAGGGGCAGGCGGCAAGGATGAGCTGCTGATAGCTTATTTCGGCCAAAGTCTGAGCGGATCTGCACTAGAATGATATACCAGGAAGGATTCCAGTAGGTGGTATACTTGGGACGATCTGGCGCAGGCTTTTGCAGGTCATTTCCAGTACAATCTCGAGATAGTTCCTGACCGTCTCACATTATTAAGAACTGGGAAGAAACCCGGGGAAAGTTTTCGCGAGTTCGGGTTCCGCTGGAGAGAACAAGCAGCTAGAGTCGATCCTCCCATGAGAGAGGGAGAGATGGTGGACTATTTCTTGCAAACATTGGATCCAACCTACTTTGGTCACTTGGTGACAACGGTTGGAAAATCTTTCAACGAGGTGGTCAAGATAGGGGTCATGATAGAAGAGGGTTTGAGGTCTGACAAAATTTTGAACTATTCGGCACTCAAGGCTACAACCCAGGCTATTCAAAGCGGCACGGGAGGTGCGCTGCGAAGAAAGAAAGAAGAAGTTGCCACGATCGAGGCAGGCAGTTGGTCCAGGGCTGGCAAGCCACACTACAACCAACCCAGACCTCATAGGCCAAACTACCAATATAACCCACCGCAACATCTCAAGATAGGGGTCATTGTTCCGTACACCAGGCCCAGGCATACACTCCGCCTCCGGTTCGCCCGCAATGGCGCGCGCCGGCTCCCCAGAACATATATGCACCACCACAAAATACCTATCCTCCACCGAGGGCGTATAGAAACCCTTCAGGGGCAGGCTTTCGGGGAAATCCAGATGCTAGGAATGACAGGTTGCGGAAACAAAGAACTTTCACGGAGTTGGGAGAAACCTACACTGCTTTGTTCCACAAGCTGAGGCAATTGGGTTTGGTTAGTCCTGTCCAGACTTGAGAACCAAATCCCCCACCTCAGAATTTGGATCGATCAATAAGTTGTGAATACTGCTCAGGGATGCTCAGGCATGATACCGAGAAGTGTTGGAAATTGAGGCATGCCATACAGGATCTTATTGACACCAATAAGATCGAGGTCCAGAAACCGTAGGCTCCTAACATCAACCAAAACCCACTGCCAGCGCACCACGAGACTCACATGATTGAGTTGGTGTATGAGGGAGGAGAGTTGAGAAAACCCTCACAAACAGTGATGATGATCCAGGCCGCCCCGAGAGAAATCTCAACCAGTGGAGGAACGAGGGTACAGTCGCAGGGAAAAGGCGTCAAACCAGTAGTGATATTGGGAAAGAGCCCGTCTGCCATAACAAGCAAACTCGAGCCAAACAAGTTGGTAATATCAGGGATTCCGCCCGCACCTGCAGTTGTGTTGAAGGGGGCGCATAGAGAACTGGTCACCATAAAGCCTGTAGTCCAGCTGCCGATGATTGATAGCAAGGTTGTGCCTTGGAAATATGAAAAGGCGGTGGTGATGTACAAAGGAAAACAGGTGGAAGAAGTCAGTTGTGAAGCGCAAGGGCTGACTCGATCAGGTCGTTGTTTTGCTCCAGTGGAGCTAAGAAGAACCAACCCGGCTGCAACCAAGAAACCTGTGTCCGAGGAAGAGGCTGAAGAGTTCCTGAGGAAGATGAAAGTGCAGGACTACTCCGTGGTCGAACAGCTGAGAAAAACACCAGCCCAGATCTCGCTGCTGTCATTACTGATCCATTCTGAGGAGCATCGACGGGCTTTGATGAAGATATTGAACGAAGCTCATGTACCCAATGAGATTTCTGTAAACCACCTAGAAACCATTGCCAACAAGATTTTCGAGGTGAACAGGGTGACATTCTCAGATGATGATCTGCCGGTGGAAGGTACGGAGCATAATAAAGCTCTATACCTAGCTGTCAAATGTGAAGACTCGGTGGTAACTCGAGTATTGGTGGATAACGGTTCAAGTGCCAATATTTGCCCATTATCCACTCTGGACCAGTTAAAGATCGACCGCGGAAGAATCCGCAAGAATAGCATCTGTGTCCGAGGGTTCGACGGAAACGGAACAGCCACTGTGGGGGATGTTATACTTGAACTGACCATCGGTCCAGTCCTATTTACCATGGAATTCCAGGTGTTAGACGCCACAGTATCTTATAACCTGCTGTTAGGACGACCATGGATTCATGCAGCCAAAGCAGTGCCCTCCACCCTACATCAGATGGTGAAGTTCGAGTGGGAAAGACAAGAGGTCGTGTTACACGGCGAGGACACAACGTGCACCATGGGCGGAGCCATTGTACCTTTCATAGAGACCGCTGATGACAAAGGTCCTTGGGTCTACCAGATTTTCGATACAGGGTCGGCTAACAAAATCTCTGAAGGAGAGATCATCCCACACCCGAGGGTAGCTGCCGCGACAATTATGATGGTCTCAGAAATGCTGGGTAATGGATTTGTGCCGGGAAAGGGTCTAGGAGTCGAGCTTCAGGGGATTGTCTAACCTGTCACCTTGCCTAAAAATCTGGAAACTTTCGGATTGGGGTTCAAACCAACCGCAGCAGATAGGAAGCAAGCGCGAAAAATGAAGAAGAGGGTCTGGTTTCTGCCTAAGCCGGTGCCACGTCTCTCAAGGTCTTTTGTCAAAGCAAGTGCCAAGGGGTCACCGGTCCCAAAGATTCTAGGACCATTGATCGGTATAAATGATGACCTGAATCAGAGTTTTGAGAGGCTATTCGCTGATGTCAGTGTGGTAGAAGATGGAGAAGGTTCCAGCAGAACAGAGATACAGTTTGTGGGGCCTGAGGCCAAGACCAACAATTGGAAAGTTACTCCTCTTCCTGTCCGAGGGGAGTCTTGGTAGTAGGCTTTGATTTATGTTTTGTTTGTTTGTTTGTTCGGATTATTCCAGGGTGTAATCCAAATTTTACTTTTGTTTTGTAAAAGTGTGAACCCTTTTATCCATCAAGTTTAATAAAGTTCTCTTCTTTTGCCCATTTTAATTTTGTCTTGTTCTTTTTCTTTCTGAACAGTTCTCTTTTTACTAGTTCTAATGACATGGCATGCACAACGGATCTTCGACCTAGTCTAATAAATCAATCTGAATCCGACTCAATGATGCAAGAGGTCATTTGCGACGATGAATTTGAATATGACGAAGATAAGGCCTTCGAAGAGATAAACCGAGAACTGTGCCAATTTGAAGAAAAACCCAAGCCTAACCTAAATGACACTGAGGCTATAAATCTAGGAGACGCTGATAACGTCCAAGAAACCAAAATCAGCATCCACATTGAGCCGAATGTCAGGGAAGAATTGATCAAAACCCTCATGGAATTCAAAGATGTTTTTGCATGGTCATATGACGATATGCCTGGATTAAGCACCAATTTAGTGGTTCACAAATTGCCCACTGACCCGGCATACCCTCCGGTCAAGCAAAAGCTAAGGAAGTTTAAAACAGAAATGAGTGTAAAGATCAAAGAAGAGGTGATTAAGCAGTTGCAGGCGAAGGTCATTCGGGTCACTCGATATCCTAAGTGGTTGGCCAATGTGGTACCAGTCCCAAAGAAGGACGGGAAAATCAGGGTGTGCGTCGACTACCGCAATCTCAACAAAGCAAGTCCCAAAGACAATTTTCCATTACCCAACATCCATATCTTGATCTATAATTGCGCTGGGCGCGAGATCGGATCCTTTGTGGATTGTTATGCGGGTTATCATCAGATCCTAATGGACGAGGAGGATGCGGAAAAGACAGCATTTATTATGCCATGGGGAACTTACTGCTATCGGGTAATGCCGTTCGGATTAAAGAACACCGGGGCAACCTACATGCGAGCAATGACCGTTGTGTTTTATGACATGATACACAAAGAAATCGAGGTGTACGTCGATGATGTGATCATAAAGTCTTGGCGTCAGGAGGACCATGTAGCAGACCTAAGGAGATTTTTCCAAAGACTCCGAAGGTATGGTATCAAGCTCAACCCGGCCAAATGCGCATTCGGGGTTCCATCAGGAAAGCTGCTAGGTTCATCGTCAGTCGACGGGGGATTGAGTTAGACCCATCCAAAATTGAATCCATCCGAGATTTGCCACCGCCAAGGAACAAAACAAAGGTAATGAGTTTGCTGGGTAGACTCAATTACATCAGCAGGTTCATCGCTCAACTCACAGCAACTTGTGAGCCCATATTTCGGCTGTTGAGAAAGGATGTTGCGGTAGGTTGGACGGCAGAGTGTCAAGAGGCTTTCGACCAAATCAAAGGGTATCTGTCTAATCCACCTGTATTGGTCCCGCCTAAGCCTGGGAAGCCCTTAATCCTTTACCTGACGGTTCTGGAAAATTCATTTGGTTGCGTACTGGAGCAACATGATGACACAGGAAGGAAGGAGATCGCCATCTACTATCTTAGCAAGAAATTCACAGTACATGAGGTCAAGTACGCTCAACTCAAGAAAACATGTTGCGCCCTAACTTGGGTAGCTCAGAAGTTGAAGCACTACCTGTCTTATTATACTACTTATCTCATATCCCGTTTGGACCCATTGAAGTATATCTTTCAGAAACCTATGCCCACGGGAAGGTTAGCAAAATGGCAAATTCTGCTCACAGAATTTGATATCGTCTATGTGACGAGGACAGCCATGAAAGCCCAGGCGTTGGCCGACCATTTGGCAGAGAATCCCGTTGATGAAAAATACGAGCCTTTAAGAACGTATTTTCCCGACGAAGAGGTAATGCATACAAATGAGTTGGAATTACCTGAGGAACCGGGTTGGAAGCTTTTCTTCGATGGAGCTGCAAACGCAAAAGGGGTTGGAATAGGAGCAGTACTCATTTCTGAAATAGGACGCCATTATCCTGTTACGGCTCAACTACGCTTCTATTGCACCAATAATATAGCCGAGTATGAAGCTTGCATTCTGGGTCTGCGCTTAGCCGCGGACATGGATGTCCAAGACGTCTTGGTCTTGGGAGACTCGAACCTCTTGGTACATCAGATTCAGGGTGAATGGGAAACGCGAGATTTAAAGCTCATACCATATCGACAATGCTTCCATGATCTGAGTAAGCGATTTCGATCGGTGAAGTTCAAACATATCCCGAGGGTTCACAATGAGGTTGCAGATGCCTTGGCCACCTTAGCATCAATGCTGCACCACCCTGACAAAATGTATGTGGATCCCCTGCACATCCAGGTCCGTGATCAGCACGCTTACTGCAACGCCATAGAAGAAGAAGCAGATGGCGAACCCTGGTTTCATGATATCAAGGAATACCTCAGAATGGGGATATATCCAGAACATGCCTCTGAAGACCAAAAAAGAGCCCTTCGGCGTTTGTCGAATGGTTTCTTCCTCAGTGGAGGAGTATTGTACAAAAGAACCCCGGATTTGGGATTGTTGAGATGCATAGATGCCGGTCAAGCCACGACGGTTATGGCAGAGGTGCATGCTGGGATTTGTGGGCCACACATGAGCGGATATGTATTGGCAAGGAAGATCCTTCGAACAGGGTGTTATTGGCTCACCATGGAAAATGACTGTATCACTTTCATGAGGAAATGCCATCAGTGCCAGGTACATGGAGATTTGATTCATTCTCCGCCAACAGAGTTACATACGATGTCAGCACCCTGGCCATTTGTGGCATGGGGCATGGATGTCATTGGACCTATTGAGCCGGCAGCATCCAACGGTCATAGGTTCATTCTAGTGACCATTGATTACTTCACCAAATGGGTTGAGGCTAAAACCTTCAAGTCGGTAACTAAAAAGGCAGTGGTGGATTTTGTGTACTCCCATATCATCTGCAGATTTGGGATCCCAAAAGTAATCATCACGGATAACGGTGTGAATCTTAATAGCAGCCTGATGAGAGAGGTATGCCAACAATTCAAGATTACACACCGCAATTCCACCCCATATCGTCCCAAGGCGAATGGAGCGGTCGAAGCAGCCAATAAGAACATCAAGAAGATACTGCGAAAGATGGTGGAAGGGTCCAGACAATGGCACGAGATATTACCCTTTGCTTTGTTAGGTTACTGCACTACCATCCGTACTTCCATAGGTACAACTCCTTATTTGTTGGTGTACGGAAACGAGGCCGTAATACCAGCAGAGGTCAAAATTTTGTCTCTCCGGATTGTCGCTGAAGCCGGGATTGATGATGAGGAATGGGTCAAATCTCGATTGGAACAGTTGAGCTTGATAGATGAGAAAAGATTGGCAGCAGTGTGCCATGGTCAGCTATACCAGAAGAGAATGGCGAGAACATATAATAAGAAGGTGCGCCCCAGGAAGTTTGAAGTAGGGCAGCAGGTATTGAAGAAGATCCTCCCACATCAGGTCGAGGCAAAAGGCAAATTCGCCCCAAATTGGCAAGGGCCTTATATCGTGACCAGAGTGTTGTCCAATGGTGCTTTGTGTTTGACAGATATCGAGGGAAGATGTGTCGACATGGCTATCAATTCTGATGCAGTCAAGAGATATTATGCGTAATTTCTTTAATTATGGCAATTATTGGTTCGTTTGTTTGTATTTGGCATTTATTGGATAATGAGATGACGGATGCAATTCTTTCTTCTATCCAAACACTTTTAACCCTTGCTTCCCCTTTTGAGCCTTTAGTTATTCTTTCATACCCCTCTTTTGGAATCACTAACGGAAAAGATATGAAAAGAGAAAGAAGAAAAGATAATTTTTAAGGAAAAATGAAAAAAAAATGATGAAAAAAAAGTAGAAGATAAAAACCACAAAACCGTGGGAACTACGTTTGACCTGATTCCTCAAAGAGGATACGTAGGCGCCTCACGGCTCGGTCATAGTGTGCATCATAGTGTATATAGGATGCATAATGTACATAGTGTGCATAATAGGCACAGTGTGCATAACGCCCGTTGCTCAACATAAGTATAAAAAATAAAATTCCCCAAGCAAGAAAACTGGGGCAGAGGTTGTTATGTTTTAAGCTCCAACAAAGGTTTAATTCCAAAAGTTGTAGCAGATCACCCATCAAATTATTTTCATTTTTGATAGCCTTTCTTTAGCCCCACACCAAAACCAACATCGACGTCCAAAAGACCTTCCGATCAATATCCAAGAGATGCCAAGTCAAGCAAATAAAGCCGAGAATAATACACCGATCCCCAGCAAAGAAGAGGATCATAAGACTGGGAATGAATTGATGGTCAAAGGAATCTCCAGAAGAGAGGGTCGTATCGACAACACCCCGATTCCTCGATGAAGAAATAAAATGAGAGAGTCTTATCGGTGAAAACCTTCACAGGCACCGAAAGGCGACGTAAGATGAGAGATATAAAATGAGAGTCTTACTGGTGAAAACCTTCACAGGCACCATAAGGCGCCAGGAGTTGAGAGAAAAGAGAGAGTCCCATTAGTGAAAACCCCTCGAAGGGCACTATGGGGCGACAAGACAGATCAACAAAAAACGACCACATTCGCAACGAAATGGACACTCATTTATCATCCCCAGCAAGTCAGACCATCGGGAAAATCGATTGATACAAATAGACTGGGTTGGGAATCTATGGTGCACGTCATGATCACGGGGACCAGTCAGGTCATCCAGATAAGTTCTTCTGAATTTCTTTTCCCACCAAATATCGGTTCAGAAAGATTTTCTGCTTTTTCTATCTTTTATTTCTCTTCCTAAAAATTTGTCTTGAAAAGGATTTTTCAAAGCTTACTACCAGAGACCGAAGGGGGATTCATCCAATGCAGGATAACCCCAACAGTCCCAAAGGCTGGCCCCAGGCAATACAATGTTGTGCCCTGCGGTTTTGGAAGAAGTAAAACTCCTAAAGGGAGTGGTTTCGGGAGTAAAAGCAGACTCCCACAGCATGTACTGTAAAGAGAAAGCAAAAAGGGGGATAAATTGAAAACCAATCCCCAGCAGGCCGGATACCCCCAGCAAGTAATTTTGTCCACCAACCAATTATGGGGACATAGATCAAGAAAAGGGGAAGAGAGGAAAAATCATCCGCCGGAAAGGCACCTCATCCCACCACGATTAAAACTAACTAAATCCTTTTGTCTGCTGCAGGAAAACAAAGGATTGATGATGGCAGCAAGACGCAACGCCAAGGAAATCACCAAAAACCGGGGCAGAAAATTTTCTGCCGATTGTCAAAAAATTTCTCAGAAGAACGGGGAAACAATTTCAATACTTTTGAGTTCTAGGTCGCCCATCAGTAAAATGCGGGAATACTTTTAAGTTCTAGGTCGCCCACCAGTAAAATGTGGGAATACTTTTAAGTTCTAGGTCGCCCACCAGTAAAATGCGGGAATACAGTTAAGTTCTAGGCCGCCCAACAGTAAAATGCGGGAATACATTTAAGTTTGAGGTCGCCCACAAGTATAATGAGGGAATACATTTAAGTTCTAGGTCGCCCACCAGTAAAATGCGGGAATACATTGAAGTTCTAGGTCGCCCACCAGTAAAATGCGGGAATACATTTAAGTTCTAGGTCGCCCACCAGTAAAATGCGGGAATACATTTAAGTTCTAGGTCGCCCACCAGTAAAATGCGGGAATACTTTTAAGTTCTAGGTCGCCCACCAGTAAAATGCGGGAATACTTTTAAGTTCTAGGTCGCCCACCAGTAAAATGCGGGAATACATTTAAGTTCTAGGTCGCCCACCAGTAAAATGCGGGAATACTTTTAAGTTCTAGGTCGCCCACCAGTAAAATGCGGGAATACATTTAAGTTCTAGGTCGCCCACCAGTAAAATGCGGGAATACTTTTAAGTTCTAGGTCGCCCACCAGTAAAATGCGGGAATACTTTTAAGTTCTAGGTCGCCCACCAGTAAAATGCGGGAATACATTTAAGTTCTAGGTCGCCCACCAGTAAAATGCGGGAATACATTTAAGTTCTAGGTCGCCCACCAGTAAAATGCGGGAATACTTTTAAGTTCTAGGTCGCCCACCAGTAAAATGCGGGAATACTTTTAAGTTCTAGGTCGCCCACCAGTAAAATGCGGGAATACTTTTAAGTTCTAGGTCGCCCACCAGTAAAATGCGGGAATACATTTAAGTTCTAGGTTGCCCACCAGTAAAATGCGGGAATACATTTAAGTTCTAGGTCGCCCACCAGTAAAATGCGGGAATACATTTAAGTTCTAGGTCGCCCACCAGTAAAATGCGGGAATACATTTAAGTTCTAGGTCGCCCACCAGTAAAATGCGGGAATACTTTTCAGCTCTAGATTTTGGAATCAGTAACCCCACCTGAAGGCGGAAGGTTACAACAGAGATCCCCAAGCAGGAAACAATAAAATCCCCAGCACCAAGAAGCAGAAGGCTGCAAAGGCAAGCACGCGATTCAAGAGGAAGAAGGAACGCGTCTCGAGGGAAGCAGTTTGGGGAACGTTATAGCATGCCCAACATAACAATTTTGATGAAGAAAGCCATACCACTGAAGAAACCATTAAAAGGCTTAAAGAAGAGGGCCATGTTCCCAGCAGATCAAGCGAAGTGATGAAAACTGGCATTCAGAAAAGGCGAAGGACCAGTATCATCCCCCAAGTTCACAAAATAGAGGCATCGGAGGAAAGCGCTAGCCGAAAAGAAAGCAAGGCAACAAGAACAAGTTGAAGATAGATGAGACCTCATGATCCATAGTCTAGCTTAGCTTCTTGTTTTTCCTTTCAGAACAATGTAACAAGGAGATCGGCGAGCGGTAGCATCCTACAGCAACATGCAACAGCACACAACAACAGCGAGCACTAAAGTCACACGGTAGTCCCAGCTACCAAAATTTCCCGAACTACATTGACCTGATTCCTGTTCAGCCCAGGATATGTAGGAAACCTCTGAAGCAAGGGTTCGGTCAAATCTTTTTCAAAAAATGCTTCACACGGAGTACTCGGACGAGCAAAAATCTCCCGCTTTACTTTTGCGCGAAAACCCTTCGTGTCTTCGTGCAAAGAGGGTCAGCTGTAAGCACGTGATTTTTGCTTCAAGGACAATAGCTCCAAAAGAAAACAAAAAATAGTGACAAATGACTCCGCTGTACAATCTTTCGATTTTTTCGTGGCATGTGTTGTTAGTCATTTGTGGTTCGGTCCATTTTGCATTTAATCTTACAAAGTATGTATGTCATGGTAATTAAACCATAATTCGGTCATTAAAAAAGAAAATTCACAAAAATATGTGTGCATCTTTTATTTCAGGTTGTGATTTAACCATTTAGAATATTTTAGTATGTGTGTAAATAATTGTGTTAAGTATTGATTAGTTGGATGTGGCAAATTCATTTTAATTTAATTGTATTTTTAAAATTGGAAAACAAAAGAAAAAGAATGCAAATGGTGTAGTAAATCGGACTTGGGCCTATTTTGAATTGAGGCCCAAGTTCAGCCCACATCAGCCACGTCCAAGGACCCGGTCCAGACCAGGCCTGCCCAGGCACCTCCCGAAACGACGCCGCATCAAGCGTCTGATCTGAGCCGTTCAACCACACCCATCCAACGGTCCACATCCGCACCCGTAACCCGACCTGTTTAGCCGGTCCAACCCAACCCCTCACTTAAATCCAAACGACCCCGTTTTAATGCCAAACGACCTCGTCTCACCCCTCACCATCAGATCCGAGCCGTTGAGATCATCTGATCTAACGGCTCAGATCCAATCCTCTACTCCGTATATAAGCCTTCCCTCACACCCCACGCCCCCTATCCGAACCCCACATTTCCTCATCTTCTTCACCAAACACTGAAACCCCCCAAACCCTAGCAGCCGCCCTAGTTTCCCTTTCACCAGAACCCGGAGGCATGAACGCCGGTGACCACCTCCTGAACACCCTAGGACCACCTCACTGTCCTGAACACGGATCCGTTACCCCCTAGCCTCGAATCACCTTCCTTCGTCTCGAATCTTCATTTGAAGGTTCGAGTCGAACTCTGACCTACACCAAACCTCACCATCTTCACCCTAGACAATCCCCGAACCTCCCTCGTGACCAAACCATGTTTGGTTTGGTCCGAATCTGACCAGGGAAACACGAATCCCAGATCTGCTGTTTCGAACCCTAGGGTTCTTAGTGCCTGTTACATGCCTGTTCCGTGTCTGTTTAAACCAAGGGTTTATGGTCTAATGGACCTTAATCGAAGTGTTTCTCAAAAACACTTCGATTAAGGGTTCCTCGTGCTTGTTCCGTGCCTGTTTCATGCCTGTTTAAACCAAGAGTTTATGGTCTAATGGACCTTAATCGAAGGGTTTCTCATTTGAGAAACACTTCGATTAAAGTCCGTTAAACTTTAAGAAGGGTCTGTTCAAACACAAGTTGATTTTTCTGATCTTTTCTTTCAAAGATATTAAGGTAAGTTTGTCTTCTCTTCTTCATTCCAGTTCGTGTGTGTGTTAAAGGTCTATTCGTATGGCCAAACATCTTGTTCAAATTGTGTTTTGGATTTTACCAACTGTTTTCTCACACCTTGCCTGGACCTCTGTTATTTGATCAAATGTTTCCTCATTCACTGATAATGCGTGTGTATGTGAACTGCATAACTTACTGAATTGAAACTGTTTGAGTAATCAATCCCCAAGTTAACCTCTGTATTGACATGTGCAATCTGACCCCTTGCTGATACTGTTTGATTCTAATCCTTGGCTTTGATTGTGTATGTTGTAATTAGTATAGTCGATTCGATACATGTCGTTAAATAGTTTTAGCTGTTTGAATGGTAACAGCTTGATTTGTCTCGTTGAACATTGCTTGAATCAAAATTGAAGATCGACTGTAGCTATTTACAATTGATGTATTTGAATCAGAAATATAAAGGGATTGATTTTGTTTAGTTGCAGTTAGAATTGGAGGGCATGTGCGCTTGTGCACAACATGTGCATAAAGCCCTTTTGGATTAAAATAGTCTGACAGCACATGCTGTCAGATTATATTCTTGTTGCCCATGGCCTGTTTTAGTTTAATAAATGTTAAAAGCGGGTTGTCAGGGATCTCATGGGAGTTTTGTTATTTAAAATAACTGAGTGGAAAAACAGCAGGGAAGGGGGAATTTTGAGTTGTCCAGCAAGCTGTAAAGTGCTGGGAATTAGGCTATAAGAAGGGGGACCTTCCGTTAGAGGAGGATGAGAGATTTTTGGGGGATTTTTTTTTGGGGATTCTTTTTTGGAGCCTAAAAGAGAAGGTTTTCTTTAAAAAAAAACTGAAAGAAAGAAACATAAATTCTGAGAATATTGTAACCAAACGTGGTCTGAAAACTATAGAAGAGTTCACATTGGTCAAGTTGTTTTGGCCAAGTTCTGTTGTTTACCCTGATTGAGCTGCTTGTGATTGTTGAACTGCTGGTGTTGCTGCATTGAATACTCTGTTATTTCTGTGGGTTCATTACTCTGGTTCTGGGATTGTTTGTTTGTTGCTCGACTGCTCGTGAGCTTCATCATTGTTGGCTGGTTGTTGTTGCTGTGTATCTGCTGTTGCTGTTGTTTGCTGTGTACTACTCAGCTGATCATTTTCCTTCTTCTTTTGTTCCTCTATACCAGGTACACAACTAATACTGTCAATGTAATCTGAAGTTGAGTATGAATACAAAGAAAAGGGTGGAAGATCATTTTGCCCAGAAATAGAAATCATCATCAAAGCATGAATAATATAACGAGGCCATAATAGTCACGATATAAGACTCACGGGCATGCTTGACACCAACGTATAGATACTCGTCACCATGCCTATACGTCGTACTCGACAAATACCACATAGCAAATAGGACTCGACTCCTAATCCCTCAAGCTAAGGTTAGACCAAACACTTACCTCGATGCCACGAACATAATTCACGTCTCAATTATTGTTTTACCCCTTGATTCCACCACCAATTCGCTCGTATCTAGCCACAAATTACTTAATTACATCAATAAACTCTAAATGAATAAATTCCAATGCATGAAAATAAGTTTCCCAAAGTTTTACCCAAAGGTCAAAAATCGCCCCCGAGCCCACATGATCAAAACCCGAGGTTTGAACCAAAACTCGATTAACCATTCCCCCACGAACCCAAATATATAATTTCTTTGGAAATCGGACCTCAAATCGAAGTCCAAATCCCCAATTTTTGAAAAACCTATGTTCTGCCCAAAACACCCAATTTTCCCCATGAAATTCATTATTTTTGAGTTGAAATCATGTTAAAGGATGTTAATGATTGAAGAAAACGAGTTAAAATTGACTTACAATAGATTTGGAAGAAGAGTTGTTCTTGAAAAATCGCTCTAGGGAGTTTGTGTTTTGAAAAGATATGAAAAATGGTTGATTTTCGGCTAAGTATAAAAGTTACAGGTCGCATGTATGGGAAATACGAACCCCAACCTTTGCAAAGTTGGGAATTGCAAATAGTCTCTCGCAAATGCGAGTTGGGAATTGCGAAGGTAGGGTCGCATTTGCGACTACTGGCTAGGAAGGGAGGCATCACATTTGCGATGGAATTCTCGCAATTGCTAGGATGGGCTGGCCTGGGCTTCTTTCGCATTTGCGACATGCCTCTCGCAATTGCGATCTCGCATTTGAGAGCCAGGCTTCGCAAATGCAACAACTAATAATCTACAATTCCTCAAGTCCAAAATTCACCCCGTGGCCTATCCAAAACTCATCCGAGCCCTTGGGGCTCCAAACCAAACATGCACACCACCCTAAAAACATCATACGGACTCCCGCATGCATTCAAATCACTAAAATAACATCAACAACTATGAATTTAGCATCAAAATCATGAAATTTTCTTAAGAACTTCAAATTTCCAATTTTCTCAAAAATGATCCGATTCACGTCGTTCCAAGTCCGTTTCTTACCAAATTTCACAGACTTATCTTAAATCACATATAAGACCTGTATCGGGTGCCAGAACCAAAATACGTGCCCGATACCATCAAGTTTTAAACACCTTTCATTTCCAAATCTCATAAATAATTTCAGAAAATAATTTTCTTTAAAAATTCATTTCTCAAGCTTGGGACCTCGGAATTCGATTCCGGGCATACACCCAAGTCCTATATTTTCCTATGGACCCTCCGGGACCGTCTAATCATGGGTCCGGGTCCGTTTACCTAAAATGTTGACCGAAGTCAACTCAAACTCATTTTAAATGCAAAATTCATCATTTTTCACATATTTTCACAAAATGGCTTTCCGGCTACGCGCCTGGAGTGTGCATGCAAATCGAGGTGATGCCGAAAAAGGTTTTTAAGGCTTCGGAACGCAGAATTTACAAATTCTTTCAGTTTATAAGGATGTATATACATTGTCAGTGTATAAGAGGCATCTATGGAAGTTTGGCACTTCTTCTCTTCTTCTTTTTCGTGTATGTGATGTATAAAAAAGATCTTGTACGCGTTGGAGGGATTCTACAATTCATTTACTAAGTTTTAATTTTTCTTTTATCCTGTTGGATTGCTTCAGCAATTGCACATAAAAGTGTTTGAATTTTTTGCCTTCACATAATATGTATTATTCAGGATTTTTGAGTTGCATTGTGGGTGATTTGTATTTTTTTATCAAATGCTTAATAATGAAAGAAAATCAAGAGAATGAAAACAACTAGTTGTATAAAGAGGGAACAATAACCGTAGTTGATTGAGTGAAATAAGCTATTTTTCACGAATTAGCCTATTATTTTTGGGCTATAGATTTGCAAAGTGGTATCTAGGCTATTATATTGCAATGCAGGTGTGTGAGTTGTAGTTATGTGAAATTATCCCAAAATATTTTTCGTCATATCATCTTTTAGACAGTGACCTGCTTAACTTCCTTAGAAGTAATGCTAGAAGCCTAGCGCTTGATAGGGTTGGCGAATCGGCAAGTCGGGTCGAATATTGGCGGGTCGAAAACAAGTAATGCAAAAACGGATAAATTATCCAATCCGACCCATATTTAATACGGACAAAAAATGAGTTTAAATGGATATCTATATTATCCATAGCTTCTTGAATATGGTCACTTTTGGGGGAATATGACTAGTCTCCCAAATTTGAGGAACCCCACTTTGAGGCTTTACAAATATAAATGTTAAACCCATTGGTTATCCATTTTCTAAGTGGATAATATGGTTCCCATCTGTATTTGACATGTTTTTAAAAAGTTCATTATTCAACATATTTTTTAATGGATAATATGGGTGTATAATTGTTTTCTTTAAATCATTTACCACCACTACTTAAAAGACATACAGGTCAAGCCAGTCCAAACGTCACTATCCAGGCAACAAAATATTAATAATTCCCAGCGTGACAATTTTCACATTCTAACACATTGCAATGTTAAACGCAAAGACACTATACGTAAACAGAAGCAAAATATAGACGAAAATATTCAGTCCAAGAAACCTAGCATTCATGAGCACCTATGGAAAAAATAGATAGAATCCGAAAGGGATGATCAGGATAATGAGCGTTGCACTCTATAACAATAGTTCTCCAGTTTCAAAAGTCAATATATCTGATCAATCCTACTACTCCAATAAGAAGGGTAAAAGAAGTGCAGCAGAAGAAAAAACAAGTGTTACATCCTTTGTCTCAAAACTGGAACCTGTATTTACATTGTACAGCAAGTCTTCTATAAACATTTGAACAAATTGCTTAATTACAAGTATAAATACCCGCAAAGGTGGTGTCCTGAATCAATGTGAAGTACCTCAAGTAGGCAACAAGCAGGAATTGAGCCAGCCATGACATGAAATGAAATGAAATTATGTGTCTGTTTGATCTTGAAATTGGACGGAATCGAAGAGATTAGTAGTAGATGCAGAAGAAGAACCCATGTCAGTCTGTATGGTCATGGTGTTTTGAGTTTGGCTTCCAGTTAACTTCTGTTTTTGCCTCTCTTGATGAAAATCTTTCATCGCTTTAAATCTCAGATCATTAGAATAAGTATTTGCCTCTGGAATTTCATCGGGAATGGCTAATCGTCCTTCAAACATACTCACTACCTCGGACATGATAGGCCTGAGTGAGGGAGTGGCGCTAGTGCACAAGAGTGCCACTTTTACTATTCTCTCCACTTCTTGTTTGTTAATATCAGAATCCAATCTCTGATCTATGAGCTCCTCTATACTCCCACTTTGTTGCAAGTGACAGGCCTGTAATAGAGTAGTTTTTTAGGCACAGCTAATAACTTCAATAAAGGAGGTTAAAGATGAAGAAGAAAGAAAGTAAGAACTTCATTTCACCATGCAAACTTTTAAGCTGACCCTTGTTAATGGAGAAATAGCAAGCAAACGGGGATCAGATGTTATTACCCAGTCTAAGAGACAAATGCTATGGTTGCTCGGCATGTAGTTATTGTTGTTCTTTCCACTGACAGTTTCCAAAAGTACAACTCCGAAACTGTAAACATCTGCTTTATCGGTCAAATAACCCCAGAGCGCATATTCTGGTGCCATGTATCCTCTGCAAGTGTTAAGATTAGAAGGTATGTCAACTCAAAATACACTTTAGGCTAGCAAGAAATGAAGTGATCTTACATTGTTCCAGCAACTCGAGTACTAATATGGGTTTTCTCTTCTTCATTAAGTCTAGCTAGTCCAAAGTCAGATATTTTGGGATTTAGCTGCCCATCCAGCAGCACATTGGTAGCTTTGATGTCTCGATGTACAATTTTTAGGCTTGATTCCTCGTGTAGAAAAGCGAGACCTTTTGCTATTCCGAGACAGATCCTAAACCTTGTAGGCCAATCCAGTGTCAATCGGCTGTCCTCTGAACCAGAAAATTCACCACTGAAAATCTTGACCTGAGATAACTGGAATGCTACATAAAGAGAACGACATGGAAAACTTACCAAACAAAGCGCCAGCAAGGCTATTGTTATCCAAGTATTCATATACAAGCAGTAACTGGTCTGCTTCAATACAGCACCCATGAAGCTTAACAAGATTCGGGTGTTGTAAACAGGAGATCGTACTAATCTCATTCAAGAATTCACGGTTGCCTTGCTTTGATTGAGAGGAGAGCTGCTTCACTGCTACTAATGTACCATCAGGTAATTGACCCTACACCAGATCCGTTCATTAGGTTCCACAGGTTAAGAAGATAGAACCAGTGTAAACTAGCTAAAGGCAGATGAATTTTGAGACACATGTATGCCCTTGCTCAGACCCAGAAGCATTGGGTTAATGAAATTTTGAAGGTTTACATGTTTCTGGAAACAGCACCAAGTCTTTTAGGCAGAGGTGCATCATGAACTGTAGTCCAGGTAAAAGAATAATAACTAGTCTTCCAATTATAATCATACCTTATAGACTGGACCAAAACCACCTTCTCCTATCTTGTTTGAAGCATCAAAGTTTTTAGTGGCGGCTTTTATTTGTTTTAGAGTAAAGCAAACCATCTGCAACTCTACACCATTGAGATCTGTCCAAAAACATATATAGAGATGAGTTATTGAGTTTTGTGGGATACACAAGACATTTAGCTTTAAGAGCATGGATTGGAGTTGAAATGCCATCAAAAACATATGTGATTCCTTTCTTGCCAAAGGCACCAAAAAATGAACCTTCGGACTCATAGTTGGAGGTGGAGGGTCCCCCAACTAGACCAATCCTCTCTTGTCTAGCATTGGCATGGTTTTCTAAATTGTGGTGCTTATGCTTTCCTGTCCCTTCTTGTCTATATTTTCATTATTGTGGTGCTTATGGTTTCCTAAGCTGAGGGTCTATTGGAAACAACCTCTCTATCCTTACAAGGTAGGGGCAAGGTACACAAATCCTACACTGTTCTTAAAATTCATCTACCTGTAAGATTTGGTACAATGAAGATGCCTCTGTGACATTAACTGAACGTGTATCTAGATTTATACAATAGTAATTAATCTACTACGTTTTCAAAAACAATATATATACAATAATGATGAATCTCCTAGGTTAATCAATGGTTTAAGGTATTACATGAAAGGTTTTGGATATCAAGATCCTCAGTATGATTAATATCATGTGTTTGTGTTTGATCACTTCTGAATATACAATGAACTGCATTCACCGCTCACCAGTATATACTATATAGAATTGCTACTTTAGAAACTTCTCATGCTCACCTCTTCTTTTCCTTTCTCTGCATAGATAGCCTTTCCACCAAAGTATACTCAATACGAAAAATGTGATACATGCAGCCAAAACTCCAACAATAACATAAATTATTACGGTCTTTCTGTCCTTGTTTGAACAGAATTTGAAATCTGTACAAAAAGAAAATGAAAAAGAAAGAGAAGGAAAAAGTAAAAGTCTTAGAAAATCCCTGTAAGTCCACCCAAAGATAGAAAAGGTAAGTTGATACATACTCGAGTCGACCGAGATGGCTGATATGAGTGCACCATAATGTCCCCTAAGAGGAATGCGGGTAGTGCCCTTGCCACCCCAGTAAAGTCGGATCTCTAAGACACTATCTGTTACAGTGGCATTAAAACGTCTGATCACAGGCCTTTTAACTCCACGAGCTTCCTCTTCAATATTAAAGTCTTTCCAAACTAATTTCTCCTAAAATCAAAAAGGATCATTCGAGAATGTAAACCAGCTGATAACTCTAAAGAAAACTTCATCATTCAGGAAAAGCACCTGGATATAAATATCGAAGACACGCCTTCCAAGATTGTAATATGTACGGTCATCTTTGAACATTATCTCGGCGAAGTGCAGACTAACACTGTAATTCCCATTCTCCAAGCAATAACGGAAATAAGTAAGTGAAAGTGGAGAAGCCCGTGCTCCACTGTACAATTCAGACAGTGATTGTGTAGATTCAATGAAACGTGTATTCTGATCATTAGCATCATCCATGAAGTCTCCAGTGCTACTAAATCCCCAGTACTTATTACTGCGGAAATATCTAGCAGAACCACCTTCAACCTGAGCATCTCCTTCATAATCAAGTTGTCTATTGTTTTCTTTAACTGTAAAATCATTTCCTCCACAGTTAACATGCAGGGAACACCCATCTGCCATGTGACCAAATGTACTTGCATGGTCAGAAAGATATATCTAGCAAACAATGGTCTCTTATTATAATAGGCAGCAAAGAATACCAAAATATTGATGGATAGATGCGTATGAAGGTCATATTTTCAGAAACTAATTAAAAAGTGTTCAGTAGATACATGATCTCAGGATTGTAGGTCCTAATGAGAAATATTTGCAACTATCAGCGCATTCTTTGGTAACTCGCAGGCAATCTCTGTCAGTTATTTTTTATGTCTGTCTGTCTCTCTCTCTCTGTGTATGTCTGAGTATATATAAAAGTGAATTTAGTGGATGCATGTAAAATTACAGAAAATTTAGTTTTAAACAAGTGTACATCATCTCAGAGAATCCTCTCCCTCTGTGACCTGTTCCTTCTCCTCCAATTCAGACAGCAACCTAGTCCAGATGTCTACCTCCTGCTAATCTTGGAAGTTCTCCTAAATTTAATGTCCCATACACCAGTTCTCCTATTTTGAGCATTAGAGGTTTCCCGGAAATTGCAAAAGTAAACAAATTTAGCTCTTGCTCTATGAGTGATATATTTCCTTGCAAATTATCCAACAGAATCTTACAATCTTTCCATCTACCACCTTAAACTGTGTGTATATCATGAATTCATCCCACAATCCTCTTATATATAGTAAACCAACTGTCCCCATATTTCGCATCTATTACTGTTTTCCACAGCATGTCGTTCTTTAGATATATCCAAAATCTTCAGGTTTCTAACTCCTGACCCCCCACCCCACCCTTTCTTTGGAAATAACTGGTTTTATACTTATGGAGGGAAGGAAGATGAGAAAGAAAAACGTATTGCAGTTTCAGGATATGTAAAGAACTTTTTCATGTGTTACTTGAAATAAGAGAGAAAGAGAGAGAGAGAGAATAAATGGTCAATGAGGTACACGAATATACTTACATCTTGGACAAGTCAAATCCTCTGTACAAGGAAGAATATTCCTTCTGTAGCAGATAGCATGAGAGAAATTGACCTTAGATACATAATAAAAAGGAAAGACTAACTCCTAAAGTAAAGTATCTACTTCTCTATTTTGTTAGCTATAAAATGTAAACTGGAAAATTAAGAAGAATGAGAAGGTGCATCTTACAAAGTGCTAACTGCTGAAGAGCTCTTGTACAGGTTGATGTAATAATTCCTGTCGGAGGAATTACTATCAGAACCATATGATACATTGTCACTGAAAACATGAAAGAGATACAGACAAAAAGGATTCACTGACGTGTTCTGCCGACACGCTGGTTGGTCAGGGCCTTGCCAAGTAAAGTTATTGTAGGAAAGATCACTGTACATGCAATTAATTTCTTAGATTGATCATAATCCAAAAGCACTATAATGACAGAATGCGATAAACAAGCATTTAAATGGTGCAAATGACAAAGCAAATGTGGAACTAAGAAAAATACCAAATTAAAATCAATGATTTAGTTGAAATCTTAACACACCTCATACTCAAGCCCGTATGAGAGCAAATATTTGACAAAAGAGAATCAAGAAAGATATTACACGTACACATTTATTCCATTCTTCAAGATTGAGTCAGGTACATTTCCACTGAGCATGTTACCAGATAAAAACCTATTACAGAAGAGTCACATAGTAAGTAACCGCTAATGTGAGAAATGGTGAATAAAACTTTTCATGCGTGTTAGAAAAATAATAATGATGTCATCTTAATAGTACTTCGAAAACAAAAGCCAAATTGAATTATACTCACACAAATTTAAGCATAGTTCTTGCACTTATGTCATCTGGAATCGTTCCGACCAGCTTGTTGAAACTAACATCACTGTGGTAAATTCAAATAAAGATAAGAAGCTTTTCTCTTCGTCTAGAATAATCTCATGAATGTGTAAAGGAGGAGAGCCATTTATAAATTATAAAACCTTACTAGTATTGCAGTAATGTCATAGTACCTTAGTAAAAATTAAATCAGAGGAGGGTGTATTACTATAAAGATAGAAGGCAAAGGATAGGAAACAAGTACAATTAATTATGAACTGTTGGATATGATGAACAGTTTATTAAAGTTTTCAACAAGATCTTCCCATCCATAGAAGCTTATCCGCCAAGCTTCACAAAGTTTATGGCTTCTGGGCAGAGGCGGAGCCAGGATTTGAACCTTATGGGTTCAGAATTGTAATCCTTTTAAGTTACTGGGTTCTAAATTAGTAAGTTGTACATACTCAACGGATTTTTTAAGACAAATACATGGCTTTAACAAAAGCTATTGGGTTCGGCCGAACCCGCATTTCGCACTCTGCCTCCGCCCCTGCTTCTGGGTAACATCTATGATGATTTTTATATGCCTGATCCAACTTCTATCTAATCAAAACCAAAATTATCAAACTCTAAATAAGTCTCACCAATTAGGAAGTTGGGCCTTTGTACTCCAGCACCAGCATCTATGGCTTTTAGAATTAGACATATGTACTAGCAGACTAAATCATTTTTTTGTATAGCAAATCAGACTAGCAAAACCTGCATCCATGATGAACGTCATAGTTCATACCAAGAAAAGAAATGTCTTGAGTAGAAAGTGTCACTGCTTAGGTTTAACCACAAGTGGATGATGAAATTTCTAATTGAGAAGAACATTGGACATGAATGAAGGCGTTAATAGAAAATTGTATACCCAGAATGGAAGAAATTAAAGGATTTGGAGAACTTTTGAATCTCATGGGTTCAGATGAGATATGGTAAGTATATTGATAAGTGAATAGAGAACAGGTGATTAGAAGATGATGGACCAAATATTTTGGAGAATCTTCAGTTAAGATGAAAGTGGAAGTAATAAGCAAGAGCTGAAATGAAAGTTGAGAAGCAGCGTTAGAGGGTGTTTGGCTAAGCTTATAAGCTGGTCAAACTAGCTTATAAGCACTTTTTGGCTTATCTACGCGTTTGGTAGAGTTAAAAGTGCTTATAAGCCAAGTGTTTATAAACCAAAAATAAGTCAAAAGCCATAAGCTGGTCACCCCTAGCTTATGAATTTTTAGCTTATAAGCATTTTAAGTTTGACCAAAATTTTTACTGTTTTATCCTTAAAATATTCCTTTTTAGAACAAAACTCCTACATCGATACTCACAATCCCAAATATTTTTTTCAACCTAACCCCCCCCCCCCCGGCCTCTTCAAGACTGCAATTCTCGTTGACTATTAAAGATAAGCAAATTCTCTATATCTTTGCATATTTATATCTATGTGATTGTATATTAATCTTTGAACTGTATGTAAAAAATGAGGACATATCAAATTTTTGGTGTATTATTTTCTTAGTGTTGTGGCGATGAAGACACTATTTGTTTCTCTTCAAATACTTTGTCCTATTTTTATTTTTTACTGAGAAACTTTTATCAATTTATTAATTATTATAACTTATGATTATATGCATATCATAAAATAAATTATATTTATCATAAAAATTATCTTATCTAAGCACAATTGTATTTAAAATAAAATGACAAATAGAATATTTTGTATTTGAATCGATCTGGAATCTAAAATTCTAAAGAAATTACGCCCTTATAAGTGTAAACAGTTCTAAGGTTATTTAAGTCATTTTAATAAAAAAAGAGCTTATCAGCACCTTTTTATCAAATACTGCAGCAACTTATCATCAATTTCAGCACTTGTACCCAAACATGTAACTACTTATTTATTAAATCAGTTTCAGCACTTAAAAGTGTTTTTCAGCACTTAATGCTTATCAGCTACTTCAAATCAGCTAATCCAAACGGGCTCTTAGTCATTTAGAAATGGAGAAAAAGACAGTGGAAAGCAACTAGAGGAAATGACATTGTATTGAGGGGTTCATTGTAACAACCCTAGACATTAGACAGAGTCCCACATCGCCAAAACACAAGAGGGATGCTGGGTATATAAGTTAACAAACCAAAGACCCTAGTGACGCGTTTTAAACCCGTGAGGGCCTAGGCCCAAAGCGGACCGGGCCCACTCTTGTGTCAGCCTTGCCGATGGTGGATCAGAGTTCAACTGAGTTTAGGCAAATCCTAGTTAGGCTGGTGAATCAAACTTCAACTGAGTTTAGGCAAATCCCGGTTAGGCGGGGCAAACACAAGAGGGATGCTGAGTATATAAGTTAACAAGCCTTAGACCCTAGAGACGCATTTTAAACACGTGAAGGCCTAGGCCCAAAGTGGACAATATCACTAGCGAACTGGGCTATTACATTCTTCCTATTAGCTTATGTTTTGGGTTTATCTACACTTGTTGTGTATGGCCAACACCCTCGTTTGGGTTCTTTCTACTTACCATATTGGAGGAAGGAAGGAAGTGGTTGCTTGTAAGCTAAATACTTATGCAACTCTTAGTCTTTTTCACCAAGTGGAAGGACCAACTATAAGTGCACTAACCCCGAGCCTATCAAAATTGACCGTCAGTATTTTTCAAGGCTATTGCACTTGGACATAGTGGTGGTAAAATAGTTAAAAGAAAACAGTTAACCACCCATATTATCCACTAAAAATGGGTTGGATAATGAACTTTTTTAAAAACGGGTCAAATATGGATAAGAATCATATTATCCATTTAGAAAATGGATAATCAATGGGTAACTAATGGATAACCAGTGGGTCTAACTTTTACATTTATAAAGCCTCAAATTGGGGGTTACTCAAGTTAGGGAGATTAGGAATTCTCCCAAAAGTGATCATATGCAAGAATTCATCTCATATTATCCGTCGGTTAACCCGTTTTTTTATCCGTATTAAAATGGATCGGATCGGATAATTTATCCGTTTTTTCATTATCCATTTTCGAGCCGAACCATATCCGACCTGACCCGCCCGTTTACCATTCCTACTTGGACACAAGGTTTAACATCAGATATGTAATGATAATGAATGTAACACAGAATATTGATTTTGCAAAATTGCATGTGAAACTACTTACAATGTTTGTATAGTTTTCAATTGCCAAATATATCCAGGAATTACTCCAGAAAGGTTGCAGTTTCTCAATACCCTGAGTACAATGATAGTACAGCATTCAGAAGAGATCCATCAAAATTTAGATGCCAATGTTAATTGGCATTAACTACAAAGTAACTTACAGTATCACTAGGCCTGTCATGTTGTTTAGAGGAGGAAATTCCTGCATTGGTCCATTTATGTCGCTAATCCTCCTGAATAAGAGACTCAACATTAGAAGTCTTCACACTGTAACGAGATCCATAAACTAAAATAAAGAAGCAGATAAGTGATCTCAATATTTCAGAGTTCCGTACTCACAGATCAGTTAACATATTGAGGAGAGATATGCCTGATGGAATGGGACCCTCTAGACCGGAGGCATGCAGCTCTCTTCATTGATTATCCAAAATAAGTAATAAATACTTGAAATTACAAAATCATTGTGCTAGCAAAGATATCTCTAGATCCTCTGGAATCAGAAGAAAGAAGAGAGATTCTTACAATTTTGCAAGTTGTTTCCAATTCTGTATAAAATCTGGAATTGGCCCGCTGACATTGTTATCACTTATCCTACTGCATTATGAAACAAAATAGTGTCAGAAATAGTTTTTAGATGCTAGCTAAATGGATAATGGAAGAACCATGTGCTTACAAATCTGTTAAATTTACAAGTCCAGACAGCGATGTTGGCAGCTCTCCCTCCAGTTGGTTGGAGGACAATATCCTGAAATTGTGATCATCTTTCTCCATTGTATATTCAGGAATTTAAATCACAACTCATGTGGACAGACCCAAAAGAGAAAACGAAAGGAATGGTCTTACAGTGTCTTTAAGTTGATCAATTTCCCTAGTTCAGAAGGAATAATGCCTGAGAATTGGTTCCCTTCGAGGTTTCTGGTGAAAGATTGCCATATAGATTAGTGCACTGCTGAACTTTTGGAAAACAATTGGAAAAATATAAATAAATAAAAATGAGATGATTCTTATAGTAATGAAGAAGAGCATGTCCAACATTGCATCAAAGGAAAAAAGAAAAAAAAGTAAACTGTAGCATAAAAGATTGTAAGCTTGCACTATCTTATAAGAAAGATAATTTTATTAATTTAAAGAGTTTGTCCCAAATCTGTCGAAACAATTACATGAGCAATGAAGATAAGAAATCAGATCAGATAATCAAAATTTGATACATACATATAGGTAAGGCTGGTAATGTTTCCTAGTTCCTTTGGTATTTCCCCTGACAACCGGTTCACAAGAACAGAGCTGGATCAAAAATTTGCAGTTATAATTGACGATTGACAACATTCGTAACAGCTGAAAAAATAAGATAATAGATGAGGCTTACATAAAACTTAACGGGGTTGACGCCCATTCAGCTGGTATACTACCACTGAGGTAATTGTATGCAAAATCACTGAAGTTCGAGAAAATCTGAACTCAGTTAATGGTGTTCATCAACATTTGGGCATTGAAAGATTCTACTAGGAAAAGAAAAGGAAATGTGACAATGGAAGTCAAAAGGTGCTTACACTTGTTGAATGTAAGGAAGCTTTACCAGTTCAGGTGGAAGAACTCCAGGAAGACTAATGCCCTTAAGAGTACTGCATAAGTAATTTCAAGAGTCAAGAATGTAATTAAATTATGTAAAATAGTTTGAATAAGATATATTTATATAGATAAAATGAAACCAAGTACAGTCACAACAGAAAGCATTGATAGGAACCGCTCTATGATGGTGATGTAAATCACTACTTTTTACTCAAGTGAGATAAGGTCAATGATGTCAAGTTGCAATTCATACATCTCAGGAAGCCTAAGATTTCATCAAACAATACAGTCTCAATCCGCAAAGATAAAAGACGTCTTTGGCAAAGGCACAGCTTATATATGGCAAAATGAAACTCCCTCCATTGTTTTTGTTTGATCAGTATTTTCCTCCTATAATCTTGTTTCTTTTAATTGTCCGAGAATAGAAATACAAGGTTGTTGTGAAGATGTAGGAAATGGATACAACTTAATTAAACATGGTTATGGGTTCTCTAGCAGTAAAGGCAAGATATCAGTAACTTAGAACTTAGTTGCTGCATTCTCCAAATCATCTATGCTGCTCTTCAAACAACACGAAATACTAAAAAACTAAAGCCGAGCAAGTTGATGAAAAATTACATAGCTACTATGTGGCAGAGAGTATCATTTCCTATACTGCAATTGCATTTAACATCAGTTTCGGACCAATTTGGTCGATCAGTTGTCACCATGACTGCTTCAATCTGGCACAATTCACCATTGAACTTCCAGTGTGTCGCTCCCATTGTAACAGCAATTTGTTCCAGAATGTCCACTGAGACAAATTGCCAAAGAATATGTCAAACAACAGATTGTTGGCGAATGATGCAAACCTTAGTAGCAAAACAATTCAAAGTGGAGATAACTGCAAGTCTAATGCAAGGGCATGAAGCAGAATTCCTACATTTGCACAGTGACAGCTTAAACCCCTAAATATGACCAAACAAAAATCATTTTCGAACGCTGCAAACCCCACTCTCCCACCAACAATTTGGAATTGGTGAGCAATTCGCTAGAAAACCCTCTGATATCATTTTTAGTATATTCTCATAATTTAATTGACCCCATAAGCTTCAACATTTTGAGTTAGGCTACAGAGGTGCAGCAAGTTCCCCTAGCAAATGTGGAGAATCCATAAGAAATTCTGCATCATATGAAAACCCAAATTCACCAAATTGTATTAATTCCTTATAATAATACTAAATTTTCAGTGTTTTCTTTTTTGAAGTCCAAAACTTCAAGCCCTAAGTAAGATTCTATCTCAAGGAAGCTTTTTTAAGTATTGCAGTGCAATTGAATTATGACGGCCCATTAAATCCTTACTGCAACAAGATACTATCATTGCATAGCATGATCACAAAGAGAGAGTCATTTAAAGACTAGTATCACTCCAGAGCAAAACTAACAGTGATACTGCTTAAACCTAGTAAAAAAAATGAAGTACATGCCAACCAAAAAAACTCAATTTTTTCTTTTACCATGTCCATATTAACTGGTCCTAGCCTTGTACTCTTTACTTTCCTCTTTTAGAGACTCATAATTGATCTTTTCTCAAGAAACTTTGCTGAATAGGTGGAGAAAAAGTAATAAGCTCAGAATTCTTGATTTACTTGCACAAATTTGACTTTGTGGACTGTCGTAAAATCCCACCCCAACTCAACAACTATAAAAAATAAAAATAAAAAGAGACAGAATTTACCTTCTTCTTGGGCAACTCTGGACTCACCCAAATTTAACAACAAGAAGTAGTTCACTACAAGAATCCATGAAAGAACATCTCTTTTTGCAGTCAACATTTTTTCTTCAAGCTCCAAACATGTACATTCACTGTTGGACGTACAACATAGCTAGGTATGTAATACTAATGTTTCCTAGATTTTGACAAAAAAAGTACCGCTAGAATTTTGCCAAAGAGAAGATTGAGCCAGAAAACTGGCTTTTTTTTAGTTTTTAGTCTTTGAATTCAGAGGTTCTAAACAGTGTACCATAAGTGTGTAAATTGAGCTAAGCTAGCTGGTTACCAACATCCTAGATGACTTAGCCATAACAGTTGTCTGGTCTGATTCAGAGAAATTTCTTTTCTTTTTTCAATTGTTTAAGAGAAATGTCTTCTTTAGAGAACAGTCAGAGGCACGTGCCATTTCTCAAATCTTTGATGTTAGCGCTGGCGCTAGCCACTTGTTACCACTGGTCTCATCCTAATTTATGAGATACTATTTGACGAGACTGAAAATTTTGAATAAAAGGTAATATACACGGAAAGGGATACATTAAAACTCCAATTTTTATTAGTCAAATAAATTTAATTCCTAATATGTTTATATTTATGTAAAAGTATACTCATTAATTTCTGAAATTGTACAACAATGTATCCGGTGTATTCTTACACAATATGGAGTCTAAGAAGAAAAATATGTACATTAATTTTATCCAAGTTAAAAAAATTATTTCCAATAAAATCTCGACTAATATGTAAAATTATGTCAAATAAATTGTAACATACAAAAAAACAATGTCGTTTGTACTGATACAGATAAAGCACACCACGGGAGAGAAAAAAAACTGTATCTTAATATTAATCGCGGGATCATCACCTACCAAATTGGATTTACTCCGTACTAGCTTACAGTGGTCTACTGATCTTGTGGTTGATTTGATTATTATGTCTAATCTCTAGCATTTGACATTTGTTCATTACCCCTTTTAGATGAATGTATATATATTATCTATATTATATTAAAAGGAGGATAGTATACATTATAGTTAAGTCGAGTGGCAAGCTAAAAAAAAGCAACTTGCCAATTTAAAGACAACATTAATAATTAGAAATTATAAATGGAAACATAATTAATGGAAGTAGTTGAATTAATCTTATACACAATCTAAATAGATCTTTGACAAATCTAATCTATATAGCTATATTTATATTTATATGTATATTAGTATCTACATTTATATTTATATTTTATATCTATATATTGATCCACTCATAGATTTTCTTATATATTAACTAGAAATATGGAGGTGAAAAATTAATTAAAAAGCTATAATAGTAACAAAATAAAAAATATAAAAAGACGTAAATGAAAATAACATATGACTATTTATACTTTGGAGTGAGTTAAAATATAAAATAAAGCGGTGTCCTAAGAATAAGACACATAGCAAAGTAAGACAAAATAAATAAGAATTTAGGAAAGACTTAGGATAAAGTTAAAAGGATAAGAAGAAAATATAATGTATTAATTTTGTATCACATTCGAAAATTTGGAAAATCAATCTTCATTTTTAATTGGACTAATAAATGCCTAAAGTTATGGGATATTGTAAATTCTATTTAAAACTACTTTGCCGCTTAAATTTTAGGAATTTAAAAGGGTTATTTGCAAGAACTATATATTCGAAAGGGTAACATCGAAAGACTTTTTTTTTTTGAAGCCTACGTGCTTTTTCCTAATTTGACATTGAATTTTTGCAATATTGTTAACTTCTCGAAAAATCGAAATATTTATAAACCAAATTCCAAGAGAATATGTGTGTGCGTATTTTATATATATATATAAATGAATAAAATTTGCATTGTGACTAAGCCAAGTGACAAATTATTATAAGCCACTTGGCAATTTAGGATAATATTAATACTAATACTTAATTAAATTAAATATATTTTTACAAACCTGAATGAAAAGAAAGTGAATATTTTTGTAAAGATATTGTCTGTCGTATCTTAATTAATAAGATTTTAAAAAAAATTGTATTGAAATATAAAAAAACGCCTCTATCTTAATTAATTATAAAGATAAAAATATAGGTATTATAAAAAATAAGATAAATTTAAATATTAATATTATAAATAGAATTAAAAAAATTAAAAGAAAAAGATAATATATATATATATATATATATATATATATATATATAATTTCAATGTAGAAATATTTGGAAGGATAAGCCTTATTTGATTTTTGAGAAAAGAAAGTATTTTAAATAATAACGAATAAAATTTGCATTGTGGTTAAGCCAAGTGACAAACTACTATAAAACCACTTGGCAATTTAGGATAATATTAATACTAATACTTAATATAAATTTAATTTTTTTTAATATGGTGAATATATTTTGTAAAGATAGTGCCTGCACTATCTTAATTAATAAAATTTAAAAATAAATAAATTGACAGATAAAAACAACGCCTCTATCTTAATTAATTATAAAGATAAGAATATAGAAACTATAAAAAATATGATAACTTTAAACATTAATATGAACAATAGAATAAAAGAATAAAAGTAAATAAAAAATTACTACAAGAAAAAAAAAATATTTATAATGTACTATAATGGAAGTAACGGTCAAGAATATGATAATTTTAAATTATGGGTAATGCAATACAGACAAAAAATTATGGGTAATTTTAAGAGATTTGAGAAATTTTTGCGTTTATTTAATGATTATATATAACTTTTATCTGAAAGATTAATATTTTAAAGTTATTTGCACATAAATCAAATAACTCAAATTACAGGTTTGTGTCTGCAAATCGCACGAGTACTAATACTAATTTGTTTATTTAGATAACCTACCAAAAAAATCCGGCAAGCCCATCAACTTTGACGTAAGAGAAATAAAAGAAAGTTTAAAAATTATTGATGTCAAGGAAAAGTATTATCACCCCCTTTAATTTAATTTGAATAGTAACATCGTCAAGTTTAACGGAAACGGAAGAATAGAATGTTCTGTGGAAAATATATGAGAATATATAAATCTAGAGTACAATTTTCCTTTGAAAAACTAAGCTCCCGTTTAGCCATAAATTTTGACAACTTTTTCTCAAAAAAAAATTATTTGTTAATGAAATACAATTATTTTTTGAAAAAAAATTCGAGTTCCTAAAAACTAATTTCGGGCAGCATTTTGGTGGAAAGTTTTCTTCCGCTAGCAAAACTTCAATTTATTTTTCAAATAAAATATATTTTCAAACACAACTTCAACTTTCCAAAATTATTTTTCAAACAACTTCAAAAGCTCTTTTGTAAGTTTCAATCAAATCTATGTCTAAACGGCAGCTAAAACAGAAACTAAAGAAAGATACTAAGCTTACATGAGTGTTAATTATATCTCTTGTTTTATGAATATTGAATCCTTTCTATTTTTAAAAATATATATATGAAATTGTAAGAATGATACGAAGTTCTTCCTGTATAAGGTAAAATTGATTTATATTAAATGATCAAATGATAGCATGACACGTGGAACGACAGATAGGTGGAAGACAAGTCAAGCAATAATTAACGCCGGGGACAACAGTTGCAGATGGTATCGGATAGACCCCGAAGGGACCATAATCAACGGAAGCAGGTCAAATGTTTGTCGCCAGACGACATTTAATGGAGAATATTCCCTAGTATTAAATGGGCAGCCGCTGCAGAAAATTATGGTATTCATGGTCTGTCGTTACACATTCATCAATGGTCCCCTTTATTGTCATTTAATAGGGGTTTGATCCTAGGATCTTGTTTACTAGGTATAGCTATAATTAGTGGCTTCAACAACCATTGTAGACACGCGAAATATCTGGAAAAACTTATGTTATACTTTATTCTCAAGCTAAATAATACAACTTTATCTTCTATCTAATACTGTTCTTATTGATGTCCTCATAAGCATTGCTCTCGGATCCAGGCTTGCCATTTTCTTTTATTTTACCGCTAAGTCTTACTGTAAATTTAATTTATTTATCATTTATGATCAAATCAGCTCGTTTGTCTATAAACCACGCAACAAATTCAACTGTATCATTTTATGAGTAAACACTTCCTAAAAATATAAAAACATGGATGATTATTTGAAACTGTGTGTGGCAGGATGTAATTGTGTCGGTATGTTATTATCACTTTCAAATTTTATTTTCCCAATAAGCCAAATCTTGTTCGATAATTTTAATAATAGGGTGTGGAGGTCGAGGATAAGGGTAGAAGGTTAGTAAGTAACTGGAAGTTTCTTATTTGCTTACCAATAGTTTTAGTAGCACGCATGTCCCTTCATATTTTTAGATCTCCATTGTGTTATGAGGTTTTGTTCATCCCACGTATTGTATTCCATGTTGTTATTATTTGGTACAACTTATTCTTTATCTCCCTTTGTATCTTCTCTCTTTTCTTGTTTTTCCCGTTCTTCTCCTTTTTCTCCTTCTTTTTCTTCTCCTTCTCACCCTTATCAAGCCAAGGGTCTATTGGAAACAGACTCTCTATTTTTATTATGTAGCTAGGGGTAAGGTCTGCGTACAGATTACCCTCACCAAACTCCCGCCTGGTAAAAATATACTGGATCTATTATTATTGTTGTTGTTGCTGTTATAATTGCATTGAATCTTTCTTCCCAAACCCTTTTTCACCATAGTTGTTTAGATATGAAAACAAATTTTTCAAAAGATGAAAACAAAATGCACCACCAATAATAATAATAATAACAAATTCAGTGTAATATTATCCCACACAAATAGGGTCAATAGATGGTAGTATGTATGCAGACCTTATCCCTACGTTGAAAGGTAATGAGACTATTTGTGATAGATCCTCGACTAAAAAAAACGTAAAAGAAGAAGCATTAGCTAAAAACAAAAGGCACCATGAGTTTTAATTCAAAATTGAAAATCTAGCTAGTACAGATAGGGTGTACATAGATCGAGTTGGTTTGAAATTTTCAACTATCAAACCAAATCAATGGTGTCGAGTTTTTTAAATTTATAATCCAAACCAATAAAGTCAAGTTTTTCAATCTCAATTTTTCTTGGGTATTTTAGTTTTTTCTTTTTAGTTTTTGGGTTTTTTCTCGGTAAAGTCTTAATAGCATAAAATATGTAACTTGTGCTCCAAATATTTATTTTAGTCATAGTAGGATACAACTATATAATATATTTTTCAAGAAAATAAAATAATAATATGAGATGAGCCATAGCATTGTACTAAAATATTCAATAACAAAGATAATAAAATCGCACAAAGAAAATATACAAATTAATACACCATAATAAAAATTAACATAATCTAAAAATACTATATAGGTCATGCTAAAATAAGCACGACTAATAAGTACTATTAATTACACAACTAAGCACTAAAAAAAAAGAAGATAAACTAGGTTAACACTATTGTCATTCCTAGTATTGAATTGAATTTTCTTTATTAGCATTAGTATTGATTTAAACTTTATTGACTTACTACCTTTACGGGCTATAAAATTTATTGGACCATTCAATAATGTTAAGTTCAAACTTTAAATAATACGTTTGAAAATAAAACTGTGAACAAGTTTAAGAAATATTAATAAATTACATTACAATAAATATTTATATGTATAAAATATAAAAATATAAATGTAATATCAGGTTGGTTTGGTTTTGGTTTGACTTTTTTTAGTTAAAACCAAAGCAAACCAATTATGGTCATTATTTTGGAATTTTTACCTCCTATAGCAAAGGTTAACACTTTATTTATTTTAAATAAATATCATTTAAAAAAATTATATTCTATAGATACTTTTTAATGTTTATAGCAAAATATCTAATTTTGGTTACTTCCTACCCTAAGCCACTAAATACGTTATTCAGTTACACTATTTTCTTTCTCTCTCTACTTTGATACATGACATTCTCTTCCCCCATTCCCTGAAAACACGAGTTACTGTTAGAGCTAGATTCCTGTTAAGAAACAGCAAATCTTGTCAAGTACGACTGGAATGTGAGGCCTGCTACTTGAGGCTCAATCTCATGGTTTTCTTCAATAACCATCATCAGAACTCTTGAGATCAGCGGCTCCATAAACCTGCAACTCCAGTCTATTCAGTTCAAATTTCTCTCTTTGCTTCAATTAGTAATGCACCACAAAGAATCATATTCAGATTAGCTTGTTTCAAATCCAATGACTTCCAATTTTTCACTTTATTTTCCATTTTCTATCTCATAGGAATATATAATAGGCTCTGTGGCAGTTCGTCGTTCCACAATGGTATCAATTTGATGAGCACTCATGTATTTCATTATATTTATTATTTTTTTATTGTAATTCAATGTATCTCGCTGCATTCTATGTATTTCATTATATTCACTGTCTTTTTTTCATTGTATTTCAATGTATCCCGCTGTATTCTATGTATTTCATTGTATTCACTGTCTCACTATATGCCATGAATGTATTCATATATATACTTTTAATTAATATAATTTATGTATTCAGATGTATTATATAATTTCTCTGAAGATTGCTATGTTTTTGGGGTATTTTTCGGTTGAGTCTTTTTTATAACTGGAAATACAAAATTTGTGTGTTATAACTGAGTTTGTTGAGTTATATTAGGAGTCTATTATGTTAATTGATTCAATTTTCGTTTAAAAACAGTGTAATCCCCTGTTTCACGCCGTGAATACAGTTGAATACAGTCGAATGCAATAGTCTGTCCAGCTGTAATCTCATGTTTCACGCCATGAATACAGTCGAATACACTCAAATACAACAACTGATTAGATGGACTTCCCTGATTTACGCCTATTTTTTCTACTGTATTCATGAATACAGTAGCTTAAATACATCTAATACATCTTATAACAACAGAAAACGTATCTACAAGCTCTAATATAGCAAATGGTATCTATAGATAGCTAATTACCACTAAAAGATAATGCTTTATTAAAATTTCTCTTTTTTTTTCAAGACCAAACCACAAACGGGTTTTTTCCCCGGTTTGACTCAGATTATCGGGTTGATGCGATTTATCGATTTTCTTTGTAAACCTCTAAGTACGGATATAGCTAGCGAAAGTGAATTTAAGAAGAAAAAAAAAGACATACTTTGACATTTCCATTACGTATTATTCTTATTGATTAAGTGGGGTAGATTTAAACGAACGCTAAATATGACTAAATCATAATGTCATGAAAGTGACATTGTACTTTGTTTGCGTAGAAAAATCCTTGTTTATGATATGCCCTAATATTTATTCGTAAAGATTTTCTCACTAATAAATATTGAAAGAAGGCAATCAAGTTAATTAGGTTTATATGAACATTTTTTTTTCTATCAAAATATAATGGGTGAGATTGGTCAGTGTGAGCACGTGATTTTTGTTTACGCGACAATTACTCCAAAAGAAATCGAAAAATAAAACAAATGGTTTTGTTGTACAATTTTTTGGAATTTACGTGGCATTTTTTGTAGTTATTTGTAGTTTTGTCTGTGACTTGTCTAGTTTTGTCAAATAAAAATACAAAAAATATATGTCGCGTGTAACTTTAGGATATCGTTCTACTATTAGAAATTAATCAAACCATAATTTGGTTTTAAAAGGAAAAATCACAAAAAATATGCATCTTTTATTCTATTTGTTGTCATTGAGTGATTTTATTTTAATTAAATGTTTAATGTGTGTGATAATTGTTGTTTAAGTATTAATTAATATTTTTATAGTTTTATTTTGATTTTACAATTTAGTTAGGAATTTTTGTTTAAATTAGAAATTAAAAGAAGGAAAAAAAAGGAGTTTAAATTGAAGAAAACCCGGATTTGGGCTCAAATTTGAGACCAACGATCAGGCCCAATGCATTTCATGATCCAGTCCGGTTCCCTGATCTCTATGGCCTCACCAAACGACGTCGTTTAAGGCCTATCAGATCTTGATCGTTGATCAAACATATCTAACGGTCCAATTCAACTCCCATTTTAAACCAAACGACGCCGTATAAGGATGTTCAATCGGAGCCGTCCTTCTTGTTCAATCCTATGGTCTCCAACACGCCTCATTAGCCCGACCCATTCCCGTAAAAAACCGACCCAGTCCCCTCCGAGACCAAACGACGTCGTCCCTTTAAGTGGAAAGATCAAGGCCGTTGATCATCGATGATCCAACGGCCAAGATCAAACCACTCACCCCGTATATAAGCCTACCCTTCTCACCCCCGCGCCCTAAGCCAGACCCCCCCCCTTCCTTATCTTCGTCTCTTTCAGAGACTGAACCAAAACCCCTTAGAACCCTAGCGCCTATCCTTCATTCCCCCACCTGAAACCCGGCGGCAACAATGTCGGTGACCACCAAACTAACACCCCTAGTACACCTCGACCCCCTGAACATGGATCTACAAACTATGGGTCTCGAATCTTCCCCCACCGTCTCGAATCTTCGTTTGAAGATTCGAGCCAAACACCAACCTATCCCCCCCCCCCCCCCAAATCCATACCAGGTACCCCCCTGACCTCCCTCGTGACCAAGCTCCGAATCTAACCAGAAAACCCCGAGTCCCAAATCCGTCCTAAGAACCCTAGAAATCCAGAATCTGAGGTTTTGTCCATTCAAACGAGAGGGTTTGGGTCTAATAAACCTTAATCGAAGTGTTCTCGGTTGAGAACACTTCGATTAAAGTCCGTTCAACCCCAAAAGAGGTTCGAGTCAAAATCCGAGACATGGTCGTCTGATTTTCAATTCTTTAAGGTATTTTCTTCTTCTTTTCCTTGCCAGTTCATGTTGTTTGTTTTGTTAAATGGTTGTTCGTGTTTTCAAATGTCAGTGGATTTGTTTTTTTGTTTTTTTTTGTGTCGACTATTCTGTCCACCTTGCCCGGACCTTTTATTTGGTCGAATTTTTCTCTATTTCGTTGATGAGTGTATGTGTTTAACTATATAATCGATTGAAATGAGTTTCGATTGATTAGTTAGTTCCCAGGGCCATTCTTTGTTTTGACAGTACAATTTGAACCCCCTGTTAATATTGTTTGATTCTGATTCATGTGGTATTGATTGAATGTGTTGTAATTCGCGTAGTCGACTCGATATATGTCGTCAATTAGCTCCAGTTTGGAATGGTATTAATCTGACTCGTGCTGTTGATTTGTTTACTGAGGCTTTTGAGAATTGATTACACTGTGTGTTAGCTTGTTTAGTTGAATCAAAATCACTTAAGGATTGGTTGTAGCTGTTAGTTTTAGTATAGATTTCAGAATTCAGTTTGAATTGATGGCATGTTTACTCATTTTTGACCTTGGGCAACATGTGCATTGTTAGTTGTTAATGAATTAAAGTAGAATGGACAGCATGTGCTGTCAGGACATACTCATGTTGCCCATACTTGCTTATTTAATAAAGGATAGACCACTTTAACAATAAAAAAAGGGGGCTGTCAGGGGAATCTCATGGGGGTACTTTTCTTTTAATTTGTGAGTGGGAAAAACAGAAAAGAGAACATGGGGGAGTTCAGTTTGAAGGTTTTTTTAATAGGCTGTTGGGATGGGTTGGTGGGGGCTATAAAAACAGAAGGTTTCAAGAAAAATAGGGACAGTGTTTAGTCAGACATCAAAAGTTTAAAGAGGACAAAAAGAGAACAGAAAAAATAGGGTGGGGGATTGGAAAAGAAACCAGAAATATAGACAACCAAGAGTTTTAACAATCAGGGGGAAGAGAGATAGAATCAGAGAAACAAAAGGGGGAAAACTGGGCAGACAACCAAGAGTTTTAAAACCAGAAAAGAGAGAATCTTCCCAGGATCTTAGTTTTTGAAAGCTAGGTTCCACAACAAAGAACTTCAGTTTGTTTTCTGCTCGAAAGTTCAAAATCCGGAACTACTGTTTCACTGCTTTCTGCCTGCAATCTTCTTGTACTGCTAGGATTTACCTGGCAGCCTGTTTGTCTGTTTGTTTTTCCAAGCACTACTCTTCAAGCTATTGGTTTCTTCTTTTGATTCCAATCTGTCCTTGAGATTTCTGCTGATGTGGCTATGTTTGTTGCTTTGTCGCTATACTACTGCTGCTTCTACTGACCTTCCTCTTCTTCTCACTTTCCAATTCAGGTACACATTTGAATTTCATAGTGATGTAACAGTAACAACGAGTATGAAATGAAAGACGCGAAGAATTTTCAATCATTTGGTGTTGTACCTATAGTCTTATAAAGTGTTAGTAGATTTGTGTAATTCTTTAGGTTGTAACTCAATAGGAAAATACAGTAGGTAGTTTTGTACTTAATTGAAACTTAGTTCGTTTAAGTATTGTGATTTACAGTTGTTTAGTTGTACGTATGATATAATTATGTAATTCACGAGTAGTTAGTATATCGATAACTAGACTTCATTTTTAGTTATATTTTGTATGTATAGGGTAGACTGCTACTAACCTTGCCAAACGCAATATAGCTTTTAATCATTTGAGTTAACTCTGTCAAAATCAGATTCCATTAGGCAGTTTATAGGACAATGTTCGAATCCCATTAGTAGCATCCTCTAGTAATTAATTCCATTAATCTAGTTTAAATAAGTTAGTTTAAATTCAACTTGAAGAATGTTTAGCGTGAGTTTAGCATTTTATTAATCTTGTATGCAATTCTCTTTATTAAATTAAAAGCATGCTCGCTCATGGAATAAGGCATGAAACAATTCCCCGCCTCATAAATAATTAATTCGATAATTAATAAGAGGCCGGAGTTGGCCAAACATTTAATTTAATTAGCGTGTATTTTCTTTCTTTCATTTTTAGAGACAAACATAATAGAAAATATAGTCGATGTAGGTTTATCCTGTCAAAATGAGACGAGCCTCGCCAAATAAAAATGCAAATTGCGGGGCCCTCGATAATTGGTCGTAATAAAATACTTAGAATTCGGGATGGACTGTTTAGTTCATTTCACTGCCTTCCCCAAAGATAATAACGCGTTAGACTCTTTAGGCGCGACTTAATTAAATTACATTCTTAAATTCGGGTGCGCATTTATGTGACCCAAATTCAAATCTCAACGGAGTCGGAACGTATTAACAACCACGGGTGCATTGATTGTGACGTGGTTCGAGATGCATCTTCACGACGTTGCAATTCCATAAAAATAATAATAATAAAAGCGGTTTAAACTTAATAAAAGCACATAAGTTATAACATGTATTAAATCAGATATTTAGCCATTATAACAATTTAAGCAATCGTGCTAGAACCACGGGATTCGAGGGTGCCTAACACCTTCCCTCGGGTCAACAGAATTCCTTACTTAGAATTTCTGGTTCGCAGACTTCATTTGGAAAGTCGAATATTTTCCTCGATTTGGGATTCAAGATAAACCGGTGACTTGGGACACCAAAAGCCAAACCTTTCCCAAGTGGCGACTCTGAATTAAATAAATAATCTCACTTCGAATATTGTCACTTAAATTGGAAAAACTCCCTCGCGCATTTTACCCTTTGGGGCGGGCGCGCAAAAAGGAGGTGTGACAGCTCTGGCGACTCTGCTGGGGAAAAGAACCCAGAACGTTTGTTCAGGGTTCAGAATTCGAGCTTAGAATAATTGTTATATTTGGCTTTATTATCTGATCTTTACTACATGTTTGGGCATAACGTGCTAAATATTGTCTTTTACCGCATTGATATTATCTGAACTGTATATAAACTGTGTTGAAACCCTTCTCTTCTTACCTCCGGGGAGGAGCTAGCTGGTCAAGACTCCCTATTTTGTTAGTGTCATACCCTAAAATAAGAAAGAGGCCGGACAAGGTATAAAGCCGGACGATCTCGCGGGTCCCCGGTACGTAGCCCCCTCCTCGACTCGAGTTGTCCGCTCGGGTACACAGTCTAGAACAAGTACCCAGGTTATAAACCTAGTATAACAAAACCTCATGCCGGATCCCTAGTAGGAACGCTTATTTGCATCATGTTGCATTTGACATAGGGGACTCAACACTGGGGTTTGGGTCCGTCTAGGACAGGCAACCTGAAATGAAAAGACCATCCTGCTGCATCCCGTTTGTTTTGCGCATTTATTTGCTTCATTTCTGCATGCTGACCGGTTTCTAAAAAAAATTAAGAAAAATAGCAGCATAGGGAGATAATTACTTATTTTGGAAAAATAAAACCAATGTCCAAGTAGTGTCAAACCTCGCCGAAATTTTCTTTTAAAAAAAAATGAAAACAAAATTTGTCTTTTAGTTTGATTTATTAAAAAAAACATATATAATAAAAAAAATATTTTTAATCACTTTCAAAATCCAAAAAAAAAGTATTTGTTTTTAAAAAAAGGGAAAATTCAAAATTCAAAAAAATATTTTTTTTTCTTTTGTAGTACCTCTTTCATTAAATTCAGACTAATACTCCAAATACTTCCTTAAAAGATTTTTTGAAATTTCAAAAAAAGTAAAAAAAAAAAGTTTTAAATTCAAAGAAAAAATATTTCTTTAGTCTTCATCTCTTTTCAAAAAATAAAAAAATAAATATAAAAATCCAGAAAAAAAATATTTTTTACTTTTCTTTAAAAGATTGTATTAAAAAAAAGGGTTTAGTTTATTTCCCTATTCCTGATCGGCCCGAACTACGCCGGTTTGATTCTCACAGGGTGCGAGATACGTAGGCAACCCTCATCGGGATCAACTTCCCTTTTTTCAAAATAGCCAAAATGTTAGAATTTTAATTTCGTCATGAATGAGTCGGGTGATGCCGTTTGTAAGGATAGCCGAATGTTCCCGAAAGGGACGCCGGAAGGTTGACTTTGCACAAACGGCCATTGTTGGTCATTTTTATTTTTCTGACCAAATTGCCCAATGGCCATAGGATCCTCGTCCCCGAGGCTCTGTGAGGCCGTGTTCCCCATGTCGGGTCATTACTAAAAAAGAGTCATAAATAAATCAAGTGGTTGTTTTTGTCAAAAATAGCCAAATGTTCCCGAAAGGAACGGCGGAAGGCTGATTTTGCATAAACGGCCACTTTCGGTCATCTTTTAGAGTTTTTGATCGTTGACCCTCACAGCCTTAAAATCTTCATCCCCGAAGTGCTGAAAGGTCGTGTTCGAAAATCGGATCTTTCTTTCTAAAATATAGTCAAAATATTTTTGAGTCAAATCATTTTTGCTTAAGTCACCTTAATAAATGTGCAGGATGATCACAATGCAAAATGAACGCTTTTCGATAATGACTAAAATCCCTATCAAGTTACGGCTATGGTGGAATGATCTAGGTGTTGAAGGGAAGATGAGGTCAAGAAATATCTGAAAGGTCTCACGGGTTTATTGGAAATCCAGCCTCGGGGAGATATCATAAGATCTTTGGTCACCTACTGGGACCCAGCGCACAATGTTTTCCACTTCTCCGATTTTAAACTCACCCCGACCTGGAGGAAATGGCTGGGTACATTGGAAATGATGAACTTCCACTAAGGCAAAAATACCTGGTTGCCCCAAGAGCTGTCACGATACATCGATTTCTAGACTCACTAAAGATACCCAGGACGGTCCATAACCCAGATTTGGCCGCCGGTTTTTGTAATCCATGCTTCATATACGACAGATATGGTCATGTAGGAGGATTCAATAATCCGGTTAACAAGCTATGCAGCAAAGGTAATCGTCAGAAGTGGGATAAGCACAGACGGGTAGCTTTCATGATAACATTTTTGGGCCTTCTGGTGTTTCCGAGGAAAGATGGAAATATTGATCTGAAAATATCCGGGGTCATCAGTACTTTGCTCACTCAGAATGAAAGTACTCTCGCGCCTATGGTGGTATCTGATATCTTTCGAGCTCTCACAGCCTGCAAAGCCATGGGGAATTTCTTTGAAGGGTGTAACTTGCCGCTACAAATATGGATGACTGAACATCTCTGCCATCGTTTCGAGCTTTTGAGCCATGTTTCCTCGAAGAAAACTTGCATAGAAGAGTTTTACACGAGAACCAAGAAGGTTAGTCTGCCCGAAGGAGTTATAGCATGGACTTCATTCTTTCAGACTCTCACTGCCATCCAAATACAGTGGACACTGAGATGGTTGCATGTTGATGAGGTCATGTATATGCCAACAGCTAGAACTCACTTCCTACTGATGGGACTTAAGAGCATTCAGCCTTACGCGCCCTATCGAGTTTTGAGACAACTTGGGAGATGCCAGATAGTGCCACACGAGGAAGATCTTAGTGCTCAAACAATTGAGATTAGCCCTGACGGACAATTTCCTGAAGCAAAAGTCCGCCAGATCTAGAATGAATGTCAATATTTGAAAGCGGATACTTGTGTGCAGCATCGGGCCAAAAGTGAAATGGCGCTAGGTTACCTTGCGTGGTACAGAAGAGAACTTGAACACGAAAGGCCGGCTAAAAAACCCAACATCCTGAATTTCGCCGAGTCACCACAAAAGCAATGGGATTGGTTAGCAAAAGAAAGAGGCTATCGTGCCGAAATCAACAAATTGAAGCGACAAATCGAAGGTCTAAAATATGAGCACAACGTGCAAGTTGCTACAAATCTGGGAGAAAAGAACAGGTTGACTCAGGAAAACGAGATGCTCAGGGCCCAAATCGAACAGATGAGGATAGCCGCTGATAACCAACAAAGGAGCCGGTTGGATGAACGATTGATAAAAGGTTTAAGGATGGAAATTGGGGAGTGCCAGAGTGAGTCAGAAAATCTTGAAAATACCATAGCAGGACTCGAAGCTCACTGGGCAAGAAGGACAGAAAAGCGTAATCGGTACCTGCAGCAGTTGAAAAGGGATCACGAGCAAACCATTGCCAATCTGAAGAAAAAGGTGGTCACTCTTGAGGACAGGGCGGTTGAGCAAACCCGAACCTTTGAAGCTGAAAATAGACATTGCCACAAGCTCCTAGCCCAAATGGAAGTAGAAATTCAGCAGTGGCGAAATCAATATCTCCAGGATTCTCGGATTATAACAGCCCGTAATAATCAAATAGAGCACCTACTCAAAGAAAAGAGACAAACCAGGGATAAGATTAAGACCATTGCCCATGCCATCATCAGAAGGCGTCTACGGTATGAAAACATGACCACCATTACCGTTCTCTCGGCAGTGATGATTTATGTCAAGCAGACCATGCATGAGCTGGAACAACTTGAAAGGGACCTCACACCTAAGACCGCGACGAGGCCGAACGATGCCCCGCGAGCGCCAATTCTTGAAACCTTAATGTATTTATAGGTCGAGTCTGTATTTTCCATCTTAGCATCTTCTGTCCGTCTTTTCGCATCAGGGTGTATGAGTAGTTGTTGAGTCTGTACTTATTTCAGGTCTTGTTATTTTCCCCTTTTTCAAAAAATGTTAGTTTGTAATATATTGTTTCAGTAATAAAAATGTGTACTTCTTTTACACTCATTTGTTTTGAACTACGTTGTCGCACCTCCTTTTTACCGCGCCCGCGGGGGCGCGTGGGGAGTTTTCTCCAATTAAAGGACAGTCGAAACGGGATTTATTTAATTATTTCAGAGTCGCTACCTGGGAATTTTAAGGCGTCCCAAGTCACCAATTTTAATCCCTGAATCGAGGAAAATATGACTCTGTTTATTATTCTGCGAACCAGAAATCCTGAGTAAGGAATTCTGTTAATCCGAAAGAATGTGTTAGGCATTTCCGAATTCCGTGGTTCTAGCACGGTCGCTTAACTGTTTTTATTATTGGCTTAATTATCTTGATTTTTATTAAATACTTTTTGTTACGTGATTTTTCTATCGCTTTTACTTATTGTGATTAAGGACCCTTCTTTGAATCGAATTACGCGTACGTATATTCGTGTTATAAATTAAAAAATGCGGAATTGTGTCACGCGTACGTGTACACAATAACTTTTGATAATATATTTATTAAGCAATCATTTTTCGAGATTGTGTTGAATCAAGAATATTTGTTTTTCTTAAATATTGAACCGCACATCGCGGGTTTTTATGAAATTAATTTAACGCCTTTGAAAAAATCCTTTTATTAAATATTCGCTCGAAATTGCGCGTACGCATAATCCGAATTTTGCTTTTAAAAATATAATCAGGGTACGCGAACGTATCCCTAATTGCGCAAAATATTTGTAATGATATTAGGGATTTTTCCACAAATTGTTTGTTGTATCTACACATTTTATATGAAAATACTGAGAAATTCATATTCAAGGGATGTCTTTTAAAAGAAATTCACAATTTTTAAATATTGCCCGTTGACTATAATTTCCGAGTATTAATTATGTTCATCCCAAGACTATTCAAATTCTCAGTGAAAGGATAAAAATTTGATTTTTAGCAAATACAACATATATATGTATGCCAAAGAATAAATTGTATATGAAACTAACAAATTCTATTTCTAATTACCATTGATATAAAGTGTTGCAATTGGTGCTTATACATCTCGTTTCATTCTCATATACTCGCTTTTAATCTAATAGGCCTAATTATTTGGTCAATTTGTTTTATGAAGGTAGATAGGCATCGAGTTTATAGGAAAGGAATTATTATACAAGTTAATTCAATAAAATTACCTTACATGCAACCTAACTGTATGTCGTAAACATTCATAACGTTTTAACATCGTAACAAGCTATATCATATCACCTTTCACCAACGTTTATACACACATCTATTATCTTTATAAAAATATACCATCAATACCATCTTAACCTTATTTAACAACAAGAGTTAGTAATGTAGTTTTCTTGATATTTCTACATTACTCTTTACTTAGCTAACAACACCATAAAATTTAAATAATGGCCCACTTTATGCCATGTTTCCTACCTTGACAATCTTAATCACAACTATACTTTAATGAAAATTTAGAAAATTACCCTTGTTACAACACTTATACAGTCTTCAATAAAGGATATTTAACTTACAGTCCTCCTATCAACATATACTACTTATTTGATCCAGAAACGAAACTGAATTTTTAATTAAAGAGCTCAAATGAATAAAGATATTATTACAATTCAAGCTTCATTTATCCGTCATACTGAATCTCTTTCCAACATAGAATTTAAAAGGATATGTACCTGGAAATGGAGGTAGAAGAAGTAAGTTTCAGCAGTAACAAAAACAGCAAAATACCAGTATTCCCACAGATTCGAGCAATAATAAGACCCGAGGAACCCAAATGCACAGTGACAGTACTTTTAAGAAATTTCAGATTTTTAACTGAACAATGATATCGAACAAATCCGGACAGATTTAATACAAAGAGTAATATTTCTGATTTTTGAGACTTAAAACAAAGTAGACTGAAAAAGCTTTCAATTTCAAAACACAGAATCAGCTTCAATACCAACTTCCGATGTAGAATTCTGTTTAATATTTCTGTTTTCCTTTCTTTCTATCTTCCTTTTTCAGATTTCTGTTTCTGCTTGATTTTCCTTTCTCAAATTTTATATTTCTTCTCTGTATGTCTCTCTCTCTGAAAACTCTTAAAGTCTCCTAAATTCTGTTTTCTGTCTCCTTTTTCAGATTTTTCTTCTTCCAAAAAATCTGCCTTCTAAAGTCTGTCCAGCTCCCTGTATTTATACAGGGCTGGTCCTATACAAATTAGTGTTGGATGGACCCTTTTCTCCTTTAAAAATCAGAAAGTTTTTTCCATTAAAACTACTTTTGAATAATTTAAAACTAAGTGCTATTTATCCTGTTTTTTCCAGCAGTCCCATTACCCTTTGTTTCCCATTATCACTTTAAATAATAGCCACTAACTTTTCACTTTCAGCCCATTATGCTATCATGTTATCCTTACTGTTCTGTCTCAAAAATGTCCCAGAAATCCTACTGTGATCACTATTATTACTGCCTTAAATGCAAAATCATAACAGAATTTACAAAACAGATTTAAAAATCTGTTCAAACTTAATTATCAACCTGATTTAAAACAGCTATAACCAATTCTCTTAAGTTTGGACTGAATCCTAAGAATGTAAACCTTCTATCACAATTACATCTAATCAACATTTGTAAACTTGAATTCAAACTTGACATTACAACAATATTACACTGAGTTCAGCATAATAATTCAAACTCATCTTCAAATTGAACTAAGATCAAACATACACAGGAGCATTGTCAATATACTGACAATGCCCTGTTCAGAAAACAACATATACAACATACATTTGAATTCACTGATTCACAAACAAACATGATTTAATTGACGAGTATTAATCAGTTGACTATTTACAACATTTGTCCATAATCAGTCTAAAACAATAAAAGCAGACTGTTTCAGTCAGCATTTTCAGAAATGAAAATTCGTAATATAACTAATCGATGAACTTAATCGAGTCGATTACACACATTGTAAACAATCACAACCAACAGAAATAATTCACATTTGGAATCAAGTAGACGGGTAGGGGACAATATAACAAAATTGACTAGAAAATTATATAGAAAATCAAACAAACTAATGAACGAACATAGAATACACGTAGAATACACATAAGCAACAGAAAATTACCTCTGAACCTTCAATTCATCCGGACTCAACTCAACTTGGCTTCGGATTTGTTTGAAATCAAACAGACCTTAGTTGAAGTATTTTCCACTGAAAATACTTCGACTAAGGTCGATTAAACCTCAATCTTTATTCAATCTGGACAGAATCCAAAAGTCTGGTATTTTTAGGGTTCTTGAAAGTTCGATTTGGGATTTACTAATTTCTGGTTAGATTCGAGGGAAACCAAAGATGTTCTAGGCACGAGGGAGGTCAGAGGGGTAACTGATGTGAGTTTGAAGTAGGTTGGATAAGGTCAGGTTGTACTCGAATCTTCAAATGAAGATTCGAGTAGTTCCAGTATGATTCGAACCATGCAACTAACAGATCCTTGGTGAGGGGATTTAGGAGAGACTGTGGTGTTATTTTGGAGGTCATCGGAGAAGATAAGGTTTTCAGGCCAACCTTCGATTTAAGATTCGAAGAGTCGTGGCCTGATTCGAAGGAAACCAATGTTAGATCTGTGTAGAGGATGTTCAGGGGATTCTAGGGTGTTATTTTGGTGACCGGCGGCGTTGATGCCGCCGGGTTTCAGGCGGTGGGATCCTAGGGCGGCTAGGGTTAGGGGGGGTCTGAGGAAGATGATGAACAGTGAGAGGAGGGGGGTGTTCAGTTAGGGGCCGGGGTAGGGGCTTGGGACTTATATAGGGGTGGGGTGGATTTATATTGTCCGTCCGATCAAGTAAGATGAAGGGCCAGGATCAATTCATTAAACCAAACGATGTCGTTTGGTTTAATGCCAGGGTCGGCTGAGTCGGGTCACTGGATCGGGTTACGGGTTACGGGTAAAGGGGGTGAGATCTTGACCGTTGGTTGGATTTGATCCAACGGTTTCTGAGAAGCCACGACCAAACGCTGTCGTTTTGGTTCGTCTGGTTTGGACCGGACCTGGGCTAAAGGATTGGGCTGTGGGGGTTAAAATGTTTTGGGCCTGGATTTTAATCCAGGTCCGATTTTGTATATATATTTATATTTTTTCATTTTTTTCTAATTTAAATTTTTAATATTAACTATAAAATAATTTTAACTTCACAAAAATATATTAATTACTCTATAACAATTATTTAACACATAGACAAAACATCAATCACACAGTGGAATATTTAAAATAGAACGATTGCACATTTTTTGTGATTTTATTTAAATTATCTTTTAAATGCATAATTAAATCCTATATGCATGCAATATGTATTTTATTTTATTTTTTTCATTTTATTATGACAATGTAAACACTTACGGACATAACACAAGTATTTAACACCACGCAAATTCAAAAAATTACACAGTAAAAGAAATTTATTTTATCTTTTGATTTATTTTGGAGTAGTTTTTCGTAAGGCAAAAATCACGTGCTCACAGCTGCCCCTCTTTGTGCGGAAACTCGAAGAGTTTTCGTGCAAAGATAAAGTGAGCGGATACGAGCGATTTTTGCCCGTTCGAATACTCCGTGGGAAGCATTTTTAGAAAGATTTGACCGAACCTCTGCTTCAAAGGTTTCCTACATATCCTTGGCTATAAAGGAATCAGGTCAATGTAGTTCGGGAATTTTGGGTAGCTGGGACTACCGTGGGACTGTGATGTTACTGCTGCTTTGTGCTGTTTTTACTGCTTGCTGACCTCCTTATTACACCTTACTTCAAAGGTAATACAAAAAACTAAACTAGATTATGGTACAGGAATTATAAAAATCTTATCTAGATCATGCCCTTGCGTTTCTTGTTGTCTTGATATCTTGGTGACTCTTGGGCATTTGGCTTATTCCGTATTCCTTTTCATTGTGTCCCGTATTTTCTTTTGGAACTCTTGTTATTTCTTGCTGGGGATTCTGTTGGACTCCTCTGCTTTATTGATTCTAAATGTGCTCCTTTTTCATATGAGCGGGCTTTTGATTTCAACACTTCAATTTCATTCACTCGTTCTTCAGGTGGGTGCCTTGACTGCTTCTTTTCTTTCTTCATCCTCATTCTCCAGGTGGACGCCTGACTTCTTTTTTTCTTCATCCTCATTCTCCAGGTGGACGCCTAACTTCTTTAATTCTTCATCCTCATTCTCCAGGTGGACGCCTGACTTCTTTTTCTCATCCTCATTCTCCAGGTGGACGCCTGACTTCTTCTTTTCTCATCCTCATTTATCCAGGTGGACGCCTGACTTCTTCAATTCTCATCCTCATTCTCTAGGTGGACGCCTGACTTCTTTAATTCTTCATCCTCATTCTCCAGGTGGACGCCTGACTTCTTCTTTTCTCATCCTCATTCTCCAGGTGGACGCCTGACTTCTTTTAATTCTCATCCTCATTCTCCAGGTAGACGCCTGACTTCTTTAATTCTCATCCTCATTCTCCAGGTGGACGCCTGACTTCTTCTTTTCTTTGTCCTCATTCTCCAGGTGGACGCCTGACTTCTTCAATTCTCATCCTCATTCTCCAGGTGGACGCCTGACTTCTTCAATTCTCATCCTCATTCTCCAGGTGGACGCCTGACTTCTTCTTTTTCTCATCCTCATTCTCCAGGTGGACGCCTGACTTCTTTAATTCTCATCCTCATTCTCCAGGTGGACGCCTGACTTCTTTAATTCTTCATCCTCATTCTCCAGGTGGACGCCTGATTTCTTCTTTTCTTCATCCTCATTCTTCAGGTGGACGCCTGACTTCTTTTTCTTATCCTCATTCTCCAGGTGGACGCCTGACTTCTTCTTTTCTTCATCCTCATTCTCCAGGTGGACGCCTGATTTCTTCTTTTCTTCATCCTCATTCTTCAGGTGGACGCCTGACTTCTTTTTCTTATCCTCATTCTCCAGGTGGACGCCTGACTTCTTCTTTTCTTCATCCTCATTCTCCAGGTGGACGCCTGATTTCTTCTTTTCTTCGTCCTCATTCTCTAGGTGGACGCCTGATTTCTTCTTTTCTTCGTCCTCATTCTCCAGGTGGACGCCTGACTTCTTTTTCTCATCCTCATTCTCCAGGTGGACGCCTGACTTCTTCTTTTCTTCATCCTCATTCTCCAGGTGGACGCCTGACTTCTTTAATTCTTCATCCTCATTCTCCAGGTGGACGCCTGACTTCTTCTTTTCTTCATCCTCATTCTCCAGGTGGACGCCTGACTTCTTTAATTCTCATCCTCATTCTCCAGGTGGACGCCTGACTTCTTCTTTTTCTCATCCTCATTCTCCAGGTGGATGCCTGACTTCTTCTTTTTCTCATCCTCATTCTCCAGGTGGATGCCTGACTTCTTTAATTCTTCATCCTCATTCTCCAGGTGGACGCCTGACTTCTTCTTTTCTCATCCTCATTCTCCAAGTGGACGCCTGACTTCTTTTAATTCTCATCCTCATTCTCCAGGTGGACGCCTGACTTCTTTAATTCTTCATCCAGGTATTTCCTGACACAAATATTGTATTTGCCCCTGTTTTAAATCAAAGAAAACTTTGTTAGTTTAAAGCAGGGTGGTTGACTGGGGTATTCTTGCCGATGGTGATGCTTCTCTTCGTTTCTCTTTGTTGCCTTGGAATGGTTGAAAAGACTGTTTTGTCCTTGTAATTGATCCTTGACTATAGGATTCCCCTCTGTACATTTTTCTTCAAACCCTTTTAAATGTAATCATATGTCCCTTCTGACTTTGCTGATCCATTTTTAATTTCACCTTTCTTACACCCATATCTTTTATCTCCCACCTTTCGTGGCTGTATTTTGTAACCTTGAATCTCGGTAGTATACCTTGACATTCCTTCTTATTTGTTTGGAATAAAACTTATCTCAAAGCTTTTAGAAAAGTAAGATTATTGGTGACGAAACACGTTGATTTCGACAATTATAGAATGAAAAGAAAAATCCAATTTTGGATGACTGTTGGAGAAAGAATAAAAACTTATCTGATTGGAGTTACTGGCACCAATGATCATGGTATGCATTTCGGATTAATCAACCCAGTCTTTTAATCAATCTCCTTTCAATTGTCTCATTTTTTTGTTTTTGCCAAAATTTCCATAACCCAACTTCATTTTTCATTTCACAGACCTGTTGGACTTGTAACGTCTTAAAGAGTTTTCACCGATAAACTTTCCTCATTTGTTCATTTCTCACTTCCTTTTCGCCTTATGGTGCCCATGAAGGTTTTCACCAATAAGACTCTCTCATTTTACTTTTCTCTCAACTTTCGTCGCCTTATGGTGCCCGTGTGGGTTTTCACCTATAAGACTCTCTCATTTTTAACTTTCTTTTCTTGTTTGTACTCGAGTGTTATGAACCATCTTCATTTGCTTGACTCAGCATTTTCTAAGATTGATCGAAAGGTCTTTTTGGTATGGGGTTAGAAATGGAAAAGGTATTAAAAGTTAAATAGCTTTGGTATGGGTTTAGAATTACAACTCTTGGAATCTTTTTCTTTAGTAAAATTCTTGCCCCAGTTTCTTGATTGGGGTCGCTTGACATAACTTTTTGTGCACATTATGTATATCATGCACCCTATGACCGAGCCGTGAGGCGCCTACGTATCCTTCTTTGAGGAATCAGGTCGAACGTAGTTCACTACAATAATAGTGGTTTGATTTTTTATTTTTTTTTCATATTTGATTTTCATTGATTCCAAGAGAGGGTAAGAAAGAAACGAGTATGGCTCAGAGGGGGGAAACAAAGGGTATAGTGTTTGGATAGTAGAATAAATTGCCTTTATATTTCCAATCTTTGAAATAATGCTAAATACAAACATTCAAGAATTTTATGCATAATATCTCTTTACCGCGTCAGAATTGATCGCCATGTCTATGCATTTGCCTTCAATGTCTGTTAAGCATAGTGCACCATTCGATAATACTCTGGTCACAATGAATGGTCCTTGCCAATTCGGGGCAAATTTGCCTTTTGCTTCAACCTGATGTGGAAAAATACGTTTCAGCACATGCTGACCTACTTCAAACTTCCGGGGACGCACCTTTTTGTTGTATGCTCTTTCTATTCTTCTTTGATATAATTGACCATGGCATACTGCGTTCAATCGTTTTTCATCAATCAAGTTTAACTGTTCTAGACGGGTTTTGACCCATTCATCATCATCAATCTTTGCTTCGGCGATGATTCGAAGGGAAGGAATCTCAACTTCTGCAGGAATTACTGCTTCAGTACCATATACCAACAAAAAAGTAGTTGCTCCTACTGAAGTGCGAACAGTAGTGCGGTATCCCAATAATGCAAATGGTAATTTTTCATGCCATTGTTTTGAACCTTCTATCATTTTCCGAAGTATCTTCTTTATGTTTTTGTTGGCTGCTTCTACTGCTCCATTCGCCTTGGGCCGATATGGGGTAGAGTTATGATGTGTAATCTTAAACTGTTGACATACTTCCTTCATTAAGTTGCTGTTAAGATTAGCACCGTTATCTGTGATGATCACCTTCGGGATTCCGAATCGACATATGATATTTGAATGGACAAAATCGACCACAGCTTTCTTGGTCACTGATTTGAATGTCTTGGCCTCAACCCATTTGGTAAAATAATCAATAGCTACCAGAATGAACCTGTGTCCATTGGATGCTGCCGGCTCAATTGGTCCAATCACATCCATGCCCCAGGCAACGAAGGGCCATGGTGCCGACATTGTGTGCAACTCGGATGGTGGAGAATGAATCAAATCTCCGTGTATTTGGCATTGATGACACTTGCGCACAAAACTGATACAATCTCGCTCCATGGTAAGCCAATAGTAACCAGCTCGGAGGATTTTCTTTGCCAACACATATCCACTCATGTGGGATCCGCAAACTCCTGAATGTACTTTAGACATGACAGTTGTAGCTTGTCTGGCATCTATGCATCTTAATAATCCAAGATCTGGTGTTCTTTTATACAAAACTCCTCCGCTTAAGAAGAATCCATTTGCCAATCGCCTAATGGTCCTCTTTTGATCTCCTGTGGCTTGTGCGGGATATATCCCCATCCTGATATACTCCTTGATGTCGTGGAACCATGGTTCACCATCAAATTCTTCTTCAACCATATTGCAATAAGCGTGTTGATTGTGGACTTGAATATGTATTGGATCTACATAAGCTTTGTCCGGATGGTGCAACATTGATGCCAGGGTAGCCAATGCATCGGCCACCTCATTATGGATTCTTGGAATATGTTGGAATTCCACTGATTGAAACCGCTGACAAAGATCATGTAGACATTGTCGGTATGGTATGAGCTTCAAGTCTCGGGTTTCCCATTCTCCTTGAATTTGATGTACCAAAAGATCCGAATCTCCCATGACTAAGATTTCTCGGATACCCATGTCTGCGGCTAGCCTTAACCCCAAAATGCAAGCTTCATATTCAGCCATATTATTAGTGCAATAAAATCGCAATTGAGCCGTAACAGGATAGTGATACCCTGTTTCAGAAATGATTACAGCTCATATTCCGACTCCTTTCATGTTGGCGGCTCCATCAAAGAAAATTTTCCAGCCAGGCTTTTCAATTTGCTTCACCTCGTCGATATGCATTGTTTCTTCATCAGGAAAATAAGTTTTCAACGGCTCATATTCCTCATCGACCGGGTTTTCGGCTAAATGCTCGGCCAGTGCTTGAGCCTTCATTGCAGTTCGAGTCACATAGATGATGTCGAATTCTGTGAGTAATATCTGCCACTTTGCCAGTCTTCCCGTTGGCACGGGCTTTTGAAAAATGTATTTCAATGGATCCAACCGAGAAATGAGGTAAGTAGTGTAGGATGACAAATAGTGTTTCAATTTTTGAGCTACCCATGTTAGGGCGCAACATGTCTTTTCCAGATGAGTATACTTAACCTCATAAGCTGTGAACTTCTTGCTAAGGTAGTAGATGGCCTGTTCTTTTCTGCCAGTGAGGTCATGTTGCCCCAATACACAACCAAATGAATTTTCCAAAACCATCAAGTAAAGAATCAAAGGTCTTCCTGGCTCTGGCGGGACCAACACGAGTGGGTTCGACAAGTACCCTTTTATCTTATTGAACGCTTCTTGACACTCATCGGTCCATTTAACCGCAGCATCCTTTTTTAACAATTTGAAAATGGGCTCGCAGGTTGTTGTGAGCTGAGCAATAAACCTGCTGATGTAATTTAACTTTCCCAACAAACTCATTACTTCAGTTTTGTTTCTTGGAGGTGGCAGTTCTTGGATGGCTTTGATCTTTGATGGGTCTAGCTCGATGCCTCGTCGACTGACTATGAATCCCAGCAACTTTCCAGATGGAACTCCAAATGCGCACTTGGCAGGGTTAAGCTTGAGGTTGTACCTGCGAAGTCTTAAGAAGAACTTCCTCAAATCTCGAACGTGGTCGGCCTGATGCTTTGATTTTATGATCATATCGTCCACGTATACCTCAATCTCCTTGTGTATCATATCATGAAACACTGTGGTCATTGCTCTCATATAGGTTGCTCCGGCGTTCTTTAAACCGAATGGCATTACCCGGTAGCAATAAGTTCCCCATAGTGTGATGAATGCCGTCTTTTATGCATCTTCTTCATCCATTAGAATTTGATGATACCCGGCATAACAATCCACGAAAGACCCTATATCATGCTTGGCACAATTGTCGATCAAAATATGGATATTGGGTAATGGGAAATTATCCTTTGGACTTGCTTTGTTGAGATTGCGATAGTCGACGCATACTCTAATTTTGCCGTCTTTCTTTGGTACAGGAACGATATTAGCCAACCAAACAGGATATCGAATGACTCGAATGACCTTTGCTTCCAATTGTTTGGTGATTTCTTCCTTAATTCTCACACTCATGTCAGGCTTGAATTTTATCAGCCTCTGCTTGACAGGAGGCACCGTTGGATCGGTGGGCAATTTGTGAACCACTAAATTAGTGCTCAGGCCCGGCATGTCGTCATACGACCATGCAAAAACATCTTTGAATTCTATGAGTGCTTTAATTAACTCCTCTCGGATCTTTGGTTCCAGATGGACACTTATTTTAGTTTCTCGGATATTACTCGTGTCCCCTATATTGATGTCCTCGGTATTACTCAAGTTAGGTTTGATTTTTTCCTCAAAGTGAATTAACTCTTTACTAATCTCTTCAAAAACCTCATCTTCATCATATTCTGATTCATAATCACAATATATTTCTTGAATTAATATTTCGGAACCAGATTGATTTTTAAGACTGGGCTGAGGATTCCTCATGTATGCCATATCACTAGAGCCAGCGTAAAAGGAACTGTATAGGAAAGAAGAAAAAGAAAAGAAAGCTATTAGGAATGATAATAAAAAGGAAACTTCTTTTTATTGGATGATGAAAGATAACAAGGTTTGCACACTTCAAACAAACTGTAAGATAAGCTTTGGGATTACAACCCTGAAGTAACCCAAACAAACTGAAAGAAAATCAAAATAAACTACCAAGACTCCTTTCGAATTGGGAGAGGAGTGGCTTTCCAATTATTGAGCTTTGTTTCTGGCCCAACGAATTGAACTTCTGCGTTGCTACACCCTTCTCCGCTTTCCAACATATTCACATCTCTAAACAATTTCTCGAACCTTTCTATTAATTCCTTCTCAGGATTGACCCGGGATTTAGGAATTGTTGTTATTGGGCGATTTTTAACACCGGTCTTGACAAAAGACTTTGACAGATGTGGGACTGGTTTTGGAAGAACCCCTGCTTGGCGTTTCAGCTTCTTAACCCTTATCACGTCATTGGCAGTGGGTATGAACCCCAAACCGAATGTTCCCCAGTTCTCGGGGAGAGATACTGGTTGTATAATTCCTTGCAAAGATAAACTCAGACCTTTGCCGGGTATAAAGCCATTCTTTAACATTTCATAAGCTACCATGACTGATGCAAAGGATATCTTTGGATTTGGAAGATATTTCCCCTCTGGAATTTTCTCTATCGACACTGTGTCAGTCACTTGGTATACCCATGGTCCCTGATTATTTTCTGTTCCCTCGAACGGTACAATGGTACTGCTGTGAGCATTTAAACTTTCTTCTCCATGCACGACTATTTCTTGATGATCCCATTCAAACTTGACAGCCTGATGTAGTGTTGACGGGACTGCTTTAGCAGCATGGATCCATGGTCGACCCAACAACAAGTTGTAAGAAACAGTTATGTCCAACACTTGGAATTCCATTGTGAATTCAACTGGCCCTATTGTTAGTTCCAATATTATGTCGCCAAATGAATTTCTGCTTCCACCGTCAAACCCCCGTACGCAGATACTATTCTTCTGGATCCTCTCCTCTTTAATTTTTAATTTGTTTAAAGTGGAGAGAGGGCATATGTTTGCACTTGACCCATTGTCAACCAATACCCGGGTTACTACGGAGTTTTCACATTTCACGGTGAGGTAAAGAGCTCTGTTGTGCTCGGTACCTTCCACAGGTAATTCATCATCAGCAAACGTAATTCTGTTTGTCTCAAAGATTTTGTTGGTTATTTTTCCCAAATGATTTACAGAGATCTTTTCAGGAACATGAGCTTCATTCAGGATTTTCATCAACGCCAGACGGTGTTCCTCTGAATGGATCAGTAATGACAACAATGAAATTTGAGCGGGGGTCTTCTTTAATTGATCCACAACAGAATAATCATGGAGTTTCATTTTTCTTAAAAACTCCTCTGCCTCTTCTTCCGTCACGGCTCTCTTTGTTGACATTGGATTGTTTTTAGTTTTTCTCAGCTCTTCGAGAGTAAAACATCTTCCCGAACGAGTCAAGCCTTGCACCTCACACACTTCTTCCTTGATTTCTTTGCCCTTGTACATTACAATCACCCGTTCATAGTTCCATGGGATGGCTTTGTTGTTGATGACTGGCAGCTGAATTACAGGTGCAATAATAACCCGATCTGTACGGGCTCCTTCCACGAATACAATGGGTTTGTTAGCAACCCCTGGTACTATCACTTTCGGCCTTTCTTGTTTTGCGGCAACTTTGCTCGATGATCCCTCATCGACTATCATAGACGGTTCATCACCATTTTTGTTCTGCTTAGACACCGGCTTCTCCTCTATTAACTGCTTATCTGGCTTGGCTTCATGAGACTTGATCATCATGACAGTTTGTGATGGCTTCTTTGTCTCCCCATCAATTTGTATGATTTCTATCATATTAGCCTCTTGATGGGCTGGCATTGGATTTCTATTGATATTTGGGGCTTCGGGGGTTTGAACCTCGATTTTATTAGTATCAATAAGCTCTTGTATTGCATTTTTCAAATGCCAGCATTTCTCCGTATCATGGCCTGGTGCACCGGAGCAATATTCACAGCTAATGGTGTAATCCAGATTCTTTGGAGGAGGATTGGGTAGCTTGGATTGTATTGGTCTCAGCATGTCTAGCTGTCTCAGCCTGTGGAACAGACTAGTGTAAGACTCTCCCAATGGCGTGTAAGTTTTCTTTTTCTGTTCCCTTTCTCCCCTGAATGCTGGCCTAGGCCTGAAACCTGGTCCGGGATAGGCTCGTGGGTAAGCATTTGGTGTGACAGGAGCACGCCAATTGGTGTGAACAGGTGGCTGATTGTATGCTTGAGCATGGTTAATGGAAAAATGAGGCTCTGAAGGGTGATAGTAGGATGAATCATGGTGGTAAGCTGATTGGCGAGGTCGTTGTTGATTATAGTAAAGCGGTGAACCTCCGGGTCCCGACCAAATTCCTGAATCAACTACGGCTGCTTCCTCCCTCTTCTTTCTTCCGATTCCTCCTACCCCGCCTTGAATAGCTTGAGTAGTTGCCTTTATTGTTGAATAGCTCATGATTTTATTTGTCTTGAGGCCTTCTTCCACCATACCTCCCATCTTCACTACTTCGTTGAATGATTTCCCAACCGCTGAAACCAAATGGGCATAGTAAGTCGGTTCCAAGGCTTGGAGGAAGTAGTCTACCATTTCGCTCTCCTTCATAGGAGGATCCACTCTTGCTGCCTGTTCTCTCCACCGAAAGCCATACTCTCTGAAACTGTCATTATATTTCTTCTCAAATTTTGTCAAAGACAATCGATCTGGGATGATTTCCAGATTGTATTGGAAATGGTATGCGAATGCCTGTGCCAGGTCATCCCAGGTGTACCATCTCCCATGGTCCTGGCGTGTATACCACTCCAAAGCTGATCCATTTAGACTTTGACTGAAGTAAGCCATCAATAATTCATCCTTTCCCCCAGCTCCTCGCATTTTGCTACAGAAACCCCTTAAGTGGGCTACTGGGTCGCCGTGCCCGTTGTATAAGTCAAATTTGGGCATCTTGAAGCCAACTGGTAATTGTACATTGGGAATAAGCACAAATCTTTGTATGCTACACTGACTTGCCCACCTAATCCTCGCATGTCTCTGAACGATTGTTCTAGACTCTTGACCTTCCTGAATATCTCTTCTTGCTCAGCATTTTTGGCTGGCTTGTCAATTTCGGTTGGGAGATCAAAATGAGGAGTGGTTGAATGAATTTTCGGAGGCTTTGAGGGTGGGCTCCGGGGGGTAATATTGGTTGTCCTGGGCCTGGAATGTAGGCTCACTAGGAGATTTGTGGAATGTAGCAGGGGGAGGTGCTACGAAAACAGGAGTCATAGGTGGAAGAAAATATGGAACGGGTTTCGGAGGTGGAGACTGCGGTGTTTGAGAGGTGGTGCCTCGGTAGTGCTGGTAAATGGGGAAGTTTGGGGATAATCCAGTGGTGATATTATCCTTAGCTTGGCTCATTGATGGAGCAGAGTTATTTGGGTAAGATGGGGGTAGCTGTCCTGTAGACCATGCTTGGTACATCTCAGTCATTTGTTGCTTGAGCTTAAACATCTCTTCTTTCATTTTCCCGACATCCATCTCCTCTAGTTCCATACCTGTGTCAACATCTGGGATAGACATACTTTCGGGTATTGGTCCTTTTGATCTTGTGTGATAGTGATAATATGCCAGTATACTCTTTAGAGAAACTAACTGCTTGAATTCTGGAAATGAACAAACTTGTTAGTTTTGAGAGTTTAACACATATATAATCACACGTTGAGATGCAATGCTCCTAGACAAATAATCCCTTTCTATTACGCATTTGCTCGGCTGCTTGTGCCGTCCCAGCTTTCTTGAAATTGAAAATTGTCATTCACTTTTATTTACTATATATATCTTTTATCGTGGTGGTCGAATCTTAGAGATTGCCTATGTATCATGCCTCACATGAATCAGACCTTGCGTAGTTCAGACTAAAGGCAATCACTTTTATTCATTACACAAAGATGGAATTACATTTGAAAACTTTAAGAAAATGGCCTGAAACACACACACTTAAATCAAAATAAAAGATACAATTCTTAACATCTCACAACATGCCCCACTTTCCACTTTTGTTGTCAAATATTGGATTATCTGCTCAATGTGGGGCTTGACCTGGATGGCCTCCCAGCGTACGATACATCCTTTCCAACTCCATTGCTAGATGACGAGCAAAAGTGGGCGCATGCTCAGTAAATCTTTCATAATCCATTCCTTGGCAGTTTACATAACTTTGAGATGTGAAGACTATCAGGTCGTGGATTTGTGCCCTGAAACCTTGGAGACGTTGGTCTTGGTCTTGCAATTGCTACTGACGAGTGGTGGCTATATCTCTGACACTGTTTTCATGATCTAGAGCTGATTCTAACAGAGCTCGGAGTCTGTCCTGCTCTAATCTTGCTTGTGATCTTTCCCTGTCGAGGTCTGCTTGTTGATGTTCTCTGTTGCATCTTCTTGCCTCTTCTAGTTGCGCACGAAGCTGGTCTTCTGATCGCATCCAATAGTCTTTTTCCTTCTTGAATTGTGCCTTGTCTTTTTCGGATTGCCTATCTTGGCGTTCCTTGTTAGATCTGGCTTCTTCGTTTAATTGTTGGATCCTTTCTTTTGCTTTGCTTAATGCCCTTTCGTTTTCCGCAAGAATGGAATCATAATCTTGCATTCTTTCAAAGAGATTGGCGATGGTTTTTTGATCCTTCCAGCTCCTCTTTGGCGTTTCAGAAACTCTTTTTATTTTTTGGAATCGAGCATGAAGATTTTCATTCTCACAAGCTAGACTCTTCTTCTCGCCTTCGGCTTCTTGTGCTTGTAAATCTTTTTCCAAACTGAGGCTTCTCAGATTTTCTTTTAGGGCATGGATAGTTGCTTTGTACCCTTTTTCTTTTTCTCCCTAGATCAACCGCTCTTGGATTTTATCATTGAAGTTTTGAACATGGGGTCTTTTTGTTGGCCTTTTTAGCTCAAGTTCTGGTACATCATCCACGCGAGACCGTTTTTCGAACCACCTTGCATATCCAGGATTTATCTCACCCTTTGTAGCGTCTAGGACTTGAGTATCACTTTTCAAGTATCGGCACCCATTCCACATCTGCTGAAGTAGAGCTTCGGGAATAGTGGCTTCTGGGTGTAATTCGATTACTTGCATACTCAAATCTTCATCATTAGGAACTATTTGATATCTCCCTAGTTGCCTTAAGACTCTTAGTGGTGCATACGGCTGAATGCTTCTTAATCCCAATAGTAGTAGATAACTATTTGAGGTTGACATATGTATTACTTCCCTCATCGGGAGCCATCCCAGGGTCCATTCAATTTGATTTGCCGTTAAAGCCTTTAGATGAGATACCCATGCTTCTATCCCTTCTGGAGCCTGATAATTTTTTGTTCTTTCCTCATAGCTCTCGATGCAATTATCATTGTTTGACCCATACTGTATGATCTTGGGCTGTTGTTGGAGATGCTCCATCACCCACATTTGCAACAAAATTTTGCATCCTTCGAAGACCTTTGCTCATGATTTACATAAAGTCAAAGTCCGATAAATGTCTGATAGAATGATGGAGACAAAGGTGTGATTTTCTTTGGTGGTGAGGATTTGCACAATTTTTGCGGTGCGAATATCAATTGTTCGCTCTTTATTTGGGAAGACCATGACTCCTAGAAAAGCCACCATGAAAGCAAATTGGCGGTGCATCTGCCAAGTGTCTTTGTTTTGCTTATTAGTAAGGCCTTTCTCATGAATTTCGAACCCATCTGACTTTCCGAACCTTGAATATAAAAAGTTGAAGGAACAACATCCATTGATGACATTGCTTTTCCTGATTTGACTACTGATGTTCAGAAGACCGAAGAATCGATGTACCGAAGGAGCCTTTGTGAATATCAAGCTTTGATTTCTTAAACTTCCGTCAAAACCAACATAGCCAGCTATCTCCTCTAATGTAGGAGTAAGCTCGAAGTCAGAGAAACGAAAAACATTGTGAACAGGATCCCAGAAAGTTACTAACGCCGCAATCAGATCATCACGGGGTTTAACTTTCATAATGTCCGTGAGATTTCCCAAATGCTTGACGACCCATTTTTGACCGTCTTCGCCTAAATCATACCACCACATTTGAAGCTGACATAGAAATTCTTCCGTACTTGTGGATGAGGGGCTTTGTGTGGTGCTCATTTTGTATCTGAAATTTAATTTTGATAAAGTCAAAATTCATTTTTGAAAATTTATACTAAAAAAAAATTCGAATTTTTTATTATTATTTATTAAATACCTTTATTTCAAAATTTAAAACTAACTTTTTTTTCGAAATTTTTTAAAACAACCCATTTTATTCCTTTCTTCTTACCATGATTTTACTTAAGCTGGTCAACAAGCATGTTCGAGGCAAATGAATGCACAAGTAACAAGTAGGATGCATCATGATGGTCTTTTTATTTTGGGTTCACCTGTCCTAGACAGACCCAACCCCTGTGTTGAGTCTCCAAGGCCAAATGTGTATGATGCAAATAGACGTTCCTATTAGGGATCCGGTACATGGCTGAGTTATTCTAAGTGTAAAACCTTAGGTTGATTGTTCTAAACCTGGCTTACCCAAACGGACAGTTTGAGCCGAAGCGGGGGCAACGTACCGGGAGCACGAAAGTCTGCCCGGCCTAGTTACTTGTCCCAACTCCGTCTTATTTGGTATGACTTTAACAGAAAGGTGGGTCGCGCGCACGTGTACACCATAAATTCAGAAGACTCAGAAAGAAGGGGGTTTCGTAGCAATTGTATATATTCACAATTCAAATAATATTAAAGCGGTAAAAAAAACATTTAGCATATTAGTATATAAACATTTGAAAATCATAAAGCCAATTAACACAGATATTTTAAGCTCGAATTCTTTAAACCCTGAACCAATGGTTCTGGGTTACAATAACACTGGGTATTATCCCCAGCAGAGTCGCCAGAGCTGTCGCACCTCCTTTTTACCGCGCCCGCGGGGGCGCGTGGGGAGTTTTCTCCAATTAAAGGACAGTCGAAACGGGATTTATTTAATTATTTCAGAGTCGCCACCTGGGAATTTTAAGGCGTCCCAAGTCACCAATTTTAATCCCTGAATCGAGGAAAATATGACTCTGTTTATTATTCTGCGAACCAGAAATCCTGAGTAAGAAATTCTGTTAATCCAGAAGAAGGTGTTAGGCATTTCCGAATTCCATGGTTCTAGCACGGTCGCTTAACTGTTTTTATTATTAGCTTAATTATCTTGATTTTTATTAAATACTTTTTGTTACGTGATTTTTCTATCGCTTTTACTTATTGTGATTAAGGACCCTTCTTTGAATCGAATTACGCGTACGTATATTCGTGTTATAAATTAAAAAATGCGGAATTGTGTCACGCATATGTGTACACAATAACTTTTGATAATATATTTATTAAGCAATCATTTTTCGAGATTGTGTTGAATCAAGAATATTTGTTTTTCTTAAATATTGAACCGCACATCGCGGGTTTTTATGAAATTAATTTAACGCCTTTGAAAAAATCCTTTTATTAAATATTCGCTCGAAATTGCGCGTACGCATAATCCGAATTTTGCTTTTAAAAATATAATCAGGGTATGCGAACGTATCCCTAATTGCGCAAAATATTTGTAATGATATTAGGGATTTTTCCACAAATTGTTTGTTGTATCTACACATTTTATATGAAAATACTGAGAAATTCATATTCAAGGGATGTCTTTTAAAAGAAATTCACAATTTTTAAATATTGCCCGTTGACTATAATTTCCGAGTATTAATTATGTTCATCCCAAGACTATTCAAATTCTCAGTGAAAGGATAAAAATTTGATTTTTAGCAAATACAACATATATATGTATGCCAAAGAATAAATTGTATATGAAACTAACAAATTCTATTTCTAATTACCATTGATATAAAGTGTTGCAATTGGTGCTTATACATCTCGTTTCATTCTCATATACTCGCTTTTAATCTAATAGGCCTAATTATTTGGTCAATTTGTTTTATGAAGGTAGATAGGCATCGAGTTTATAGGAAAGGAATTATTATACAAGTTAATTCAATAAAATTACCTTACATGCAACCTAACTGTATGTCGTAAACATTCATAACGTTTTAACATCGTAACAAGCTATATCATATCACCTTTCACCAACGTTTATACACACATCTATTATCTTTATAAAAATATACCATCAATACCATCTTAACCTTATTTAACAACAAGAGTTAGTAATGTAGTTTTCTTGATATTTCTACATTACTCTTTACTTAGCTAACAACACCATAAAATTTAAATAATGGCCCACTTTATGCCATGTTTCCTACCTTGACAATCTTAATCACAACTATACTTTAATGAAAATTTAGAAAATTAACCTTGTTACAACACTTATACAGTCTTCAATAATGGATATTTAACTTATAGTCCTCCTATCAACATATACTACTTATTTGATCCAGAAACGAAACTGAATATTTAATTAAAGAGCTCAAATGAATAAAGATATTATTACAATTCAAGCTTCATTTATCCGTCATACTGAATCTCTTTCCAACATAGAATTTAAAAGGATATGTACCTGGAAATGGAGGTAGAAGAAGTAAGTTTCAGCAGTTGCAGCAGTAACAAAAACAGCAAAATACCAGTATTCCCACAGATTTGAGCAATAATAAGACCCGAGGAACCCAAATGCACAGTGACGGTACTTTTAAGAAATTCCAGATTTTTAACTGAACAATGATATCGAACAAATCCCGACAGATTTAAAACAAAGAGTAATATTTCTGATTTTTGAGACTTAAAACAAAGTAGACTGAAAAAGCTTTCAATTTCAAAACACAGAATCAGCTTCAATACCAACTTCCGATGTAGAATTCTGTTTAATATTTCTGTTTTCCTTTCTTTCTATCTTCCTTTTTCAGATTTCTGTTTCTGCTTGATTTTCCTTTCTCAAATTTTATATTTCTTCTCTGTATGTCTCTCTCTCTGAAAACTCTTAAAGTCTCCTAAATTCTGTTTTCTGTCTCCTTTTTCAGATTTTTCTTCTTCCAAAAAATCTGCCTTCTAAAGTCTGTCCAGCTCCCTGTATTTATACAGGGCTGGTCCTATACAAATTAGTGCTGGATGGACCCTTTTCTCCTTTAAAAATCAGAAAGTTTTTCCATTAAAACTACTTTTGAATAATTTAAAACTAAGTGCTATTTATCCTGTTTTTTTCAGCAGCCCCATTACCCTTTGTTTCCCATTATCACTTTAAATAATAGCCACTAACTTTTCACTTTCGGCCCATTATGCTATCATGTTATCCTTACTGTTCTGTCTCAAAAATGTCCCAGAAATCCTACTGTGATCACTATTATTACTGCCTTAAATGCAAAATCATAACAGAATTTACAAAACAGATTTAAAAATCTGTTCAAACTTAATTATCAACCTGATTTAAAACAGCTATAACCAATTCTCTTAAGTTTGGACTGAATCCTAAGAATGTAAACCTTCTATCACAATTACATCTAATCAACATTTGTAAACTTGAATTCAAACTTGACATTACAACAATATTACACTGAGTTCAGCATAATAATTCAAACTGATCTTCAAATTGAACTAAGATCAAACATACACAGGAGCATTGTCAATATACTGATAATGCCCTGTTCAGAAAACAACATATACAACATACATTTGAATTCACTGATTCACAAACAAACATGATTTAATTGACGAGTATTAATCAGTTGACTATTTACAACATTTGTCCATAATTAGTCTAAAACAATAGAAGCAGACTGTTTCAGTCAGCATTTTCAGAAATGAAAATTCGTAATATAACTAATCGACGAACTTAATCGAGTCGATTACACACATTGTAAACAATCACAACCAACAGAAATAATTCACATTTGGAATCAAGTAGACGGGTAGGGGACAGTATAACAAAATTGACTAGAAAATTATATAGAAAATCAAACAAACTAATGAACGAACATAGAATACACGTAGAATACACATAAGCAACAGAAAATTACCTTTGAACCTTCAATTCATCCGGACTCAACTCAACTTGGCTTCGGATTTGTTTGAAATCAAACAGACCTTAGTCGAAGTATTTTCCACTGAAAATACTTCGACTAAGGTCGATTAAACCTCAATCTTTATTCAATCTGGACAGAATCCAAAAGTCTGGTATTTTTAGGGTTCTTGAAAGTTCGATTTGGGATTTACTCATTTCTGGTTAGATTCGAGGGAAACCAAAGATGTTCTAGGCACGAGGGAGGTCAGAGGGGTAACTGATGTGAGTTTGAAGTAGGTTGGGATAAGGTCAGGTTGTACTCGAATCTTCAAATGAAGATTCGAGTAGTTCCAGTATGATTCGAACCATGCAACTAACAGATCCTCGGTGAGGGGATTTAGGAGAGACTGTGGTGTTATTTTGGAGGTCATCGGAGAAGATAAGGATTTCAGGCCAACCTTCGATTTAAGATTCGAAGAGTCGTGGCCTGATTCGAAGGAAACCAATGTTAGATCTGTGTAGAGGATGTTCAGGGGATTCTAGGGTGTTATTTTGGTGACCGGCGGCGTTGATGCTGCCGGGTTTCGGGCGGTGGGATCCTAGGGCGGCTAGGGTTAGGGGTGAGTTTCGGAGGAAGATGATGAACAGTGAGAGGAGGGGGGTGTTCAGTTAGGGGCCGGGGTAGGGGCTTGGGACTTATATAGGGGTGGGGTGGATTTATATTGTGTGTTCGATCAAGTAAGATGAAGGGCCAGGATTAATTCATTAAACCAAACGATGTCGTTTGGTTTAATGCCAGGGTCGGCTGAGTCGGGTCACTAGATCGGGTTACGGGTTACGGGTAAAGGGGGTGAGATCTTGACCGTTGGTTGGATTTGATCCAACGGTTTCTGAGAAGCCACGACCAAACGCTGTCGTTTTGGTTCGTCTGGTTTGGACCGGACCTGGGCTAAAGGATTGGGCTGTGGGGGTTAAAATGTTTTGGGCCTGGATTTTAATCCAGGTCCGATTTTGTATATATATTTATATTTTTTAATTTTTTTCTAATTTAAATTTTTAATATTAACTATAAAATAATTTTAACTTCACAAAAATATATTAATTACTCTATAACAATTATTTAACACATAGACAAAACATCAATCACACAGTGGAATATTTAAAATAGAACGATTGCACATTTTTTGTGATTTTATTTAAATTATCTTTTAAATGCATAATTAAATCCTATATGCATGCAATATGTATTTTATTTTATTTTTTTCATTTTATTATGACAATGTAAACACTTACGGACATAACACAAGTATTTAACACCACGCAAATTCAAAAAATTACACAGTAAAAGAAATTTATTTTATCTTTTGATTTATTTTGGAGTAGTTTTTCGTAAGGCAAAAATCACGTGCTCACATACGTAATGATCTGATTCACGCGGCATTGTGATACGTAGTCAATACTCATCAGATCCGGTCATATTTTAACTGTAAATAATGAAATAATAAAAAAAATATATATGATAAATAAAGGGAAGCCTAAAGAGAAGCCGGAATGACGCATGTCATCGTTGCAAACATGTAGAAATTCACTTAACTGTATAGGTGCATCACGCCCCAACGTGAGATTACCTATCTGTTATTTGTTTCAAACTAACAGTTTGCTTGTTGCTAAGTTCCAGGTTTTTAGAAAAGGTGGTTTGGTTTGGTGGAGGTCTGGCCTCACATTCATACTTCACGAGGTCGAAAGGAAGTGTTCAGTTGCCCGTTACTAAGTCGAGAGGGAGTATTCACACTTACTTCACAAGATCAAAGGGAAGTATAGAAATGTCTTCGGAAATTCCTTTGCCGACAATTCCTGTCTCCGAGGAGAGTTCAATCTCGGCTGCCCCAACTCCCGAGTCAGCAACTGCTGAGGAAAACAGAATCTTGCGGCTCCGCATGTTGGAAATGTTGGATGACTGGAATAACGGAAAAGAGCCACCGAGTGTAGTCCCTGGGTTACCCGAGTTGTTCTTCAGGACAAGTGGGACTTCCAACGTCCCTATAAGCTACCCAACTACCCCGTTCGGGTACCCGGCCATTTCAGCCCACTCTGCTGGATCACCCTCTGATTCTTATCCCCGGATGTCAACAACAGATGTAGCTACGAACATATTCACTGCACTGCCCAACCCAATCGTGGCACAACCCGCTACACATAGGCCGAATTTTGACTCATCCTCATTCACATTTCAAGCACCATCCTTCTCATTGGAACCGACTCGATTTACCACCAGCACTCATCCTCAACAACCTCAATACGAGTTTACACCTGGGCAAGACCAAAACCCCAAAGCTTTTGAACAGGATGAGATGGCAAAAAGAATGAGGAGCCTCGAGCAGAGTTTGAAAAACATGCAAGGTTTAAGCGGGCAGAAGAGTGTTTCCTATACTGATCTGTGTATGTTTCCACATGTACATTTACCGTTAGGGTTCAAAACACCAAAATTTGAAAAGTATGATGGGCACGGCGACCCCATTGCTCATCTCAAGAAGTATTGCAACCAATTGCATGGAGCCGGCGGCAAAGAAGAATTGTTGATGGCATACTTCGGAGAAAGCTTGGTAGGAATAGCCTCAGAATGGTATATGGACCAAGACATATCTCGATGGCATATATGGGATGATCTCGCCAGAGATTTTGTAAGACAATTTCAGTATAATATTGACATCGCACCGGACAGAAATTCTTTGTCAAACTTGAAGAAGAAACCCTCGGAAAGTTTCAGAGAATATGCTATTAAATGGAGCGAGCAAGCATCAAGGGTAAAACCTCCCATGGATGAGATAGAAATGGTCACTACTTTCCTCCAGGCTCAAGAATCAGACTACTTCCAAAACATGATGTCAGCCATGGGAAAGCCTTTCGCGGAAGCGATTAAGATCGGGGAGATGGTGGAGAATGGTTTGAAAACGGGTAGAATTTTGAGTCAGGCAGCCATAAGGGCGACCTCCCAAGCCGTCCAAAGCGGGTCCGGAGGAATGTCAAGAGGGAAGAAAAAGTAAGAGACGTCCATGGTGGCATCAGAAGCAAGGGAATATCGTAATCCCAGGCCCCGTTTTCCAGAAAGAACCCCACAACATTACTACCCCCACCAAAATGTGATCTATGCTCCTTAACCCTACATGGTCATGAATACCCAGCCTTATGTCCAGCCGCCACAACAAGCCAATCGAGGCCAAGCTCCACCTCCCAGAAATCATCCTCCCTACCGAAACCACTATAATCCGCAACCACCTCAAAATAACTTTCGCCCTCAAGAACCACCCAGAAGACGAACTTTCACACCCATTGGTGAACCGTATTCTACCTTGTTCCCAAAGCTAGTCCAGATGGGTTTCCTGCAACCAGTCCCTCAGACAAGGCACAATCCGGCATCACCTGCTTACAAAGCCGGTGTTAGGTGTGCTTATCATTCAGGAGCAGAAGGGCACGATACAAATGATTGTTGGACTTTGAGAAGAGTGGTTGAGAACTTAATAGAGCAGGGAAAGATAGTACTGAGGGACGAGGAGGTCCCAAATGTGACCAACAATCCGTTGCCCGCTCACAATAACGGGCCGTTGATTGGAATGATTTGTGAGGACAAGGAGTTTAATCCCGCCTTGAAAGCTATAATCGCCATCGTCGATGCAGGGAAAAAGCCTAAAGCTGCCCCGAAGCTAGAGAAAGGGGAAAAAAAGACTAGTACTGTCAAGGTTGAGCTCGAAGAGAAGGTCGAGACAAAGACAGTGACGATGTTGCCTGCGAAGAATGAAGTTCTTTATATTCCACGAGGTCGATCAGAGAAGCCGCAGATATTCGAAGTCAAAAGGGCAAAACCAATGTACGTATCGAAAGGGGCCTATGTGGTCCGGGGAATGATTAAACCACCTCAGCTGAATGAGCCAGTGGTTATCGAACGCATAACACAGAAGCCGGTGACAGACCCGTCCACAGTACCATAGAACTATCAAAGAACATTGGTTAAGTACAAAGGTAGAGTAGTCACGGGGGAACTTCCGGAGAATACTTTCATTGGAAGATATTCAGACACTCAAGATTTAAACAACGCCACACGGAAACGCTTCCCACCCAAAAAGCCTGTAACCGTTGAAGAAGCGGAAGTTTTCTTCCAAAAGATGAAAATGCCTAACTACAAAGTGGTGGATCAGTTACACAAGTGCCCTGAGCAAGTGTCTATGTTATCTTTGCTGATGAGGTCGGCCGAACACCAGAAGATCTTGCCCAAAACCCTGAACGAAGCGTATATGCCGGCTGAGACTTCAGTTGAACAACTAGAACGAATGACAGAAAGGTTCTTCACAGTTAATCAAGTTTCTTTCAGCAAGAACGACTTACCTCCGGAGGAAGCGGCTCACAACAAAGCTTTACATCTGACAGTTAAGTGCGAAGACTACTACGTCAAGTGGGTAATGTTGGATGGAGGTTCAGGTGTTGACATTTGTCCTCTCTCCACACTGCAGAGGATGGAAATTGGGACTGGAAGAATTCGCCCCAATAATGTTTGCGTAAGGGCTTTTGATGGCATCAAGAGGGACACCCTCGGGGAAATAGACTTGGTATTGACTATAGGACCGGTGGAGTTCGAAATAACTTTCCAGGTGCTTGATATGGATACGTCTTACAATTTTCTCCTCGGCAGACCTTGGATTCATGCGGCAGGGGCTGTACCTTCCACTCTTCACCAAATGGTGAAGTTTGAATATGAAGATCAGAAATTGTGGTCCACGGAGAAGACGAACAGTCTATTTATCGGGACCCATCCATCCCATATCTTGAAGCAGGGGAGGGGAGTGAGCACACGGTTTATCAGGCTTTCGAAATTTTGTTGGTAGAGCAGTATGAAGAAGGAAGACCTTGCCCCCAACCTTTCCTGTCCAACGCCTCAATCATGGTGGCTAAATAAATGATTCGACATGGATTCAGACTAGGGAAAAGGGCTTGGACGAACGCTGCAAGGAATAAACAAACCTATCACCTTGCCTTCCACTAAGAAACTTTTTAGGATAGGTTTTCAACCCACTCCAAAAGATGAAGAGTGGGCAAAGAAGAGGAAAAATGAGACTTTCGTCGGACCGAAATACATCGAAGAAGAAGAAGACGAGGCTTTTACGGCTGAAGAGATCGAAGAAATATGTGAGGCAATGAGAGGAATGCTCTACGAAACTCACATGGTTCAACCGGGAGAAGGCACAAGCACCGTTGAGATGCTATATGTGGGTCCAAATGCCAAGCTTCGGAATTGGGAGGCCACACCATTCCCAACTAGGCAGAAGTCCGGGTAGACCTGTCCTGCCACCTTTCCTACATCACGAGTTATCGCATGATGTAACTCGGATGTTTTTCTTTAGTTTCCTGTTTTGAATTACTGAATTATAAACCTTGTTATCTTACCAATTCCAAGGAATAAAATCAGTATTTCCTCATTTTTTTTTTCTTTATTCTGATTTTTGCTATTTCTTTTCCTTTATCTTTTCCTTTCAGTTATAATAATGCGGCTTTAGATAATATGACATGCTTGCGGACTTCACACCCAGATCACAACGAGCTGTTTAATTGTGAAATAATGAACCAAGAACCGGAATATGACGAAGAAGAGGCTTTTAGGGAAATAAATCGAGAATTGGAACACTTTGAGAATAAACCTAAGCCAAAACTGAATGACACCAAACCGGTTAATTTAGGAACTCCTGAAGAAATCCGAGAGACCAAAATAAGCATTCACGCGGACGAAAAAACACGAGATGCGATAATTCAACTCCTTTTTGAATTTAAAGATGTGTTTGCTTGGTCATACGATGACATGCCAGGATTAGGTGTTGATCTAGTGGTGCATATATTGCCAATTTACCCTGATTGTCCTCCAGTTCAACAAAAGCAGAGAAAGTTCAAGACTGATGTCAGTGATAAGATCAAAGAAGAAATCACCAAGCAGTTGAAAACAGGAGTAATCCGGGTAGTCCAGTACACTACGTGGTTGGCGAATGTAGTTCCAGTACCGAAAAAAGATGGGAAGACTCGGATATGTGTGGATTATCGAGATTTGAATAGGGCGAGTCCCAAAGACAATTTCCCATTGCCCAAAATCCACATCCTTGTTGATAATTGTGCCAAATATAAGATACAGTCTTTCGTAGATTGTTACTCTGGATATTATCATGTGTTGATGGATGAAGAAGACGCCGACAAAAACCGCCTTCACTATACCTTGGGGTACTTACTGTTATCGGGTTATGCCATTCGATTCAAAGAATGCTGGGGCAACTTACATGAGGGCCATGACTGCCATTTTTCATGATATGATGCATCAAGAGATAGAGGTGTATGTGGACGACGTGATAGTCAAGTCTAGGACTCAGGACGATCATATCCAAGACTTGAGGAAATTCTTCGAGAGGCTGAGAAAGTATGACCTGAAGCTCAATCGGGCTAAATGCGCCTTTGGAGTCCTATCGGGCAAGCTTTTGGGTTTCATAGTAAGAAAGAGAGGTATCGAGTTAGATCCAACAAAGATAAAATCTATCCGAGATCTACCTCCTCCAAGAACGAACAAAGACGTGATGAGTCTATTGGGTAGGTTAAACTATATCAGTCGATTCATTGCCCAGCTAACTAGCATGTGTGAGCCCATATTCAAGCTATTGAGGAAGGATGCAGCAATCAAATGGACGGTTGAGTGTCAAGAAGCTTTTGACAAGATCAAAGAATATCTTTCAAATCCTCCAGTTTTGGTCCTGCCTGAGCCAGAGAGACCCCTGTTCTTGTATCTGACAGTCTTGGAAAAAAATTTCGGTTGTGTCCTCGGGCAACATGACACAACCAGAAAGAAAGAACAGGCGATCTAATACTTGAGCAAGAAATTCACCAGCTATGAGGCCAAGTACACTTTGTTGGAAAGAACGTGTTGTGCTTTGACGTGGGTCGCTCAAAAGTTGAGACATTATCTCCAAGATCATACTACTTACCTCATAACCAGGTTGGATCCATTGAAGTACATATTTCAGAAACCAATGCCTACTGGCAGACTAGCCAAGTGGCAAATCTTGCTTACTGAATTTGACATAGTCTATGTCACTCGCACGACGATGAAAGCTCAGGCGTTAGCGGATCATTTGGCCGAGAACCTGGTTGATGAGGAATACCAACCATTGAGTACTTATTTTCCAGATGAAGAAATAAACACCATAGAAGTAGTCTCGAAAAACGCTCATGTTTGGAAGATGTTCTTTGACGGGGCCGTAAATGCCAAAGATGTTGGAATTGGGGCAATCTTGATCTCACCCACTGGTCAGCACTATCCTGCTACAGCTAGGCTTAGCTTCTTTTGCACAAACAATACAGCTGAATATGAAGCCTGCATCATGGGCATGCATATGGCAATCGATCAGGATGTTGAAGATTTATTGATCATGGGGGATTCTAACCTGATTATCCGGCAAGCCCAAGGTGAATGGGAAACTCGGGATGTCAAGCTTATTCCCTACTGATAGCACGTGGAGGATCTCTGCAAGTGATTCAAATCGATAGAGTTCAGGTATATCCCGTGGTGTCACAACTAACTAGCGGATGCACTTGCCACCTTAGCTTCAATGTTACCTTACCTAGGCAACGCCCACGTCGATCCCTTGGAAATCCAAATCAGGGAAAGACACGGCTACTGTAATTTATTCGAGGCAGGATCAAGTGCCCAACCATGGTACCATGATATCAAGAGGTTCTTAAAGACATAAGACTACCCCGAACATGCTTCTGGAGATTAAAAGAGGACTATTAGGCGGCATGCAGGTGGTTTCTTTTTGAGCGGCGAAATATTGTATAAAAGAACCCCGAATCTCAACTTGTTAAGATGTGTTGATGCCGAGGAGGCAGGAAGAATCATGCATGAGGTACACGCAGGAGTATATGGGCCCCACATGAATGGGTATGTTTTAGCAAAGAAAATCCTTCGAGCGGGTTATTACTGGATGACCATGGAAAAAGGTCTGTTTTAGTTTCGTTCGAAAGTGTCATCAGTGTCAGGTACACGGCGATCTGATTCATGCACCTCCCACGGAACTGCACCCCATGTCTGCACCTTGGCCATTTGTTGCTTGGGGCATGAACGTCATTGGTCCAATTGAGCCAAAGGCCTCAAATGGACACAGATTCATATTGGTCGCTATCGACTACTTCACAAAATGGGTAGAAGCTGTTACTCTCAAATCGGTCACTAAGAAGGCTGTGGTGGATTTTGTACATTCAAATCTTATCTGTCATTTCGGTATTCCTGCAACTATCATCATAGATAACACGGCAAACCTGAATAGTCACTTGATGGGGGATATATGCGAACAGTTCAAAATAATGCATAGGAACTCCACTCCTTATCGGCCCAAGGCCAATGGCGCTGTTGAAGCAGCAAACAAGAACATCAAGAAGATTTTGAGGAAGACGATCCAGAGTTCCCGACAATGGCATGAACAATTACCCTTTGCTTTGCTGGGATATCGCACTACAGTACGCATATCAGTAGGTGCAACCCCTTACTTGTTGGTTTATGGGACCGAGGCTGTGATACCAGCAGATGTAGAAATTCCTTCGCTCCGAACCATTATTGAAGCAGAGATTGAAGATAGCGAGTGGATTAAGACTCGATTGGAGCAGTTGACTTTGATTGATGAGAAACGAATGGCCGCGGTTTGTCACGGGCAGTTGTACCAATAAAGAATAGCCCGTGCTTACAACAAGAAAGTACGACCCAAGAATTTTGAAGTAGGTCAACTGGTATTAAGGCGCATTCTGCCACATCACCAGGAAGCGAAAGGAAAATTTGCTCCTAATTGGAAAGGCCCGTACATCATCAGGAGGATACTGCCAAGGGGAGCATTGTATCTGGGTGATATTGAAGGAAATGATCCTGAAACGGCGGTGAATGCGGATGCAGTCAAAAGGTACTATGTTTGACTTTACATCGGTGATGTCTTGGCACATTTGAGATGAAGGTTTTATTCTCACTACCCAAACACTATCAACTCTCTCTACAAGCCCTTTGAGCCGATTACATTTCTTTGGTTACCTCCTAAAAAAAACTAAAAAAAAAAACAACATTGATTGAGCCTGAACTACGTCTGACTTGATTCCGAAAGGATACGTAGGCAGCCTCTCTCTGGGGTTCAGTCACACCAAAAATAAAATCCAATTTTCCCTGAAGTTGAAACTGGGGCCCACCAAATGGTTTCGAAGTTGTAATTTCATCTTCTTTTACCAAGTACAAGTCCTTCGGATCAATTGCCAAAGGCAGGGGAAACCAAGAAAGATCGTGATGGGAAGCCGATACATTCTAAATTGAGAGAAATAAAATAAGAGAGTCTTATCGGTGAAAACCTTCGGGCACCATGAGGCGACGGGAGTAGAGAAATCGAAAATGAGAGAGCTTTGTTTAGTAAAAACTCGCAAATATTGCTATCAAGCGACAGTAAGGAGAGAAATGAGAGAAGTCGACCAGCGAAAACCCGTAAACGGCGCTGTCGGCCGAAAAGATGATTCCACCTCAGAAAATTCTGGCAAGGTTCTCTGGTTTGGGAACATAAATCCGTTTTGGTTCATGAGGAAATGCAAGTTCATGAAGGTCGGGCATCCAGTCCAAAAAGCATGTCATGTCAATTTAAAGTCAGCATGTTTGCCTCAGATAAGTTTTTCTTGTCCCGAAAGGGACACTTTTTTTTTAAATTCGTTTTCTCCGCTCTTTGTTTACCCTTTCCTTAAATCCTTTTCGTTTTAACCCTAAATTCCAAATGTGTTGGAAAGAAAATGTGGCAGGACCGGTTTCACGGAGCTCCATTTAGTAAGAAGCAAAGAAAATACCCCGCTTCAGCGGTACGTCAGTTCGATCCCGACTGATCATGATGTTGATTGCTTTCGAAGTAAAGCCACAAAAAAAAACAGCAAATCCCCACAGAGTCTCCCCTTGTAAAAATCCCCAAAGAGTCTGTCCCAGCAAATCCCCACAGAGTCTGCCTTGTAAAAAATCCCCAACGAGTCTGCCCCAATAAAAATCCCCACTGAGTCTGGATGGGATGAAAGAACCAAATCCTTACACGGGCAAATCATCACAAAATCCGAAAATGCGAGTATGATCAGTTTAAAAGGGTTCGCCTGTGAATGCAATCAATGACAGAGTTTCTCAATAGGAATAAGGACGGGACAAAGCAATTGGAACAATCAAGGCCACCGAACCAACCACCGTTTTCAAACTGACAATTGTTCTTTGTTGGGAAATTGAAACAGGTGCGATCCAAAGTAACTGTGCAAGAAGCAGGTGCCGCCCAAAAGGAAAAGAAATGCACAAGTGCAAGAAACAGCTTTACAATAAGGAATCAACCCAAAAGGGAAGTGTCCCCAAATTCTCTCCTGCATTTTACTAAACAAAAAATGAAAAAATAACACCACCAATGAAAAAAAAAACGAAAAAGGAAGTAAGAAGAAAATTCAAAAAAAGAGGGTTAGATAGAACCCCAATATTTCCTTTTAGCCAGCATTAGGGATCCAATCCCTGAGTTGAGCGATTTTTCTTTTAGCCAACATTAGGGCTCCAATCCCTGAGTTGAGCGATTTGCTTTTAGCCGACATTAGGGCTCCAATCCTTGAGTTGAGCATTTTTCCTGTTAGCCGACATTAGGGCTCCAATCCCTGAGTTGAGTAGTTTTCTTTAGCCGACATTAGGGCTCCAATCACTGAGTTGAGCGTTTTCCTTTTAGCCAGCATTAGGGCTCCAATCCCTGAGTTGAGCATTTTTCCTTTAGCCGACACTAGGGCTCCAATCCCTGAGTTGAGCGTTTTTCCTTTAGCCAACATTAGGGCTCCAATCCCTGAGTTGAACAGTTTTCTTTAGCCAACATTAGGGCTCCAATCCCTGAGTTGAGCAACTTTCCTTTAGCCAGCATTAGGGCTCCAATCCCTGAGTTGAGCATTTTTCCTTTAGCCGACATTAGGGCTCCAATCCCTGAGTTGAGCGTTTTTCCTGTTAGCCAGCATTAGGGCTCCAATCACTGAGTTGAGCGTTTTCCCTTTAGCCAGCATTAGGGCTCCAATCCCTGAGTTGAGCGTTTTTCCTTTAGCCGACATTAGGGCTCCAATCCCTGAGTTGAGCATTTTTCCTTTAGCCGACATTAGGGCTCTAATCCCTGAGTTGAGCATTTTTTCTTTTAGCCAGCATTAGGGCTCCAATCCCTGAGTTGAGCAATTTTCCTTTAGCCAACATTAGGGCTCCAATCCCTGAGTTGAGCATTTTTCCTTTAGCCGACATTAGGGCTCCAATCCCTGAGTTGAGCGATTTCCATTTAGCCAGCATTATGGCTCCAATCCCTGAGTTGAGCAAATTCCTTTTAGCTGACATTAGGGCTCCAATCCCTGAGTTGAGCAACTTTCCTTTAGCCGACATTAGGGCTCAAATCCCTGAGTTGAGCAAATTTCCTTTAGCCAGCATTAGGTCCCTAATCCATGAGTTAAGCAATTTGTTTTTAGCTGACATTAGGGCTCCAATCCCTGAGTTGAGCAATTTTCTTTAAGCCAGCATTAGGGCTCCAATCCCTGAGTTGAGCAACTTTCCTTTAGCCGACATTAGGGCTCCAATCCCTGAGTTGAGTGAATTTTCTTTAAGCCAGCATTAGGGCTCCAATCCTTGAGTTGAGCGATTTTTCTTTAGCCAGCATTAGGGCTCCAATCCCTGAGTTGAGCGTTTTTCTTTTAGCCAGCATTAGGGCTCCAATCCCTGAGTTGAGCAATTTTCTGTTAGCCGACATTAGAGCTCCAATCCCTGAGTTACGCATTTTTTTACCTTTTGCAAACATTAGGGCTCCAATCCCTGAGTTGCGCCTTTTAGACTAGAGGTTTCCAATTCCCTCATCAATCCTATAGGTTTTTATGGCAATTAACTCACGAAATTTTCCTAGTGAAACTGGGGCAGAAAATTTCGTTCGTTTGTTTTGTTTGTCTCAGCAGGTCTGACCTCGAGGTGCATGGGTCGAGATGACCTACGGTTTGAGTCTCAATCCAGAATAAAGAAAAGAAGAAAAGAACAAAAAGAAGATGTTCCCAAATATTGGAACAAACAAAGGGCAGGTCGCTCAAAATTTGATCAAATTCCCGAGCTCCGCAAATCCCGTTTCACTCAATACTGCAGAAATAAACAAGCACCTACAACTTGCGAGCATCAAGATTCAGATCGAAGTCTACAAGCAGAATCAGCTAAGACCCAAGATCGAGTTGCAAAAGAGTTATAGATAGGAATCTTGTAACTAGCAGTTGACAGGCATAAGTAGCTAGTTCAGTTTCAATTTCCTTTGGTTGTAATAAGGAGGTCGGTAAAGCAGTAGCAGCAACAGCAACAGCAGTAACAACAAGCATTGCAATCCCATGGCAGTCCCAACTACCAAAGTTTCCCGAACTACATTGACCCGATTCCTGTTTAGCCCAGGATATGTAGGAAATCTTTGAAGCAAAGATTCGGTCAAATCTTTCAAAAATGTGCTTCACACGGAGTAGTCCAACGGGCAAAAAACGCTCATATCCGCTCACTTTATCTTTGCACGAAAACCTTGCATGTTTTCGGGCAAAAGAGGGGCAGCTGTGAGCACGTGATTTTTGTTTACGCGACAATTACTCCAAAAGAAATCGAAAAATAAAACAAATGGTTTTGTTGTACAATTTTTTGGAATTTACGTGGCATTTTTGGTAGTTATTTGTAGTTTTGTCTGTGATTGTTTAGTTTTGTCAAATAAAAATACAAAAAATATATGTCGCGTGTAAGTTTAGGATATCGTTCTACTATTAGGAATTAATCAAACCATAATTTGGTTTTAAAAGGAAAAATCACAAAAAATATGCATCTTTTATTCTATTTGTTGTCATTGAGTGATTTTATTTTAATTAAATGTTTAATGTGTGTGATAATTGTTGTTTAAGTATTAATTAATATTTGTATAGTTTTATTTTGATTTTACAATTTAGTTAGGAATTTTTGTTTAAATTAGAAATTAAAAGAAGGAAAAGAAAGGAGTTTAAATTGAAGAAAACCCGGATTTGGGCTCAAATTTGAGACCAAGGATCAGGACCAATGCATTTCATGACCCAGTCCGGTTCTCTGATCTCTATGGCCTCACCAAACGACGTCGTTTAAGGCCTATCAGATCTAGACCGTTGATCAAACATATCTAACGGTCCAATTCAACTCCCATTTTAAACCAAACGACGTCGTATAAGGATGTTCAATCGGAGTCGTCCATCTTGTTCAATCCTACGGTCTCCAATACGCCTCATTAGCCCAACCCATTCCCGTCAAAAACCGACCCAATCCCCTCTGAGACCAAACGACGTCGTCCCTTTAAGTGGAAAGATCAAGGCCGTTGATCATCGATGATCCAACGGCCAAGATCAAACCACTCACCCCGTATATAAACCTACCCCTCTCACCCCCGCGCCCTAAGCCAGACCCCTCCCCCCTTCCTCATCTTCGTCTCTTTCAGAGACTGAACCCAAACCCCTTAGAACCCTAGCGCCGCTCCTCCATTCCCCCACCTGAAACCCGGCGGCAATAATGTCGGTGACCACCAAACTAACACCCCTAGTACACCTCGACCCCCTGAACATGGATCTACAAACCATAGGTCTCGAATCTTCCCCCACCGTCTCGAATCTTCGTTTGAAGATTCGAGCCGGACCCCAACCTATGCCAAACCCCCCAAATCCATACCAGGTACCCTCCTGACCTCCCTCGTGACACAACCAAGCTTGGTTTGGTCCGAATCTAACCAGAAAACTCCGAGTCCCAAATCCGTCCTAAGAACCCTAGAAATCTAGAATCTGAGGTTTTGTCCATTCAAACGAGAGGGTTGGGGTCTAATAGACCTTAATCGAAGTGTTCTCAGTTGATAACACTTCGATTAAAGTTCGTTCAACCCCAAAAGAGGTTCGAGTCAAAATCCGAGACATGGTCGTCTGATTTTCAATTCTTTAAGGTATTTTCTTCTTCTTTTCCTTGCCAGTTCATGTTGTTTGTTTTGTTAAATGGTTGTTCGTGTGTTCAAATGTTAGTGGATTTGTTTTTTTTTTGTGTCGACTATTCTGTCCACCTTGCCCGGACCATTTATTTGGTCGAATTTTTCTCTATTTCGTTGATGAGTGTATGTGTTTAACTATATAATCGATTGAAATGAGTTTCGATCGATTAGTTAGTTCCTAAGGCCATTCTCTGTTTTGACAGTACAATTTGAAGCCCCTGTTAATACTGTTCGATTCTGATTCATGTGGTATTGATTGAATATGTTGTAATTCGCGTAGTCGACTCGATATATGTCGACAATTAGCTCCAGTTTGGAATGGTATTAATCTGACTCGTGCTGTTGATTTGTTTACTGAGGCTTTTGAGAATTGATTACACTGTGTGTTAGCCTGTTTAGTTAAATCAAAATCACTTAAGGATTGGTTGTAGCTGTTAGTTTTAGTATAGATTTCAGAATTCAGTTTGAATTGATGGCATGTTTACTCATTTTTTACCTTGGGCAGCATGTGCATTGTTAGTTGTTAATGAATTAAAGTAGAATGGACAGCATGTGCTGTCAGGACATACTCATGTTGCCCATACTTGCTTAATTTAATAAAGGATAAACCACTTTAACAATAAAAAAAGGGGGATGTCGGGGGAATCTCATGGGGAGTACTTTTCTTTTAATTTGTGAGTGGAAAAAACAGAAAAGAGAACATGGGGGGAGTTCAGTTTGAAGGTTTTTTTAACAGGCTGTTGGGATGGGTTGATGGGGGGCTATAAAAACAGAAGGTTTCAAGAAAAATAGGGACAGTTTTTGGTCAGACATCAAAAGTTTAAAGAGGACAAAAAGAGATCAGAAAAATAGGGTGGGGGATTGGAAAAGAAACCAGAAATATAGACAACCAAGAGTTTTAAAAATCAGGGGGAAGAGAGATAGAATCAGAGAAACAAAAAGGGGAAAACTGGGCAGACAACCAAGAGTTTTAAAACCAGAAAAGAGGGAATCTTCCCAGGATCTTAGTTTTTGAAAGCTAGGTTCCACAACAAAGAACTTCAGTTTGTTTTCTGCTCGAAAGTTCAAAATCCGGAACTACTGTTTCACTGCTTTCTGCCTGCAATCTTCTTGTACTGCTGGGATTTACCTGGCAGCCTGTTTGTTTTTCCAAGCACTACTCTTCAAGCTATTGGTTTCTTCTTTTGATTCCAATCTGTCCTTGAGATTTCTGCTGATGTGGCTATGTTTGTTGCATTGTCGCTATACTATTGCTGCTTCTACTGACCTTCCTCTTCTTCTCACTTTCCAACTCAGGTACACATTTGAATCTCACACTGATGTAACAGTAACAATGAGTACGAAATGAAAGACGCGAAGAATTTTCAATCATTTGGTGTTGTACCTATAGTCTTATAAAGTGTTAGTAGATTTGTGTAATTCTTTAGGTTGTAACTCAATAGGAAAATACAGTAGGTAGTTTTGTACTTAATTGAAACTTAGTTTGTTTAAGTATTGTGATTTACAGTTGTTTAGTTGTACGTATGATATAATTATGTAATTCACGAGTAGTTAGTATATCGATAACTAGACTTCATTTTTAGTTATATTTTGTATGTATAGGGTAGACTGCTACTAACCTTGCCAAACACAATATAGCTTTTAATCATTTAAGTTAACTTTGTCAAAATCAGATTTCATTAGGTAGTTTATAGGACAATGTTCGAATCCCATTAGAAGCATCCTCTAGTAATTAATTCCATTAATCTAGTTTAAATAAGTTAGTTTAAATTCAACTTGAAGAATGTTTAGCGTGAGTTTAGCATTTTATTAATCTTGTATGCAATTCTCTTTATTAAATTAAAAGCATGCTTGCTCATGGAATAAGGCATGAAACAATTCCTCGCCTCATAAATAATTAATCCGATAATTAATAAGAGGCCGGAGTTGGCCAAACATTTAATTTAATTAGCGTGTATTTTCTTTCTTTCATTTTTAGAGACAAACATAATAGAAAATGTAGTCGTTGTAGGTTTATCCTGTCAAAATGAGACGAGTCTCGCCAAATAAAAATGCAAATTACGGGGCCCTCGATAATTGGTCGTAATAAAATACTTAGAATTCGGGATGGACTGTTTAGTTCATTTCACTGCCTTCCCCAAAGATAATAACGCGTTAGACTCTTTAGGCGCGACTTAATTAAATTACATTCTTAAATTCGGGTGCGCATTTATGTGACCCAAATTCAAATCTCAACGGAGTCGGAACGTATTAACAACCACGGGTGCATTGATTGTGACGTGGTTCGAGATGCATTTTCACGACGTTGCAATTCCATAAAAATAATATTAATAAAAGCGGTTTAAACTTAATAAAAACACATAAGTTATAACATGTATTAAATCAGATATTTAGCCATTATAATAATTTAAGCGACCGTGCTAGAACCACGGGATTCGAGGGTGCCTAACACCTTCCCTCGGGCAACAGAAATCCTTACTTAGAATTTCTGGTTCGCAGACTTCATTTGGAAAGTCGAATATTTTCCTCGATTTGGGATTCAAGATAAACTGGTGACTTGGGACACCAAAAGTCAAACCTTTCCCAAGTGGCGACTCTGAATTAAACAAATAATCTCACTTCGAATATTGTCACTTAAATTGGAAAAACTCTCTCGCGCATTTTACCCTTCGGAGCGGGCGCGCAAAAAGAAGGTGTGACAGTCAGTAGGTTTACAACAACTACTAAATTAAGGATATGATAAAATATAGCTATCTAACATATACATTTTAGTAGCCAGATAATGAATCAAATCATAGGACGCTATTTACATAGGACCTAGACCCAATTTATAAAAGCAAACAGGAGTAATAAACACAAACAGAAACTGTACGGACTATCTAATATTTCAGAATATCTTTTCACAAATTTTAGTACTATGAATTAATAATTTGAATTTTCAGAAACAGCTATTGTTTAGTGGCTATATCATAGGCATAATTACTTCATATAGTTACTATTCAATTGTTATGGCAGTAAATTCGTTGTATTCGCGTTGCTGTATTCATGAATACAGTAGTACATCAGCAAAAAGCGCCTAAAAATCAGGACAGTCCAGTTGTATGTGCATGTATTAACTGTATTCGCACCATGTATCCATGAATACAGTAACGACAATCACTTTAAAAATAGGTATGTCCAGTTGTCTAAGAGAGAGGAAAAACATAAATAATCTATTTCATGTCTCAATGATAGTATATACCATATGTCACACCTCCTTTTTCCGCACCCGCGAGGGGGTACAAGGGAGTTTTTTCCAATTAAAGGACAATCGAAAGGGGATTTATTTGTTTATTTCAGAGTCGCCACTTGGGAGATTTAGGGTGTCCCAAGTCACCAATTTTAATCCCGAATCGAGGAAAAGAATGACTCCACATTACAGTCTGCGTACCAGAAATCCGGATAAGGAATTCTGTTAACCCGGGAGAAGGTGTTAGGCAATCCCGAGTTCCGTGGTTCTAGCACGGTCGCTCAACTATTATATTTGGCTTGATTATCTGATTTTATACGAATATGAACCTATGTGCAAATTTTAACTTTTAACCGCTTTTATCATTTACTGTTATTATTGTCAAAAATTGCAACGTTGTGAAAATGTATCTCGAACCACGTTACAATCAATGTACCCGTGGTTGTCGACACACTTTGACTCCGTTGAGATTTGGATTTGGGTCACATCAATGTGCACCCGAGTTTAAGGAAATTAAATTATTAAAGGCGCGCCCAAAGCGACTAGAGTATTTATTTTGGGTAGGACCGTGGAATTTTGCTAAACGGTCCATCCCGAAATCTAAGTAATTTGAAAGCAAATATTTAACGAGGGCCCTGCAATTTTGTATTTTTATTTGGCGAGGCTCATCTCATTCTTATTTTTTTAAAAGGAATTTGCAACGTCATGGACACGCATCTCGAATCACGTCACAATCAATGTACCCGTGATTAGAAACACATTTCGACTCCGTTGAGATTTGGATTTGAGTCACATAAATGCGCACCCGTATTTAAGAAGGTAGGATTTATTAAAGCGTGTCCTAAAGAGACTAACGTATTGTTATTTTAGGAAGAGACCGTGAAGGTTCATTAAACGGCCTAATCGAGAGTCTAGTCAATTGTTATGTATTTATTGAGGGCCCCAGCGATGTGTGATTTATTTGGCGAGGCTCGTCTCATTTTATTTAAAAGGATAAGCCTATAGTGACTACGTTTCTTCTATTAAGTTTGTCTCTAAAATAAAAGAAAATCTCTTAATTATTTACATGCTGAAAAACGTAAACTTATTAGTTATTAGTTTACAGCTAATGCGAATGGAAAATTGCGATCGAGTTTGTACAAAGAAAAACTGCTTTCATTTTATATTCTGTTATTCAATAATACTGGAACATGGAGATTGACCATAATATCAAAGCAGACTAATTATTCTTCGGTTAATTTAAACTAAAATTATTAGATGAAGAAAGTATACATATGCAACCTCATTATTTATTAATCATTCAACTACATCTTTATACGAAGAAAAAAAATTATATTCAACCACAAATCTAAACAGGAGGGATTCAACAGGAACAAAGCCTGATTAATATTTTATTTTTGCTTTAAGCCGAGATTGTACAAATGTGTACCTGGAAACAGCAGTACAAGAACAAAAGAAGTAGGAGTCAGCAGCAATAATACCACAGCAACAGCAGATTCAGCAACACCGCAAACCAGTAACAACCAGTAGAATAACCCAGCAACGGATTGAAAATCAGCAATGCCAAAGTGCAATCACAGTCAAAGCAGAAGTGAGAAAAGATACAAGATGCAGTAGTTTCTGACTTTGAATCACATTTGAGAAAAGACAAACGGAATTTATTCAAGTAGAAGTTCAAGTTGTCTTTCTCTTTTACTCTCTAACACTCTTGAAATTCTCCAGAATGTATTACTCTCAAAAATATTCTCCCAATAATCTCTAAGTCTTCCTTAATGTTTTTTCATTCAAGTCCTAATAACTCTCCCAAAAATTCTCCTCTTTTAAGTCAAGAATGACTCTATATATAGCAAGACCTTGTCTTGAATTCCCAACCCCAAATTATTCCCCCAATGGCATGCTTTGACCCACTATTAAATGTCTTCTTTATTTTAAATTTTGTCCCCCATGCCTACATTAAATAAATGTCACATTCCCAACCCATTACAATATGTCCACCATGCCTATATTAAATAAGTAAAAGATTCCTACCCATTATGTTTTGTCTTGTCCCCCATTATATTAAACAAGTACATCAAAAAACTCACCCCATTATATTTGTCCCCCATGCTTAACATAAAGAATCAAAATAATGTTTAATTACCAAACTACCCCTCCGACATTATTGCAATTACCATTCTACCCCTGAACGGATTACAATTTACCAAATTACCCCCATCAGCTCTAAACACTCAATTAATCATAACTTGACCAAAGTATAGCCAAGATGAACAATTTCTCAACAATCTTCAACAACAATTATATGAACACGATGAACAACACAACTCAAAATTAATGGAATGAATTAACCATATCGGGAACCAATCCTGGTTAATTTAGACCATGAATGTATGAGCAAGAACACAACAATACGAACAACAAAACACATGATTCAAACTAAATTAACAAATCAAAGACAAACATAAACTCACATTAAATCACTGGATTTAAACATGAACTTCAAACAAAGATGAACATGAATTAAATCTATTTTTAGCAACAAACATGACGGATTCATATGACTCAAACAACATCAATGATTTCCGGAAAATACATAACAACATGAAACAAATTGAAGAAATAACCAATTAAATTTCAATTTGAATCTAACAAACATTAAACTAACAAATATTCACTTCAACAATAATACGAACATGAAATAAACATGAAAAACAAGTACTTAATCTTTCATTTGGAATCTTAAAAATTAATTTAACAAAAAACACATGAACATGAACTAAAAATTAATTCAAACGATAAACAAAACAAACATTTGCCGATTTTAGATTCGAAAAATATCAAAACAAAATACGGACAAAATAAAACTCAAAAATCACTAACCGGATTGAAATGAAATATGTACGGACTGTTTCGTCGACCCAAGCTTAGAACAAATGACGATGAAAACAAACTGTCCGGAAACGAGTATCGCACCAAGATAATTTGTCGCCGAAGACGACCACGAACGGACGACCAAAGAAGATGGCACCCGTCACAAGAAGATGGACTGTGAATCAGCTGGGGCGTGTATGGTCACGTGAAGAAGCTGACGCGAGCAGCAGTGATGGGTCTGTTTGGCGTCGAACTAGACGACGAGCGGCTGCGGCAATGACTGCCATGGTAGAAGGGGAAGCAGCGTCAACGACGCACTGGGGAACGGACTGGACGACGAGCCTCAACGAAAGCAGAAACAGCAGTTGCCCGGGTTGTTTGCATAGGCTTCTGCTTAAGCAGTAGCAGCTGCGGCGAAGAAAGCTGCAGCTAACAACAATGGCGGAACAGGCAGCAGCTATGGTCATCGACTGTTGCGGCGTTCAGCAGCTATGGTCGTCGAGGAGGAAGAAGGGGATGAAGAAATCTGAAGCAGAAGCAGCAGCAGCAGTGGCGTGAAGGAGGATAAACATGTTTTTTTTTTGGAGAAGGTTGACGGAGAAGATGAAGACATGGCGACCAACGACCATGTGAGCTCATGCTCGAGCTCGATGAGGCTGCGACGATGGTGTTGGAGCTTGTTCTTGGCGTGAGGAGGTGGAAAGGCTGCCATGGTTGTGGTGTGAGGAAGCTTGGAGAAGAAGAAGCAAAGGGAAGGGGGGGGCGGACCACTTTTAGGTTTTTAGGGTTTTTCTTCTTTTTGTTTTCTTTTTGTGTTTTGAATGAAGAGGGGTGTTGGGTTAATGGGTTAATGGGGCGGACCGGGTCAACTCGGTCTGAAGTGGACTGGGTCATGGAGAGGATTGGACAATTTTTTAGGCTTTTGGCTCACAATTGAAGAAGTGGCCCAATCCGATTTTCTTTTGTATTTTTGTTATCTTTTTTTCTTTTATTTTTCTAAACTAAATTATAAAAATACTTAAATTATTATTAAGAACTAAATTAAGTTATAAAAGCGCAAATTAACGCACAATTAAATAATAATTAAGCATAAAATTGTTCATTCGGACATTAAATGCTAAAAATGCAAAAGATGCCTATTTTTGTAATTTTTAATTTTTGTAAAACTAATTTAATTACTAACAATTGTAGAATTAAATCCTACATGCAAAATGCGACATATTTTTGTATTTTTATTAATTTAACAAATAAGCAAACACAGACAAATACAAATAATTATCTAAAAATATCACAAAATCTCACAAAATTGCACACCGAGAAAAATCATTTTATTTTGCATTTTTGGGAGTATTTCTCATATAGGGCAAAAATCACGTGCTTACAGCTGCCCCTCTTTGCCCGGAGACACGAAGGGTTTTCGCGCAAAGATAAAGCGAGCGATTTTTGCCCATCCGAGTACTCCGTGTGAAGCATTTTTTTGAAAAAGATTTAACCGAACCTTTGATTCAAAGGTTTCCTACATATCCCTGGCTAAAGGGGAATCAGGTTAATGTAGTTCGGGAAGTTTAGGTAGCTGGGGCTACCGTGGGATTGCAATGTTACTGCTGCTGCATGCTGTTATCACTGCTTACCGATCTCCTTGTTACACCGTGCTTAAAAGAAAACAAGAAGCTAGGCTAGACTGTAACTTGTTCTTGTTGCCTTGCTTTCTTGTCGGCTTGTGTTTCATCCGGTGCTTTTCTTCCTTGATTTTGGAATGATACTGGCCATTTGCTTTTCTGAATACCAGTTTTCATCATTTTGCTCGGTCCGTTGGTGACATGGCTTTCTTCATTAAGCTTTTTGGCGGTTCCTCTGGTGGGTACGGCTTTATTCATCAGACTTGTTATGCTGGGCATGATTTAATGTTCACCAGCTGCTTCTTTCAAGACGCCTCTTTTCTTCCTTTTGACTCATGCGCCTGAATTTGTGCTGGGAACTCTTGTTGCAACCTTCTGTCCCGGTGCTGGGGATTTTATTGTTTCCTGCTGGGGATTCTTGTTGTAACCCTCTGTTTTATTGTCTTCTGACTTGATCTTGAAATGTATGCCTCTGTTATATGGGCGGGCTCCCAACTTCAACGCTTGAAATATAAAGACTGAATGTATGCCTCTGTTATTATGGGCGGGCTCCCAACTTCAACGCTTGAAAATAAAGACTGGAATGTATGCCTCTGTTATCTGGGCGGGCTCCCAACTTCAACGCTTGAAAAGTAAAGACTGAAATGTATTCCTCTGTTATTATGGGCGGGCTCCCAACTTCAACGCTTGAAATGAAAAGACTGAATGTATGCCTCTGTTATCTGGGCGGGCTCCCAACTTCAACACTTGAAAAGTAAAGACTGAATGTATTCCTCTGTTATTATGGGCGGGCTCCCAACTTCAACACTTGAAAATAAAGACTGAAATGTATTCCACTCGTTATGTAGGTGGGCGCCTGACATGAAATTTAAAGACTGAAATGTATTCCACTCGTTATGTAGGTGGGCGCCTGACATGAAATTTAAAGACTGAAATGTATTCCACTCGTTATGTAGGTGGGCGCCTGACAAGAAATTTAAAGACTGAAAAGTATTCCACTCGTTATGTAGGTGGGCGCCTGATTTCAACAACTTTTAAAATAAACGTCATTCCTCTCTTCAGGCGGGCTCCTAATTTTAACAAACTTTAAAGCTAAACGCCACTCCTCTCTTCAGGCGGGCTCCTGATTTCAACAACAACTTTTAAAATAAACGTCATTCCTCTCTTCAGGCGGGCTCCTGAATTTAACAACAACCTTTAAAATAAACGCCATTCCTCTCTTCAGGCGGGCTCCTGATTTCAACAACTTTTAAAATAAACGTCATTCCTCTCTTCAGGCGGGCTCCTGATTTTAACAACTTTGAAAATAAAATGTCATTCCTTTCTTTAGGTTGGCGAGATTTAAACAACTTTTAAAAATAAACGCCACTCCTCTCTTCAGGTGGGCTCCTGATTTCAACAACTTTTAAAATAAACGTCATTCCTCTCTTCAAGCGGGCTCCTAATTTCAACAATTCTGAAAATAAAATGCCATTCCTCTTTTTAGGTTGGCGAGATTTAAACAACTTTAAAAATAAACGCCACTCCTCTCTTCAGGCGGGCTCCTGATTTCTACAACAACTTTTAAAATAAACGCCACTCCTCTCTTCAGGCGGGCTCCTGATTTTAACAACTTAGGAGGAAATGCCTCTCCTATGGGTAAAATAGACTTAGGAGGAAATGCGTCTCCTATGGGAAAATCTAAACTTAGGAGGAAATGCGTCTCCTATGGGTAAAAGTAGACTTAGGAGGAAATGCCTCTCCTATGGGTAAAATAGACTTAGGAGGAAATGCGTCTCCTATGGGTGAAACTAACTTAGGAAGTGCGTCTCCTATTGGCAAAACTGGACTTAGGAAGTGCGTCTCCTATTGGTAAAATTAGACTTAGGAAGTGCGTCTCCTATTGGTAAAACTAGACTTAGGAATTGTGTCTCCTATTGGAAAAGACGTGAGATGTATTCCCTTGTTATACAGGTGGGCGCCTAAAATGTGAAATGAACAGACAAAAAGTATTCCTCTCATTATTCAGGTGGGCGCCTGTCTAAACTAAGACTGGAAAGTATTCCTCTCGTTATTCAGGTGGGCGCCTGGTAGTAAAGACATGAAAAATGATATGCCCGCATTATACTTGTGGGTGACCTAGAACAGAACTGAAAAGACAGAAATGTATTCCTCTCGTTATTCAGGTGGGATCCTGTCTTCAAACAAACAACTTAGAAAAATAAAATCCTATTCGAGGGCGGATGAACCCAAAATATCCTATTCGAGGGCGGATGAACCCAAAATATCCTATTCGAGGGCGGATGAACCCAAAATATCCTATTCGAGGGCGGATGAACCCAAAATATCCTATTCGAGGGCGGATGAACCCAAAATATCCTATTCGAGGGCGGATGAACCCAAAATATCCTATTCGAGGGCGGATGAACCCAAAATATCCTATTCGAGGGCGGATGAACCCAAAATATCCTATTCGAGGGCGGATGAACCCAAAATATCCTATTCGAGGGCGGATGAACCCAAAATATCCTATTTGAGGGCGGATGAACCCAAAATATCCTATTCGAGGGCGGATGAACCCAAAATATCCTATTCGAGGGCGGATGAACCCAAAATATCCTATTCGAGGGCGGATGAACCCAAAATATCCTTAAGACTTGAAAATGTCTTACCTCGAATACTTGCTGGGGATTGGGATGAATTTTCCCTTTCTACCTTCCCCATTTTTTTTTTTATTTTTTATTATTATTCTTTTTTATTATTATTATTATTATTATTAGCTTCTTCCTTCGAAGACTAACCGCTGAGGATACCGATTTTCACCAAACTTGTGTTGGACTCCTCGAAACTGCTAGGGATAACACTGTTGGGGAATTATTTACTTACCTGTTGGGGGGTAAAATGTTATCAGCCGGGGATAACGTTGTCGAGGATAACACTGCTGGGGGATTCTGATTCCTTCAGAACTAGTGCTTACTGAGCTCAAGTTTCATCCCTTTGTTGTCCGCTGCGGAACAACTTCCTCCATTGAAACTTATTATGTTGGGGGCAACACTAGTTCAAAAACCACTTCCTTTGAGATTTGTGTTATCTTTATCCTTCCCCAAATGGGTATCTGACTTTCAGAAAATTTTCTAAATGAAAGGAAAATTTTCTGCCCCAATTTGATAATATCCCTTGCGGCATGCATTTTGGCATCAATGCCATTTCCTTTACCTGTTTCAAATCAAACAAAATTTGTTAGTTTAAAACATGGTGGTTGGTTGTGATACTCCTACTGGGATGGCTTTTCCCTTTCTCCCTCCTTGCTCTGCGCTCCACAACTTGTTGGGGATGATATTATTTGCTGGGGATAATCCCTTTCTGCTGGGGATATCCCTCTTCTTTTGTGGCATAGCTCGGAAACTGGCATTTCCCCGACCTTTTAGTCTCGTATGAATTTCCCACACCATGTTCACTGCTCTCCTTGCTCTGTTCATGTACCTTGGCCTTGAGGTTTATAGCCTCGGTTTTGGCAAGGATATCCCTCTTGACACTCGTCAATCCTTTGTCAATTCCCTTTTGCTGGGAATATCTTTCTTGACACTGGCCTCGCGCTTGTTCCTTGCTGACTATACCATTTGGATGTATTAGTCAGATCTCATCTTGCATAATTGGAAAGCTGATGGCATATTTTGAAGTCAATTCACACTTGTTCTGACCAAACAGACTCTATTGGGGATTTTTCTATGAAAGGAAAAAGATAAAAGGGAACAGAGTAGCAAGACAAAGGAAAAAGATGACCTTTTAACAAAAAAAAACTAAAAATAAAAAAACTATCAAACGCAGATACCAACTCTAATGGTCATGACATGCATATGTGGCCTACTCGTCTACCGTCAATCATCTTCCAAGATCTTCAATTGGCAATTCCCCATCTGATTCTCAATCTTATTCGACTTGTAGTGCCCGAAGGGTTTTCACTATCAAGTCTCTCTCATTTTGGTTTTTTTCTCAACTTTCATCGCCTTATGGTGCCTGTGAAGGTTTTCACCAATAAGACTCTCTCGTTTTATATCTCTCTCCAGCTGGGGATTTGGAGTGTTGCCGATATGACTCTTTCTGTTGGAGATTAGAGTCCTTTCTGCTGTGGAACAAAATGCCTTCGTCATTCCAGTCTTCAAAACATGTCAAGTGCAAACAACACAATTGAACATAGATTTATAGTCTCTTCCGATGGTGCTGGACTTGACAATTATATTCAACATCTGTTTTTTCATTTGTCACTTCTAAAGCACCGTTGGGCGACACTCTCATTCTCATTATTATGAACGACCCTCATGCCAATTTAGGCGAATCTTTCTTTAACGGTTTTCTTTGTGTTTAACTTGCCCCAGTTCCACATGACTCGGGCTCCAAATAATCTTGAACTGTTCTTATTTCCTTTAAATGCTTTGATCACCTTCCCAGGGTTTTATGATTAACTTTAAGATTAGGCCAGAACTGTGTGTGCATGTCATGTCACTAGAATCGGCACTGAACAAAATTACAAAGGACTAAACGAAAAGATGACTGGAAATAATAAAGACCGGATTTTGCATTAGACTACCGGTGAAATGGTTTGAATAACAAAACAAAACAAACCAGAACAAAATCCTAAAACAAACTGGACAAAATTTAAACAACCGCTATGACAAAACGGAAAGCTAAGACAGTTTGACACAAGACAGTATCCGAATTACAATCCTAATAATCCGAACAATCAGAAATGACAACAAAATAAACCACCAAATGCCTCTTTCTTGCTAACCAAGGAACGGAGCGTCCTCCCACTTTATCAAAATTGGCATCTTAGCCACTGAGCGTTCGCATCAATACTGCCAAGACCATTATCAGCTTTAATATCATCAACCTCCGTCAACAAGTCCCCAATAGGATTTGAGTGCTTCTGCTATCAGGCCTGATCCCCGCAAAGTGTGCTTCTGGGTCTTGCATTTCCGGCTTACCACAAACCAACCACCTTCTTTCTTTGCGATTCAAAACAGGTTAGAATGGACTCAGTCGGTCCTCATTATTAACAACATCTCTCTCTTTTCATTTTCTTTTTTTTCCATTTTTTTTTTCACTCAGTCGGTTCTTATTACTAGCAACATCTTTTTCCCTTTTTTCATTTTCTTTTTCATTTTTTGTTGTGGTCGAATCTTATGGAGATTGCCTACGTATCATGACCCCGCATGAATCAGACCTTGCGTAGTTCGGACCAATAAAAGATAAGCAATACTAATCATTTTTTTTCAATTTTCATATTGGGTTTCAAAGGTTTAAAAATGACCTACAAACTTGAAAATCAAACGACCCACATATTATAATCAAAAGTTTTACAAACTCCAAAACAAACGGCCAGCTTCCTTTCTCCGTTTGACAAATGCAACCAAACGGTTATTTTTGCAAATGTGGCCCCTTCCAAATTTTGAGGCCGGAGAGGATTATTTTATGACACTTTACACACTTGTCCGTTCTTTTACGAAAATAGCCTTTCGACAACTGAAAGATACTCTGAGGCTATTTCGGCAAGAACGGTTTAAGACGCGGCCGAAGCTGGCTCGGCTTATTATGACAAAATTCAAACGGTATTCACCTGACCGCCGACTCTTTGTTTTTTTTTCAAATTACAATAAAAACCATGTGTTACAAACACGGCCCTTCAGCGCCTCGGGGACGAAGATTTTTAAGGCTGTGTGGGTCAACTGGACCAAAATCCTAAACATGACCCAAAAGGTGGCTGTTTATGCAAAGTCAGCCTTCCGGCGTCCTTTTCGGGAACATTCGGCTATGTCTTGACAAAAACAGCATCACCTGACTTATTCATGAATCTTTTTATCGTTTTTCAAATTAGCAAACTCAATATTGCAAACATGGCCTTTCAACGCCTCGGGGACGAAGATTTTTAAGGCTGTGTGGGTCAACTGGACCAAATCTTAAAATGACTCAAAGGTGGCTGTTTATGCAAAGTCAGCCTTCCGGCGTCCCTTTCGGGAACATTCGGCTATGTCTTGATAAAACAGCGTCACCCGACTTCTTTATGACAAAATTAAAATTTGACATATTTTTTGTTATTTATTTTTGGCTATTTTAACAAAAGGTGGGGTTGGACCCGATGAGGGTTGCCTACGTATCTCACATCCGGTGAGAATCAAACCCGCGTAGTTCGGGCAGGTCACGAATAAAGTAAAATAAACTAATTTTAAATTATTATTATTATTTGAATTTGTAAAAGAACTGCTTTAAAAGAAGAAAGGAAGTATTTTTTTTTTGGATTTTTCTTTTGGAACGAAAGACTTCTAAGAATTCCTTTTCTTTTGATTAGAACTTTGAGAATTTCAAAAGTAAATTTTTTTTTGAATTTTCATTTGTTTTCTCTTATTCTAAAGAAGAAAGAAAATATATTTTTTTTGGAATTTTACCTTTAATAAAATAAATGCTTTCTAAAAAAATTATTTTTTTTGAATTTTGAATTTTCTTTTCAATATTTAAAGAAGAGGGAAAATATTTAAAGAAGAAGGAAAATAAATTCGGATTTTTTTTTATTTTTTATTATATATATACGTTTTTTTTAATAATTAAAAAGACTTTCTAAAGAAGTCAATAATGGAAAATATTTTTGGATTTTTGTTTTGAAAACTGGGAGTCTAAAAAAAACTTTTCTAGACTTTGCAAAACAAATATTTTTGCAGCAAATAAAGATATATACACATTTTTGGAAATAAAGAAAAACTTTTGGATTTATATATATATATATATATATATTTGCAACAAATAATAAAACCGCTTTCAAAACAAACTATTTTTTTAAAAAAAAAAAAAAAACTATTTTTTTTCTATTTTTTTTTTGAACAACCAAGACAGAACAACGATTTTTTTTCTTCTATTTTTTCCTTTGCTTTTAATAAAACAAACTAATAAGACGCTTTTTTCATTTCGGCAGAGTTTTGACAGTATTTGGGTATTGGATTTTTTTCAAAAGTAAACAATCAATTCCCTAACCGCTATTTCTTTTTTTTTTCAATTTCACAATATTCATAATATTCAAACACCGGTCAGTGAGACAAAATAAATGCACGGAAAACAAATAGGATGCATCAGGATGGTCTTTTCATATCAGGTTGTTAGTCCTAGACGGACCCAACCCCTGTGTTGAGTCCCCTAAGTCAAATACAACGTGATGCAAATAAGCTTTCCTACTAGGGATCCGGCATGAAGTCACGTTATTCTATGTTCAAAAACCTGGGTCGGTGTTCTAGACAGTGTACCCGAGCGGACAACTCGAGTTGAGGAAGGAGCTCCTTTCCGGGAACCAAAATGCCAGCCGGCTTAGAAACTTTCCGAGCCTCTTTTATTTAGGGTATGACACTAACAGAATAGGGAGTCTCAACCAGTGAGCACATCCCCGGAGGTAAGAAGAGAAAGGTTTCGGCACAATTTATATACAGTTCAGATAATATCAAAGCGGTAAAGGTAACATTTAGCACATTAGGCTCAAAACATGTAAAAATCAGATAAAGCCAAATATAACAATTTATCTAAGCTCGAATTTCTAACCCTGAACCAGTGGTTCTGGGTCAATAATCCCTAGCAGAGTCGCCAGAGCTGTCACACCTCCTTTTTCCGCCCCGCGGGGGGTGAAGGATTTTTTTCCAATTAAAGGACAATCGAAAGGGGATTTATTTGTTTATTTCAGAGTCTCCACTTGGGAGATTTAGGGTGTCCCAAGTCACCAATTTTAATCCCGAATCGAGGAAAAGAATGACTCCATATTACAGTCTGCGTACCAGAAATCCGGATAAGGAATTCTGTTAACCCGGGAGAAGGTGTTAGGCATTCCCGAGTTCCGTGGTTCTAGCACGGTCGCTCAACTGTTATAATTGGCTTGATTATCTGATTTTATACGAATATGAACTTATGTGCAAATTTTAACTTTTAACCGCTTTTATCATTTACTGTTATTTTTGTCAAGAATTGCAACGTTGTGAAAATGTATCTCGAACCACGTTACAATCAATGTACCCGTGGTTGTCGACACACTTTGACTCCGTTGAGATTTGGATTTGGGTCACATCAATGTGCACCCGAGTTTAAGGAAATTAAATTATTAAAGGCGCGCCCAAAGCGACTAGAGTATTTATTTTGGGTAGGACCGTGGAATTTTGTTAAACGGTCCATCCCGAAATCTAAGCAATTTGAAAGCAAATATTTACCGAGGGCCCCGCAATTTTGTATTTTTATTTGGCGAGGCTCATCTCATTCTTATTTTTTTAAAAGGAATTTGCAACGTCATGGACACGCATCTCGAATCACGTCACAATCAATGTACCCGTGATTAGAAACACATTTCGACTCCGTTGAGATTTGGATTTGAGTCACATAAATGCACACCCGTATTTAAGAAGGTAGGATTTATTAAAGCGTGTCCTAAAGAGACTAACGTATTGTTATTTTAGGAAGAGACCGTGAAGGTTCATTAAACGGCCTAATCGAGAGTCTAGTCAATTGTTATGTATTTATTGAGGGCCCCAGCGATGTGTGATTTATTTGGCGAGGCTCGTCTCATTTTATTTAAAAGGATAAGCCTATAGTGACTACGTTTCTTCTATTAAGTTTGTCTCTAAAATAAAAGAAAATCTCTTAATTATTTACATGCTGAAAAACGTAAACTTATTAGTTATTAGTTTACAGCTAATGCGAATGGAAAATTGCGATCGAGTTTGTACAAAGAAAAACTGCTTTCATTTTATATTCTGTTATTCAATAATACTGGAACATGGAGATTGACCATAATATCAAAACAGACTAATTATTCTCCGGTTAATTTAAACTAACATTATTAGATGAAGAAAGTATACATATGCAACCTCATTATTTATTAATCATTCAACTACATCTTTATACGAAGAAAGAAAAATTATATTCAACCACAAATCTAAACAGGAGGGATTCAACAGGAACAAAGCCTGATTAATATTTTATTTTTGCTTTAAGCCGAGATTGTACAAATGTGTACCTGGAAACAGCAGTACAAGAACAAAAGAAGTAGGAGTCAGCAGCAATAATACCACAGCAACAGCAGATTCAGCAACACCACAAACCAGTAACAACCAGTAGAATAACCCAGCAACGGATTGAAAAATCAGCAATGCCAAAGTGCAATCACAGTCAAAGCAGAAGCGAGAAAAGATACAAGATGCAGTAGTTTCTGACTTTGAATCACACTTGAGAAAAGACAAACGGAATTTATTCAAGTAGAAGTTCAAGTTGTCTTTCTCTTTTACTCTCTAACACTCTTGAAATTCTCCAGAATGTATTACTCTCAAAAATATTCTCCCAATAATCTCTAAGTCTTCCTTAATGTTTTTTCATTCAAGTCCTAAAAACTCTCCCAAAAATTCTCCTCTTTTAAGTCAAGAATGACTCTATATATAGCAAAACCTTGTCTTGAATTCCCAACCCCAAATTATTCCCCCAATGGCATGCTTTGGCCCACTATTAAATGTCTTCTTTATTTTAAATTTTGTCCCCCATGCCTACATTAAATAAATATCACATTCCCAACTCATTACAATATGTCCACCATGCCTACATTAAATAAGTACAAGATTCCTACCCATTATGTTTTGTCTTGTCCCCCATTATATTAAACAAGTACATCAAAAACCCCACCCCATTATATTTGTCCCCCATGCTTAACATAAAGAATCAAAATAATGTTTAATTACCAAACTACCCCTCCGACATTATTGCAATTACCATTCTACCCCTGAACGGATTACAATTTACCAAATTACCCCCATCAGCTCTAAACACTCAATTAATCATAACTTGACCAAAGTATAGCCAAGATGAACAATTTCTCAACAATCTTCAACAACAATTATATGAACACGATGAACAACACAACTCAAAATTAATGGAATGAATTAACCATATCGGGAACCAATCCTGGTTAATTTAGACCATGAATGTATGAGCAAGAACACAACAATACGAACAACAAAACACATGATTCAAACTAAATTAACAAATCAAAGACAAACATAAACTCACATTAAATCACTGGATTTAAACATGAACTTCAAACAAAGATGAACATGAATTAAATCTATTTTTAGCAACAAACATGACGGATTCATATGACTCAAACAACATTAATGATTTCCGGAAAATACATAACAACATGAAACAAATTGAAGAAATAACCAATTAAATTTCAATTTGAATCTAACAAACATTAAACTAACAAATATTCACTTCAACAATAATACGAACATGAAATAAACATGAAAAACAAGTACTTAATCTTTCATTTGGAATCTGAAAAATTAATTTAACAAACAACACATGAACATGAACTAAAAATTAATTCAAACGATAAACAAAACAAACATTTGCCGATTTTAGATTCGAAAAATATCAAAACAAAATACGGACAAAATAAAACTCAAAAATCACTAACCGGATTGAAATGAAATATGTACGGACTGTTTCGTCGACCCAAGCTTAGAACAAATGACGATGAAAACAAACTGTCCGGAAACGAGTATCGCACCAAGATAATTTGTCGCCGAAGACGACCACGAACGGACGACCAAAGAAGATAGCCTCCCGTCACAAGAAGATGGACTGTGAATTAGCTGGGGCGTGTATGGTCACGTGAAGAAGCTGGCGCGAGCAACAGTGATGGGTCTGTTTGGCGTCGAACTAGAAGACGAGCGGCTGCGGCAACGACTGCCATGGTAGAAGGTGAATCAGCGTCAATGACGCACTGGGGAACGGACTGGACGACGAGCCTCAACGAAAGCAGAAACAGCAGCTGCCCGGGTTGTTTGCTTAGGCTTCTGCTTAAGCAGTAGCAGCTGCGGCGAAGAAAGCTGCAGCGAACAACAATGGCGGAACAGGCAGCAGCTATGGTCATCGACTGTTGCGGCGTTCAGCAGCTATGGTCGTCGAGGAGGAAGAAGGGGATGAAGAAAGCTGAAGCAGAAGCAGCAGCAGTGGCGTGAAGGATGATAAACAGGTTTTTTTTTGGAGAAGGTTGACGGAGAAGATGAAGACATGGCGACCAACGACCATGCGAGCTCATGCTCGAGCTCGATGAGGCTGGGACGATGGTGTTGGAGCTTGTTCTTGGTGTGAGGAGGTGGAAAGGCTGCCATGGTTGTGGTGTGAGGAAGCTTGGAGAAGAAGAAGCAAAGGGAAGGGGGGGCGGACCACTTTTAGGTTTTTAGGGTTTTTCTTCTTTTTGTTTTCTTTTTGTGTTTTGAATGAAGAGGGGTGTTGGGTTAATGGGTTAATGGGGCGGACCGGGTCAACTCGGTCTGAAGTGGACTGGGTCATGGAGAGGATTGGACAATTTTTTAGGCTTTTGGCTCACAATTGAAGAAGTGGCCCAATCTGATTTTCTTTTGTATTTTTGTTATCTTTTTTTCTTTTATTTTTCTAAACTAAATTATAAAAATACTTAAATTATTATTAAGAACTAAATTAAGTTATAAAAGCGCAAATTAACGCACAATTAAATAATAATTAAGCATAAAATTGTTCATTCGGACATTAAATGCTAAAAATGCAAAAGATGCCTATTTTTGTAATTTTTAATTTTTGTAAAACTAATTTAATTACTAACAATTGTAGAATTAAATCCTACATGCAAAATGCGACATATTTTTGTATTTTTTATTAATTTAACAAATAAGCAAACACAGACAAATACAAATAATTATCTAAAAATATCACAAAATCTCACAAAATTGCACACCGAGAAAAATCATTTTATTTTGCATTTTTGGGAGTATTTCTCATATAGGACAAAAATCACGTGCTTACACCATAAATACTTATTTTGTATAAAATATAAAAGGTAGCTATCGAAAATAATATTTGAAAATAATTTTGGTTTATAATAAATAAGGTGTATATCTTCGCTGTAGGAGATAAAATTTACAATTAAGAATTACTCTTTTTTTAAACCTTTTTTATTACACTTGGGGAGGGGGGGGGGGATGTTACGCTATAGATGAGGTTTAAACTAGGGGTGTGCATTCAAATCGGTTTATCGATAAATCGAATCGATTATTTGTTATCGGTTTATCGATTTCGATTTCGATTTCGAAATTTTCCTTATCGAGTTATCGATTTCGATTTTGTCCTCTTTGGTTATCGATTTATCGATAAACCGATAAGATATACTAAAAAGAATTATTTTTTTAACCCTTATTCTATAATACCCTTTCCTTTACCCTAAGTCCCTAACCCTATTATTTCCTCTACCATATTTAAGGAATGATCATATTTAAAGATCAAGAGAATGAAGTTCAAATTAATGGAAAACGGAATTAGCCGTGATGATGTATTTTGTTTTGTTTTTTTTATATCGTTGGAGTGTTGGTGGCATACATTTGATCTATTACTTTAGTTTTGTTGCATGTGCTTGTTGACACAATTTTTATGTTATAAACGGTGTTCGTCTTATTTTAGCTTCTTTTTGTCCATATTAGTTAAGCGTGTTTATAGCGATATACTTTCTGTGGAATCCCACAAATTTTCTTATTGGTGTAATCGATAACCGAATCGATAAGCCTCCAAAATCGATAAATCGAAATCGAAAAAATTGAAACCTTATTGAAACGATAACGATAAGTATATGTACAAATCGATAGTCGATAAGTAATTATCGATAAGGGTCAAAATCGAAACGATAAATCGATACACACCCCTTTAAACCATGTACCTCAACTGTGGAAGCTAGGGAGCTCGCCAAGTGGGCTAGCCCTCATGCCTCAACCCCAAGTGAGCTGGGGTGTTGTTTCCTCATCTAGGAATTAAATAGGATAATGTTGCAAATTCAAGTTTAATCGAATCTCGTGTACCATATTAACTATGTAAACAAAAGAAAAAAGAATTTCTCGTGATTAAAAAATAAATTGATACTATAGGGTTAAGTTCAAAGTACATTCTGAGATTAAACTAGCTAGAATAATTTTTCTTTCCCCCATAAATTATTTCCAAAAATTAACAACATAACAAATTACCAATAAAAGAGTTTGGTCGGTACATGAATCGAATTCAAATTGGAGATTACAAATCTATTATTTTCCTCGTATGGAAACTTAAGTGCACCAAATATGTACTACATGAGTTTACAAATGAGGAAGCAATCCAATATTCTCTAATAATGATTTCACATGCTATTATGAATTACAGGACAAGTGGTTCTAGATTATAATTAACTCGTCAATTATCCTTTTGTAGAAGTTATAATTAGCTTTTCAGTGACTTGGAGTTGGCAAGTCAATAAGCAATGAGCTATACTTATTTTCGTAGATAATTAATTAAGCCTCATCTTTGACATAAGGATTAAATTAATCTTTTTAAGCAAATTGAGCGATGAAGCGATGTACAAAACGAGAAACTTTTTGAGTTAAATATTCAAAACAAATAAAAGTCAAAGTGGCTCACTTCAAGCAAGATAAGCAATAATGTGAGAGTTGGTTGGGTGTTTTCTTATTTGAAAAGTTAAAAATGCTAACGTAACTATAAAGGGTCCACTCACTATTTATAAAATCTAGTATAAGTTGATCAAAAGTTTAATTGACTATGAGCTATGAGCGTAGACTTCATGAATTCTTTTAATGAAGTTTTTGGTTTTTTTTATTATTATGAAAAAATGAACATAAAATAAAAATTCTAATGACAATGTTAGGTACATTAACGTACATAAGTCAACTGGAAATTAGATTGCAGATACATTACTTTTATATAAGAACAAAATACACCTCTAAATGAGTTTACTCAAGAAGGATCGTGTACTCCAAGATTCTGTTTTTTTTTTAAAAAAAAAAAACATTTTACTCCAAGAGTTGAAAATGATCACCAGAAAGTATTCAACACAGGTTTGAGACACAAGCTACATATTTCTCGCTTTAAAGACAATTGATACACCATCTTGATCTAAATTACCAAAACTTAGTACAGTTGTTTGTAACGTGGTTGACTTCGAACATAATTGATCTTATGACTGCCGTTATCATACTTAATTATTACCGACGCCACTGAGAAGAAAATATTGCTGGTGTAAGTAGTCATAAGTTTTTTTATTCAATAAATTGGGACATAATTAAAGGCCTGTTCGCTGAATCTTATTACAATAATTAAGGTTAATTGAGGCAGATTATCAACCTAACCTAAAATAAAGAAATTTATCTTATAATTAAAGTCGAGTCTTAAAAGATTCTAGGGGAATATCAATAAGAGAATCAGTAAATGTTAGGAAAAATGATATTGTATAGCCGCTTTCAAAATAATAGCCGAAAATAAATATATATATATATATATATATATATATATATATAACGTAAATCGTTTTTGACACGGGCTAAAAGTGAAAAAAAGCCTTTAATGTTATGTTGAGCTGCTAAACGGCCGAAGTTGAGTTGGTCATGAACCTCCTCGGGTTGGTTTAAATAGCACGGGCTAGCCAGTTTTCAAATTGGTCATTCAACAATAGCCAGCGTTTGCCAAGTCATTGAAAAATAGCCACTATTTTACTGCAACAGAGACCGGTCCAGCATAATATACTGGAGTTCGGTGCACCTGTGTATGAACTTCCAGCATATTATGTTGGACCGGTGTACTTTGCTGGCTCTAGTATAATGTACTGGAGTTCCAGTATATTATACTAGAATCCCAGTATATTATGCTGGAGTATTTTTTGAATTTTGAACAGTGTTTTCGTTCATATTTATCTTTACATGAAAAGTGGCTAAATTCGGATGGCTTTTGAAACTATGACTATTTTTGCATGACCACTTGTAAATCTAGCTATTTTTTAATTTCTCCCCTCATGCTGTCTAGAATCAATTATAGAAGTAGAATCATATGACATAGAGGGTGCTTGGCTAAGCTTATAAGCTAGTCAAACTGGCTTATACGCACCTTTTGGCTTATCTACGCGTTTGGTAAACAGCCAAAGTGCTTATAAGTCAAGTGCTTATAAGCTAAAATCAGTCGTAAGTCATAAGCTGGGGGTGACCAAAATACTTTTCCCAAAATAATTTCTTGACTTTCTCTTCATTCCATATTTGTTGTTAATTATATTCTTTACAAAGAAATTTTTTAATTTATAATCTTTTGAAAAATATTCAACGGTATTTTAGTCATTTTAACAAAAATTATAGCTTATCAGCACTTTTTTATCAAATACATCAACTGCTTATCATCAATTTCAGCACTTCTATCCAAATACGTAAATACTTATTTTAAAAATCAGTTTCAGCACTTAAAAAAGCTTTTCAGCGCTTCAAGCTTATCAACTATTTACAATCAGCTAATCCAAACGGGCTCATATTCTTAATTACTACTCCGTTTTTTGCATTGAATCTTGCTCATTAAGATCCATTGATTTCTTACTATCATGCTAGTCATCTTGTTCAATGTGTCGTATGGCTTCAGTGAGATGTTTTTTTTCACACTAGCTATTATAGTTCCATTTCTATCAAGATGCGGATCCAGAATTTAAATTCTATAGGTTCAATATTCAAAGTTTTTAGTATTGAATCTATTATATTTTTAAAGTTATGGGTTCATATTTATTGTTTTTGCAATTTTAACTAATTTTTACATATAAATTTTTAATCAGCGTTGAAAATTATGGGTTCAATTGAACCCATCGATTCAATGCTACATCCATCCCTAATTTCTATAATGTTTCTTCACAGAGACGGAGGCAGGATTTCCGTAAAAAAAGAAAAAAAAAAAGAAAAAAAAAAGATTGTGGTTAGTGGGAATTGAACCAACAACCTAACAAAGATTTTAAAGTCATTAACCACTAAGCTATGTTTTTCGATTGTTTCAAGAAGATTCAAAATATAATATTCCGGCGAAGGGGCTTCGGGTAAACCCCTAAATCCACCCCTGAATTCTCCATCACTAATATTCTCAACACTAATGAACTTGCCGCACTTCGCGCAGTTATAAAAGACGTCATTATATAGTTCTTTTTTGAAAGTATTTAATTTTAAAAATTCATGTATTTATATGATATTTGATAAAAAGTTAATTTTAAGGCAAGTCTTGATCTCAATTCCATCTCTTAATTTTAAGGTCTTAGCTTTTGGAATTAGATTTAATGTTTTATTATCACTAGGAAATCAATTAAGGGACTTTTGAAAGGGATAACGACAATCTCTTCATCAATTTCTTGTTGATAATGTTTGATACCTTGGCGTGAGGTTTTTATTTTTTTGTTGCTCCGAAAAAGAAGATAACTTCCTGTAGAATCCATACATGGAAGTAGTTTCGTTGATTGAACACTGGAAGCACCAAAATTTCTATTTTTGAGACGTAATCAATTTCGTTGCCAAGTCCCAACTTTATAAATATATATAAATGCTTTGGTTTGTCTTTGTCCCTTTTTTGTCAAAGCATATTATGAGCACTATGCTTTCTCTTCCAATATTACGAGCGTATTTTTGGTATCACGATTATCTTCATTAGATATTCCAATATTAGGTAAAGAATAAATTTTACTTTTTTGTTTTGTGGGTACCGTTACAGATTGTCCAACTTCTAGACAATGCCCTTTTCTGTCACAATACCCATCCTTTTCAACAGTCACATTGGTATATACTTCTCAACTGCAGACTGCTTATTCCAAGTTAATCCTATTGATATTTTTGGTCCCCACAACAACAAAAACAACAAACACAATGTTGGAGTCTGAGTAATATAGTGTGTACACAGGCCGAACTCCTACCTTGTGAAGGTAGAGATAGACCAAATATTAAAAGCTTGGAAAATTTACCTTAGATGGAATATAATTTCAAGTGCCCAGTGTTGAAGTTGCTACTAAGATAGATTTCACTGTCTTATGGTTCTTACCAGTTTGATCAAGGGTCAAAGAACACATCTGGTTAAGGGAGGAGCAGCCACATCCGCTACACCACATCCTTTGGTGGTACTGGCACAGATTCAAAAAGACATGCCATACAAACTGACACTTCGATTAAAGAACCTGTTTTTTTTGTGTAAGAGGAACTCCCATAGTCCGCATTTCAGATGTAATGCAAATAAGCATAAGATTATACAATTTTGAAATCTAGCACTGAGGTACAAAAAACTGCACAGCTGGAGATGGTGCCCCTGACACTTTTCTTGGGAGATTTATGTACATTTTATAGACATCTCACTCACAGAAGAATTAATATACAAAGAGTTACAACAATCCAACTCTTTGAAAATATTTGAACCAATGCAATCTCTCAAGAACCATAAACCACTGCTACACCGGCAAGAGATCAAATAAGGAAGACAAAATTATAGAGTCAGTCAGATCTTGATTCCGGATTGTATTCACAGAGATCAGAGGCAGTTTGTATGCTCGCTAACTGAGCTTGATTACTTGATGCGCTTTGATTTTGCTTCTCTCGTTGGAAATCTTTCAATGCTTTAAATCTCAAATCATCAGTATACGTACTTGCTTCTGGGATATCATCAGGAACTTCTCGTTTCCCTTCAAGCATGCCTACAGCCTCAGACATTAGAGGCCTGAGTGATGGCGTCGCACTAGTGCATAATAGTGCTACTTTTATTATCCTTTCTGCTTCTGCTTTGCTGAAACGAGAACCCAATTTATCATCAACGAGCTCCTCTATTATTCCATTTTGTAGCAAGTGACAGGCCTGCGATAAAATTTTATAAGGAGGTTTTTCGGTTAAAAGAGTGCAACGATTCTCAATCTTAGAAATAGCAGACTGGTCCGGCTGTGTTGAAGTGCATCAACAATAAAGGTAAAAGAAGATACCCAGTCTAAAAGACAAATGAAATTGTCGGAAGGGGCATAGCTATTGTTGTTCTTGCCACTAACAATTTCAAGGAGGACAATCCCAAAGCTGTAGACATCTGCTTTGTAGGACAAATAACCCCACAGTGCATACTCTGGTGCCATGTATCCTCTGCAGTTATTAACAATTATGGCACAAATTTTACCTAACCATACTGATGACAAGATAAAGGTAAAAAGAAAATCTAGTTTGAATTCTGCATTGAAACATACATTGTTCCAGCAACTCGAGTGCTAATATGGGTCTTCTCATCTTCAGTAAGTCTAGCCAACCCGAAATCCGAAATTTTGGGATTTAAATCCTTATCTAGCAGTACATTAGTAGCTTTAATGTCTCTGTGTACAATTTTAAGGCTTGATTCCTCGTGAAGGTAAGCTAGACCTTTAGCAATCCCAACACAAATCTTGAACCTTGTCGGCCAATCAAGTATCAATTGACTTTTCTCTGGATCTAAGGATGTCCATCATACTAAAATGTCAGTGAACATTGCATAGAGAGCTGGTAGTAGTTCAGAATTTTTAAAAAAGTGAATGAATAACTTACTAAATAATGCACGAGCAAGGCTATTGTTCTCCAAGTATTCATATACGAGCAGTAATTCAGTCCCTTCAATGCAGCAACCATGCAGCTTAACAAGATTTGGGTGTTGCAAACAAGAAATCATGCCAATCTCATTTAAGAATTCACGGTTTCCCTGTCTTGATTGGTGTGAGAGCTGCTTCACTGCAACTGAAATACCATCAGATAACCGGCCCTACATCAAATATTTGGTCAGAGTTCACAAACAATAATGATAACAAAATGTACCATTACTATTGTTCCCATAATGATACCTTGTAAACTGCACCAAAACCACCTTCCCCTATCTTGTTAGAAGCATCAAAGTTGCTAGTGGCAGCCTTTATTTGCTTTAAAGTAAAAGAAACGGTCTGCAGCTCCATGCCCTCTAAATCTGTCATGGAAATAGAGTCTTTAATGGTTAGTCATCTATTTACAACTCACGACTTCTGGATAGGGAGGTTTTGTTGATTATCATTTCAGTAGAATGTGCTCTTTCAGATCAGCAAAGCATGGATCAACTGCCTAGTCACAGAATTTGCTAGTTAAATTTACTTCTTTCGAACACATGTTTAGTGATCACCTTTTCTCTGTCTCTTTTTGCATTGCAGATAGCCTTTCCACCAAAGTATGCTCATTACCAACAGGAAAATGCATATAGCCACTACTCCAACAATAACATAAACAGTCACACTCTTCTTATCTTCCTCCGAACAAGATTTAAAAGCTGCACATAAATGAAGACAAAATTGTTGTGTGCGCAGCAGCAGTGCAACAGAAAATGAGATTCAATCAGCTAAGATTCATCAAGTTGATTACATAGAACTTGAACATGCACATGTCATTCATGGGAAAATAAAAGCAAAGTAAATATGTTTAAACTCATCAACACTCCTTCAAGCTGAGAAAAAGGACGCCGGTTTGCTATTTCAACCAAAATTATGAAAATGGAGTTCCACAGCCATATAGAATGACCCATATTTCACCAGTTCCTGCTGCCACTGAGCATTACCCAAAAGAGAAAAAAAGGGAGGGGGCACGAAAACAACCATTTCAGTCTTGCATAGACTTGCTCCATTTCTAAACCATCAGCTTACAAAATTTCACATCAATTTAAATGGTGAACTTTAATTTCCCTGTTAACATTACTACTTCTGAAAATATACCGCCTTCATCCCTTTACGCAGGAGATTCTGGAAAACACATGTGCTGTACTAATATAAGCATCGAACTTGTCTGCTGCAAGCCCCGAACTTGCAAGGACCAATTACACTTGGCTTTTGATGGTTAATACAAACGAAGAGCTGATTATATAGATATAATATGTATATAAAAGAAAGGCAAATACTTTAGGAATTCCAGGGAATTAAAAGCTATCTTTCATTAAGAATTAGGAGAGCTTGTAGAAACACAAATCAGGGAACATACTAATACTTATGGATGGTACAGAACCACAAGCAGATCAAGCCAGGAATGAAGTTTAAGAGCTTGGTTTAAAGAAACTAGTTTGCCCGATAATAAATTAGGAATGCTAATGAAAAATTACTCTTTCAATCACTTGGAGCAGGCCAAGTAAAGGTTCACAAATTGGCTTTTGATGCTGATAATATTTTACTTGTGGTCTCTAGAAAAATGAAGCAACTCTGAAGAGACCAAAGCAAATCAATTGTTGAGATAGATGCTCAACCAGTTATCTTTTAAATTTCAGAAACCAACAGGTGTTCAAACAGCAGGGAGAAGAATGGGCTAGAATCAGATTTTCCACATATTGACTTGGATCAAGGAAGCTAGAAAACCAATATCTTTTACATGGAAGTTGATAAGCATTGTCAACCCCACAAGTAGTCTAGCAGAGCATGTAATCGTTCATTCCATTGCAGTGTTTTTCTAGAAGCAAGTAACCAATCCTGTGACCTTATCAGATGATATGTATGATCACTAGAATCTCTCTGTAGGATTTTTTACGAGACATCCTTTAAATACACAATATATTACAAAGAAAGAAACCAAGTGAAATTAAAAAATTGGATATACTTCGTCATTCCCCTTTGGATGATGAAGGTTGAGGAAACTTACTTGGTTTGAGTGAAATAGCAGATATGAGGGGGCCGTAATTCCCTCTAACTGGGATTCTGGTAGTGCCTTTGCCAGCCCAGTAAAATCGAATCTCCAAGGTATTATCTGTAACACTGGTGTTAAAATGCCTAAGTACGGGCTTTTGAACTCCATCAGCCTCATTCACAATATTGAAGTCTTTCCAAACTAATTTCTCCTGGAGCAGAAGAAGATTGTGTAAGTATCTTTTTGAAATCAGGAGAAGCTATTAGATAAGGAGCTTCTTTTTATTTAATTTCACAAGGTATCAGAGACTTTACTATCTTGTTATACATCTAATATCTTCCATTGAAATCCACCTATCCGGATAAGGTTTTTCATATTTTTCATAATTTTACTAGTCTTGTATCTTTCTAGTTACTGGTCCAGCAATGCCGTTATTACATGTCCCCTCAGGCCATTTCTTTTGGCCAGCACGTGCCACATATAAACAGTCCACATTTGCCCTAGGGCCTGATATCATCAGTTCAAATCTGCTGACCTGTCAAATCAACAGTCTATGTTTGTGCAGTAAGTTGACAAGTCATTATCCAGAGAGCCCCATGTCATTGTCCAACAAACTTTCTAATTGCGACTCAATATGTTTCTAGTCAACACCTAGTCTCTCTTCAGGCCATTTTTTGGGGCAGCACGTGCCACATATCAACAGTACACATTTGTCTAGAATTTGATATTGTTAGTCCATGTTTATTGACCTGTCAAGTCGACAATCTATAATATTCTAGCCAGCCAACAAGTCAACATTCAGACAGCACCACATTGCCGTCCAGAGAACATTTCCAGTCGCGACTTGTCCAGTTACATGTTTATAGTCAATGCCTGGTCAGCTTCATTTTTTATCGTCAAATAATCACCGAGTCAAACATCATAGATTGTCAGCTATTTAATCAAACTGGCAGTGTGCTTGCTTTAGCGTAGACATCTAGTTAAGCTGGCAGCATGAGTGTCCTCAAATTCAATCATGTCTAATGGATTCATGTTAGCATACCTAGTCAGTTTCGTCTCAAGGTAGTGTCCTGTCACTTTTGTGCTATAATTTAGAAGCTCAAGTTGCTTCACCACCTTGAGATGAGGGACATGCTGAAAGTCGAGAATTAATGCTGTTATGTGTTAAAATATATTTTTAAGTTAATAGTAGCGAATGTTCTTTCTAATTCTGTTACAGTAAAGAATCCAAGTGTATGAATAATTTCCCTTGTTTAATAACTTTCTTTATATATAGTTTAGATTAAACTTACCTTATTTCTAGTAGTCCAAAATCCCATATAAGGATCTTGTTGTATATTGTTAACAACAAAATTCAATACAGGTTCTCTCTTCTTTTCCTGTATCTTCACACATCTAATCATAGTTTAACAGCATAGGAAGTTTTATAATTAACATACCAACCTGAATGTATATATCAAACACTCGCCTTCCAAGACTGGTATATGTGCTGTCATTTGTAAAAGTTATTTCAGCAAATTCCAAGCTGACATTGTAACTCCCATTCTCCAAGCAATAACGGAAGTAAGTGAGCGAGAGGGGAGACATCCGAGCATTATTGTACAATTCAGAGAGGCTTTTTGATGGTGTACTTTCAATAAAACGAGCATTTTGATCGTTATTATCATCCATAAAGTCCCCAGTGCTACTCAATCCCCAAAAATTGGTACTAGTACTGAAATATCTAGCAGAACCACCATCAACTCCTGCATCTCCTTCATAATTAACCTCTCGGCCGCCCTCCTTTACGGTAAAATCATTTCCACCACAATTAACATGTAATGAGCACCCATCTGGCAAGGAAAATTGTTTAATTCAATGCTCAAATCATGGTGCTCAAAATATTTCTCACCAGTTGGGAGAACAATCAAGCAGAGAATATTTCCAATCATTAGGTTATGAATTTACTAATCACCTTAAAACCTGTAGATATATGACTTTAGGACTGAATCCAACATTAAAATGTATTGGCATTTTAATATAACAGATGATACTAATGTGCTACAGTCTGTTTGATAGTTGAGCAGTTTGCTACTCGAGTTGACGAGAGAATGCCAAGGGGCTAAAGGGTAAGCATCAGATTCTTTACTGTTAGGTTGTGTTTTTCATATGAAATTGTATGACTTTCCAGAGAAGAAAAGAACCTACTTACACCGAGGACAAGCGAAATCCTCTGTACATGGAAGAATTCTCCTTCTGTAGAAGTTAAAGCGCAAAAGCAGTTAGACCCAAATTTGAATCAGATGAGAAAGCAAAGCTTTGCACTTCCTTTTTCCATCAGTTTCATCATGAATCAGAATTTTAATGTTTCAGAATAATTAGAAGAATCCTCTTACAAGGGGCTTGCTGCTGCAGAGCTCTTGTACAAGTTTACATACAGATTCCTGTAGTAGGAATAATTCTCAGAACCATATATGCTCATCCAGTAAAATAACTTAAGAGCAGGAATTAACAAATAAGGACCTTTCCTTACATATTTTGCTGACAAGCATGTTGGTCAGGTCCTTGCGATGTAAAATTATTGTAGGAAAGATCACTGCATGCGATGAATGCTGTCAGATACCATCTTCCCAATTATGAACAAAGCGTTTGTGAGATCCGCATGAAGACAAAATGTGGAAAAGAAACTGCCGAGATCAATGAATCAAAATTGCTTTGGCACGCCAGTGTACGATCACTATGTTTTTGAAGAATAACTATGACATGTTCCGCAAAGACTGATCCTATCATGCACAAGAAGAAAGTGTGTATGAAATTCGAATATTAACAAGTGTAGACTTACACATTTATTCCATCCTTCAAAATTGAGTCAGGTATAACTCCACTGAGCATGTTGCCAGTAAGAAACCTATGTAGAGAACATAAAGCGGTTAGGCAAGAGCAAAGTTGGAAGTCAACAATATGTTATATGCTTCATACTCCAAGATGATTGGGTATGAGCAAAAGAAGCTTGAGAAGAAAAGAGAAGAGACTGCTTTAACTTGCCAACAGAAAAATCAAAACGGGATAAGTTTCCCAGAAATCCACCTTTTGCAATTCAACTTACACAAATTTCAGCATACTTCTAGCACTAATATTGTTTGGGATTCCTCCAACTAACTTGTTGAAGGTAACATCTCTGCAGTAAAATTAAACAGAAAATCAAGATTAGAAAGTATTTTACCGTTTGAACTCTTAGATGGAGGAGATGAATCCGTGTGTCAAACTCTTACAACTGTCACATGTATATTGAAGAGCAAAATGTATAAAAGAGTGACTCTATATATTAAACTAAAGAATGTACTGGAGAGATACAAGAAGAGGAAGGATGAGAAGACTAATTAAAAGCAAATATCAACATGAAGTTGGTATTAAGGAAAAGGACATCAATGAGAGCTAACGAAGCAGAATATCAACATGATACCTAATACAGAGGACAGCCATAGTCGAAGCAGAAAAATTTATTTCGCCTAACTGTACGTCCATAACTTACAACGTATGCAGATCCTTCATCGCCCAAATATATACAGGAAGTTCTCCAGAAAGGCTGCAGTTTCTCAATACCCTGCATCCATATTTAATAAACTTAAGGAAAACTAGAATGTCTAATAACACACTGTAATTGTACAATGGTTTCCACATATCAGAACAATCTGACATACAAGGTTACCAAGCCCATGTTATCACTCAGTGGAGGAAATGCCTGAGCTGGTCCACCTATGTCACTGATCCTCCTGTATACGAAATTGACCATGAGATAACTGGCAAAGAGTAAATGCTCTACAAAAATCTAATGGAAGTAGTTAAGATAATGTTGAAAGGTTCTATTACTCACAAATCTGTTAACTTATTCAGAAGAGATATGTTTGATGGAATGGGACCCTCTAGTCCGGTGGCATGCATCTCCCTTCATATATCATCAAGAAACAGTTAGAAACTCTGCCAATTTTTTATTTTTTTTTGAAGTTTGGGAGGTATTTCCAAAGACCTTACAGTTTGGTAAGTTGTTTCCAGTTCTGTATGAAATCTGGAATCTGTCCGCTGAAATTGTTATCATTTATCCTACTGTATGGTAAATATATACTGTGAGATATACTATTTCGCAAAAAAGAAAGGAGCTAAAAGCTGGGCTAGGATGTATGTTCTTACAAATCTGTTAAATTTATGAGTTCAGAAAATGAAGTTGGCACCTCTCCCACCAATTGGTTGGAGGATAAAATCCTGAAATTAGAAAAAGATAAAGTCACTCATCTATGCATTGGTCATTCAGGTGCCAATTGTTCTTCAAGTTTGCTTTAGGAGAAGATAACAAAGAGAGGTCATACAGGGTTTCCATGTAGATCAATTTCCCTAGTTCAGAAGGAACAGTGCGTGAAAACTGGTTCCCCTCGAGGTTCCTGGTTAAAAGATCCATTTTCAATACTAGAAACAATGAGAGGAAATAACCACCAAAATATAATTGGAGAAAATAACCATATATGGACAAATCAGCGGTCTCCATCTAGTTAGGAGAATCCACACTCGACCGATATCATTGAAGTAAGTTCGAAAGAAATTGAATACATACAGGTATAAAAGGCTGGTGATGTTTCCCAACTCCTTTGGGATTCCCCCTGACAACCGGTTTACAAGAACAGAGCTGGATCAAAAAGTATACAATTATAATTTGCAAGTGAAGACATGACAAAACTGATTAGCCGGAAAGAAGTGGGTTCTTACATGTTAGTCAGCTGTTTTGTGGCCCACTCAACTGGTATTCTACCAGTGAGATAGTTGTATGCAAAATCACTATAAATGGGGTACAAAGAAAAAGGCAAAAGATTTAGTGAGTGATGTTGATATTGGCAAGAAAAAAGAAGCTAGTCACATCAATTAGGAAAATTTCAATTGCGGAAATGGTCAAGAACAACTCTTACATTTGTCTGATGTTGGGAAGCTTTACCAATTCAGGTGGGAGAACTCCTGGAAGACTTAAACCCTTTAACACACTGCATAAGTGAAAATAATATACAGGCTTCAATTATGGAACCAATTGCAATAGAAACAAATAAAGACGCAGACACACACACGCACGCAAAAGAAGAAAAATAGAAAATGACTGTTTCTGATAAAGGAAATCACACAATGAGTGGTATATTTAGTCAATTTTGAGAGAGAAGAGCTAGTATGAAGTCACTAGAAGGAAACTTCTACATAGCTTTTCTAAACCCAATAAAAGCATAGCCTATGCTGTTTCTCTTTACAAACTCCAGGAATACTTAAGTTTGAATAAACCTTTCAAGCAACAATACATAATAGTCCAGCGGAAAGGAAGTTCATGAAAAATCTGAAACTTCTTCACTTCAAGTTCATAGAGTTCGTTCTTAAATCCCATTTTGACAAAAATAAAGTTGGATTGTCCCCAAGCTGGCTTTGGGTGACATTGATAAGCACGCGGATATTGGTCACGCTCATGGTACTATGTAGCAGTAGATAGAAAGCATGCATGACAAGCTAAAGGTTAGAAACAAATTAAGCAATCTTGATTTAGTAACAAGGTATAAATGCCTCACATTTTTGTGATGTGGTTGAATTCGTCACCTCCGATGCCACGATCACATTCGACAATATTCTCATACCACCCACGTGGCTTAACTCTGACTCCAACCTCTTCAATTCTGCATGAATCTGCATCGAAATTCAAATATGTTGCACCCATGGTTTTGGCGATTTGTTGGAGGACATCCACTGAAAAGCAATCAGTAAGGTTGAAATTAACTATATAATCCACATTTGACAATACATGAAGACACTGGAGAAACTTAACCCTCAAACTAACATAAAAAGAAACTGCAACCTTAAAATATTATTCCAAACAGGGGTGTAGCTAGAATCCGCCTACGTGTTTGGCCGAGCTCACTAGCTTTTGTTCAAACAGTGTATTTGTGTTACGAAATTCATTAAATATGAAAAAATATAAAGTTTAAAACCAAGTTATTGGAACTTGACGTCGTCGTTCTAAAATTCAGAACCATAAAGTTGAAATTCTGGCTCTGCCTCTGATACCGAACAATATGTGAGCTACAAAACTACAATTTGAATAAATTTGGACAAAAAGACCAAACTTCCAGCAATAAAAGGAAAAGAATAATAAAGTCTTCATTTTTTGGGTCTTTCTAGATCATATCAAAATTTAAAAAATAACTTAATTATGAACTGCCCCAAATTCAAAGCCAACACTTCCATGGCTAAACAAGCAAATCACAGTATTGCCTAAATGAAGCATCTCAACCACTAGACATAGCATTAATTTCAGAAATTCGGTAACCAACTGTAATATTCTATGATTTATCCATCTGAGAACAGTAAAGTTCACACCTTTTCACTATAAATTCACTAATTTGAAGTAATTCCATAATTCCGCCCATTTCTTATCTTCTTTAAACTCAAAACTCCTCGTCCTCTTGAGATTATAATACAGAGAGAGCTGTACTCAAAAAATTTACTATTTCTTAATCTGCTAAAGTATCCTACCCTGACCCCCCCCCCCCAACACACACGCACACACTCCCATGGAGTCCAAAAATACCCATGAAAGCAAGAGACAAGAGCTGCAGCTTACCTTCTTCTTGAGGCACTTTGGACTCCGAAAATATCAAGAACAAGAAGCAGCAGTTCAATGTAAGAATCCAAGCTGTGGTGATGCTTCTAGATGGGAGCATTTTTCAAGATTAGAAAGAAAAAAAAATGTGTAAGAAAAGAAAACAGTAAGTGCACAAGTCAGTAGGAGGAAATATATGAATATCCCAAGAAATAAACAGCAAAAAAGAGGGGGGGAAAGTTGGAAATGATTGGTGCTGAAACTGTATCCATGTAAAATGTTCAGAGAAAGTAGACGTGATATTTTCTAATCAAAATAGCTGACCGGGAATTTTGGAGCCATGCGCATGTGTTGGGAGTGGGGAACCATACTATTTTTAATTTTTACTAAATAGACTAAAATAAGTGTAAAAAAAAAAAGTTACCAAAGTATATATAAGTGGCGTTATACTGAGAAACTTACATAGCGCCATTAATAGTGGCGCTATATGTCTTATATATGAAGACATAACGCCATTAATATTGGCGCTATACCCCTTAATACAAATCCCCCATCTTCTTCTTCTTCGTTCCATCTCCGTCTTCCACCTCTTTTCACTTCTGGTCCCCCCACACCACCGATCTGGCCCAATTTTTTTAAAAAAAAAATTTGGGTCCCCCATCACATAAAAGTTTAATATTTGAGGTCCCACTGTCAAGTAGAGCTTCGTGTTTTAGTGGATTCATTCTTCCGGAGTCAAAATTTCGATCTATCTACATTTCAAAAATTCTAAATCGAGGTATTTCGATTTATTTTAAGTTGAAACTTTTATAACAATGCATATTACTTGATTTGTATGTGTTCTATTTCGGTTTGTGTTTATTTTTTCCGAAACTAGCATGTTAAATTTTATCCGAATTTAATTTTAGTGTTGTATAAAAATATGTAAATTAGTCTAAAAATGTGTTTGTTAATATCCTCATGTATATTTATGTGTTTTTATGCCGTTTAGTTTAGATTATTTTTTAGCGTAGTAAAATGTATACTTTATTAGCGTAGTAAAACGTAGACCTTTTTAGCGTAGTAAAACGTAGACCCCTTTAGCGTAGTAAAATGTAGAGCCTTGTAGCATAGTATTGTGTAGTAATTGTTTAATTATATTATATTCTAGCACGAAACCCATATATATCTAATTATGGTGCCACTGGGCCACAGAAAATCTAGCACGAAACCCATAATTATAAATATATATATATATATATATATATATATATATATTACAATTTAGTTATTAAATAAATATGAATAAAAATTATTTAAAAAACATAAAATTATTAATGATAGTTGGTACCACTGAGTTTTAGAAAATCTAGCACGAAACCCATAATTATAAAAATTATATATATATATATATATATATATATATATATAATTGTTACAATTAAGTTATTAAAAAATATGAATTTAAATTATTAAAAAAACATAAGATTATTAATGATAGTTTTGTACCACTGGGCACGAAACCCATAAGTTTATATATAATTTTATACAATTAAGTTGTTAAAAAATATGAATTTAAATTATAAAAAACACACATAAATTTTAATGATAGTTATTAAAAATTGTGAATTTTCAGTTGACGACATGGATGCACCTATACATCCCGGCCCTCGGACGTCGGAGCTACTACCCCTACAGCCCCAGCATAGATCCGAGCATATATGGGGGGGAGAGTTGCTTACGCAGACTTTTCGGGGGAGGAGAGTGGATTTATTGTGGGATTTTTTGACTCCTCCCCGCGTTCTACATCCCCGTGTGGTCCATCACTTGGAGGAAATGGGATTATATAGGATCATTAGCATTGGGCGGATACAGCTCGACTATGCTTTGATCATGGCGTTGATTGAGCGGTGGCGACCGGAGACGCACACTTTCCATCTGCCCATCGGTGAAGCCACCATCACACTCCAGGACGTCGAGATTTTATATGGCCTGTCCACCGATGGCTTGCCAGTTTTACTGCCTTGGAACATGAGATTTTTTAACCGGGTTGCATATATGGAGTTGCTGCACAGGCTCATGGGTTTCAGGTCCGAGGACCCAGATGTAGCAATTGGGAGTAGTCGTATGCAGTTGGTCCCTATTAGAGACCATTTGGTGCAGATCCACGATACTATCACCGACGACTCAGCGGAGGTGGATGTGGAGCAATATACGAGGCTGTTGTTGCTCCTTCTATTTGGGGGGTCTTGTTCCCGAACACTTCGGGGAACCTAGTGAGCCTTCGTTTTCTGCATTATATTGCGGACTTTGATGATACAGTCAGCTACAGCTGGGGTGGTGCTGTCCTATCTTTTTTGTACAGGCAGATGTGCCGGGCATCCATGGGCACATAGAGAGACGTTTGTGGCTTTCTGCCACTTCTACAGGTGACAACTTATTCAAATAATTTGTCGTTTAGTTCCAATTCTACCTAGTTAGAGTTAATCTTTACGTCAACTTTCTGTTTTAGGTTTGGGTGTGGGAGCGATTTCTGCAACTTCGGCCACCTCTACCACAGCTACCGGATAATGTACATATTCCTGATCTCCCTCTAGCTTGTAGGTGGGTATTGCATCGTAGACTTGCACGAGAGTATCATGGCCATCATAATCTCCCGTTCTGTAGGGATGTGTTGGATTTTCTGGAGGATGCACAGGTGAATATCTAACTAAACTTACCAATTTATTTTTAACTAGGTGTTGCGCAAACTAACAGTTTGTGTTATTATTTGATAGTTCATCTGGACGCCGTACAGCGAAGAGCTGATAGGTACCCTGCCAGCGTATTGCACGCACGGTCGCCATATTTGGAGGGCTTCCGTCCCTCTCACGTGCCTCGATATTGTTGAGCATCATGCCTCAGAGCGAGTATTTCGTCAGTTTGGATTTCCGCAGTCTATACCGACTCAGCCTGCATGGGACCCTTTACATTATGAGAGGGATGATAGGATGAGAGTGGACGACACATTTATTGAGTGGCTGACAGCGCAGTTGGGTATTTGGGACAGCCGAGGGGACTTGACCCCAGCTCCGCAACACTTTCCTATCGAAGTTTATATGGCATGGTACCGCACTGTTTCCCGTCTTTTTATCGGGAACCCAGTTCATCAGGTAGATGGTCGATACGTCTCATACGCCGGGAGACATGAGGCTCTGGTATGTTTTCTGTTATTATCAATTACTTTAATAGTAATTTCTAGTCAAATACGTAGTTTATATTAAAAACTTTTGTGCAGGCGATTGGATTGCATACCGTATATCGTATGGGGCAGCAGATGCAGAGTTATGTCCACGACCCTGTGATCATGCAGGACTATAATCGTCACATAATGGATGTGGCTGCCCAGACACTGCAGCGAGGCCGATCGGATCAGCGTTTGGCACACCAGCCAGATTATGTTGACCCAGCCACATGCCAGCGAGGTTGTGGTATGCCACGGGGTGGTGGCCGACGAGCTGCTGCTGCTCCACGACGACCTGCTGGTGTTGGACGACGCGGTCGTGGGCGGAGAGGAGGTCCCCAGCAAGGGGGCTTTGAGGTTCCTGATATGGGAGGTGGCATGCATGAGACCGACATGCCGTCTTACAGCCTTGGCATTTATGACACTCCAGAAACGTCGCAGGTGACCCCATCGGGTCAATTCTTGATGATGGGCTCGGATTTTCACGGAGTGGAGTTGGGTAGATATTTCCATGGACCGTCTACCACTGATGAGTCTCGACCGATCCGAGATTTTGATAGTGGGCACCGACTGAGTTATGGCAGCTCATCACATGCGCAGGTATGAGTTTATTAGTATTAATTTTATTACTGTTTTTACTATAACTTATTTATTTTGTTTTAACTTTATTAATTTACTTTTTTAGGCTTCATGCGATGCTGCGACAGATGACTACATTCAGGATCCAGACACGTTTATGGTAAGACAATATATATTTTTGTGAATTGTTATGTAGTTTTCTATACTAAGTTTGATATTATTATGTAGCCTTCTACTGGACCTGACAGCACCACCGATACATGTCATCCTGTGCCGCATCCAGCCATAAGGAGTAGACTTGATGATGATGATCCTGATAGCGTACCCGGGCGGCAGGGGATGCGCCTCAGGCCAACGGCTACTTTGAGACACACCGGATGCGGGACACATTGATTCGGTCTTCCATATTTTTGTTTTTTTGGTGTAAATAATATTTTTTTATACATTAACAACAATATTTAGTCGAATATGACAGTTGCTTTTTTTAGTTCAAATTTCGTTTTATAGTTTTTGGTATAGTAACACAACAACTTAAACTTAACTTCCACTTAAATTAAAATAAAATTAAGTACAACAAACAAGGAAAACATTAGTACAATACAAACACAAACATAACAGGCCAACATAATAAAAAGACATGACATATGAAAATGACACTAAACACATACACGTAAATGTTCAGATACTCAGTTGTCATTTATTCTTCGCTCCAACCACTTAAATCGTTCTTCCATTTGTTCTTTTTCTTCTTCTAACTCTTTCACTCTCGCATTCACCTCCGCAAGTTCCCGTTTATATTTTTTGTTGCGTTCCTTGTGTGCTTCACAATTCCATCCAGCTCTCCATTTTTTATCTTCCACCTCCTTTAGTTTCTCCCTCATATCTGTAATAATTCTATCTGCATCCTTTTGTATTCTATGCTGGTATAACAACATATTATGAAATTCATGTAATTTATCCCTGTAGCTTTCCTGATAACATGGTTCCTCAGCCCATTCATCAAATTCACAAGTAGGTTCGTCGGGTTGCTTGTACAACTTGTTCATACAACACCAATAGCGGCGTCCAACGTTAGCACCTTCCCACCCACAATCCATCATGCATGGTTTTCCACAAGAGCAAATTGGTGGACGACCATGTTGAGCCATTTGTGAACTATTTGCTTATAATAAAAACCTTACTTACTTTTAATGAAATATTTCTTGGGGGAAATTTTTAGCACACTAAATAAATACAATGACCCCGTTATTTATAGGCTAAACAATACACATATAACGCCATATCTAATGGCGCTATATTAGATAGCGTCATATCTAATGGCGCTATATTAGATAGCGCCATATCTAATGGCGCTATATTACATAGCGCCATATGTAATGGCGCCATATCATGATGTTGACGAGACGACTTTATGTCAGCCGGTCACACATATCTAATGGCGCCATATCATTATATTTTCAGCTTTTTCAGTTCGACAAGACAAGACACACATAGCGCCATATATATAATTTGTGTATTAAATATCGTGATAGCGACAAGACAACACACATAATAAATATACCGATAATTAAGTATAAATTATTATTTAAATAGGTAAAAAGGGAAAGTACAAATCATAATTAACAAACAAAAAAATATTTTTTCATAAATACTTAAATCGTATAAATAACAACTAATTATTACAACATGAACTCATGGGTAGTTAGGTACAATAGAAGAACACCCGCCCTGAGCTTGATTATTGTTTCCACCCAAAGGACATTTTCTACGGTCGTGGCCTGTTTGCGAGCATATACCACATTCGTGCATATACGATATCACTAACATCCATTTGGTTCCGTATACGCGTTCTCTTCTGCACCTGTATTTTACGCAAATAGGACTTGTTACACACCATTTTAAATGGTTCTGGGGGCCAGTAATGCTCAGAACCCACTGGTTGCAGCTGACCACTATATGTGTTTACGTATTTGGAAACACTATATTGTTGATCAATATAGTTGGTCTCCGCATAACCAACACGTTGAAAACACTTGATGGCATGTGAACAAGGCATGTGGTATATTGACCATTTCCCACATGAGCATAACCTTGTGGATTCATTTACAGTATGTACATTATTACCCCGATTATTATGGATAGCGGTGCGAACTTCAAAAATACCTCGTTCGTTATCATATTGCAAAAAGGAATGCCAATGTGCTCGCCGTCTGTATTTCTCTAATCTCTTCATAGGCACTGGCATAAATTCAACACCCCTTTCCATCAATTCCGTTGCAGCTGCAGACCGTTGTACAAACCTCTCCGCCATCTGCTTAAACGACATACGCACCATGGCTGTGACGGGCAATCCTCTTGCCGACTTTAATAACCCGTTGAAGGATTCTGACACGTTTGTAGTAAGAATTTCCCAGCGTCTGCCACCATCTGCATGCAACGTCCACTTTTCAGGATCATGTCGCATTAACCAACGATATGCTGCATCGTCTTCTTGCCTGATAGAATCCATATGCCTCCGGAATTTATGTTGTTGGTGGTCTGTTGCTGCCATCCACATCAAATCATGTAGATCTTTTTTGGGATGTGCCTTCTTGAAATTGGCCTTAAAGTGCCTCACACAGTAACGGTGGTATGCATAAGGTTCTTGCCAGGCAGGAAGGTTCTCCACAGAACTTAATATACCCCCGTGCCGATCAGATATTAGACAAATACCTGAACGATGTTTGACAACGTGCTCTTTCAAGTGGTTCAAAAACATTGTCCACGTCTCTGTGCTTTCATTTGCACAAATAGCAAAGGCTAGAGGAAATATCTGTCCATTTGCATCCACAGCCACGGCTATCAATAGCTTGATATCGTACTTTCCATAGACATGAGTTCCGTCTATGGATATTACGGGCCGGCAATACGAAAAACCATCAATTGCTGGCTTAAACGCCCAAAACACGTAATTGAATATATATTCTGGTTTACCCGGACTCCGCTCAAGCTTCCATTCAATAACTGTTCCGGGGTTAAAGTGCTGCAGTGCACCCATGTAGCTAGGCAGATCTGCAAATGACTTATCCCAGTTACCATAGACTATTTCAAATGCTCTTTTGCGCCCAAGATATGCCTTTCTTTTAGTAATTGTGTGGCCATATTCCTGGTAGACTGCTGTAATGCACTCTTTAATTTTATACCTGATGGACGCTTCGATGTGCGGAATAAGTACAAGAGATATCAAGTCAATATCCAAGTTGAAGTGATTCCCGTTGAAAGTGTCCATTTCGCATGTGTGGGTGGGAATGTATTTACCCACTTTCCACATACCTGTTTTCTTCTTCGACGCACGCAACATCCAATTACATGGCCAAAACCACCTGCGGAAAATAGCCTTGTATACCGTCGGACTTGACTCTGATACTTGCATTTCACGACACTGTTTAACATTGTGCATTTTACAAGCCCTGCTTACGCGTGCTTTATCAGGAAAAAGCATCCCCTTTGCAAGCACCGTTGGTCTAGACTCATCCCATATTGCTGTCCGGATTTCATCAAAATCCCGTGTGAGAGCTTCCACATCCGGCACGGCTGGCAAGATATCAATATAAGGAATCTCCCTTGAATGAAACGACACTTCATACTCGTTCACTTTTCGTCTATGAGGGGCTCTCTTCAAATCCGGTTCTTCCTCCTCGTCCTCTTCATCACCATCCTCACGAGCAAATGGTGTCTCATCTCCCGATTCATCGGCATTGTTATCGTAATCGCTGTTCTCTTCCTCACTCTGTTCATCTGCCAGATCCTGATGTAATACGTCGTTTTCGGGCAATTGAGTGAGTACGGGTAGTTCAACTTGCTCGTTTTCACTGCACATTTCAACAAAAATATAAGTTGCTAAATTAATAAATGCTTTATATATGGTTGTAGTTTTTCACTTACAAGTTGTAATGTGATGACATTCCATGATGGACGTTTTCAGTTAGATGATGACTACCGGATGGTTCACTTATAAAATTCATATCCGGCTGGTACCCCCTATTAAATAAATGAGCGTTAAAATTTATTCAATCCGCAAAAATATACATATTAACACAAATGAAAATTGTAGTTTACCTCTCTTCTCGCTGCTCATTCGCCGACGGTGATAAATTTAAATCAAGAAAAATTCTTTCATATGGAACATGTCCAGCAAAAACTGATCCAGAATAACCACCCGATGACTCGGGGTTATCTCTACTACGCACAACCTCATTTTTTGGAACGTCTTCGACCTTCACGTACATCTCCAACATTGTGATTACAAGAAATTCCCGGCATTCATCGGGAGTCCTCAAGAAATCACTCAAAGTGTCATCATCGTCGATGTTAAACTCTGAGTAAAAAGCAACCCCTTGCGGCGTAACGGAATACGGATATCTTTCGGTTACTTTGAGTATCACTGAACGTTTTCTCACACTCATTTTTTTGCATAACAACGATATCAATGTTTCGTACTCAATTGAAAGTGGCAATTTAACATTACACTTAGCAGGTAAACTGTAGCCCACAGAGTTATTCTCCATCACAACCTCACCCCCCCAATATAATGATACTCTTATTCTACGTTCTTCAGACATAATGAAAAAATGCTGGAGAATTTAACAACAATAGAAAGCAAGAAGAGTTAAAAAATAAATTTACCCGGATGATGTTGGAGCGATTATAAGATGTTTATATAGAAAATGGCTAGCCGTTTTTTTTTTTTGTATATAGCGCCACAAAAAGTGGCGTTATACACATTTAAATTATTGAACCCGGACATTATTGGTGGGGTCAGGATAAAAGACATATAGCGCCACTATTAATGGCGCTATGTAAGTTTCTCAGTATAACGCCACTAATAGTGGCGCTATACAGTAACGGTACAGTTAACGTTACTATATAGCGCCACTATTAGTGGCGTTATATATACTTTGGTAACTTTTTTTTTTATACTTATTTTAGTCTATTTAGTAAAAATTAACAATAGTATGGTTCCGCACTCCATGTGTTGGTCCTGCAACTTGACGATCTTTCAACGAATGTCATTATCCTTTTCTAATTCATGCTACGTTTAGTCATAATTTTCCTATAATGGTAGTAATTGTCTTGATCTCAGAACCTCCTCGAGCTTTGATTTTTCTATATTAAGGAGTCTTTTGGTCGGGAATAAGAAAAATAATCCTACCATAAAATCTAAGACGAAATAAATACATTGTTTGGTTGGAAAAATTAGAAAAAAAATATAATGCTCTCATAGTTTGGTTGGTGGGGTATTACGCAATACATACATTACGAGAGGAATGGATATTGTATTTTATACGAAGACAGAATTTAGAATAAGAGATAAATATATATATATTTAAAAAAAATTCTTAAAGTATTATTATTAACAATATAACAATTTATACGTTACTCCTATTATTTATGAAATGGCAATTCATTGTTTATTAATCAAAACATAAGAATCTATGATGCAATCCACGTAATTACGTTTTGGGACAAACTGTAACAATGAATATGTAAGCCGCCTGTACCTTCTTTAGAAATATTCTTCTTTTTTTTATTTTGTAGAAAAATATACTTCAGCATTTACCTAACAGGTGTGGACTAATCAACCCATGTGTCTGGTCAAATTTCGACTATGAAGAAAAGTCATATGCAACATTAACTGGCGATTGAATAACGAAATCGTCCGATAAAGTTCTGAAACAGTGGCATCTCTCTTTCTCTTGTATATGTCGAGACAATTAATTTTTATTTTAGCAATAATCATGTTTTTTCTATCATTCATAAAGGCTGAAAAACAAAAATCACTGGCAATCTCTTCTTGCTTTATCTAAAATAAAATTGGATGAAATAATCTCTTCATTTTCTCAAAAAATTAAAATTAAAAAGAGAGCACTGGTAAATACTCCTAATATGCTAAGGTGGCGGCTACAATATGTGAACATGAGCTGGGTCTCATTGAAGAAATGATCTCCATATAGATATATAGGTTTTAGGCACGTACGTAGAGTTCTAATACTGAGTTCAGTTGAACTCATAACTTTCGACCCGAAACAAAAATTTATATGTAAAAATCTATTAAGATTACAAAAATAATAAATATGAACTCATAACTTTAAAAATACAATGAGTTCAGTGCTATAAAACCTTAAAATTTGAATCCATAAGGTTTAAATCCTGAATTCGCCTATTTTGGTGTTGTCCACAAGTCCAAAAGTCGTAATTCAAAGAATTTAGTCATGGCCTCGTGGACGCTAACTAAATCAGCTCATCACAATACTAATTTAAAAGGCTTTTATAGTAACAACATCTCTCTATCACCTGATACAAAATTCCTAGCTAGCAACACTTTTATATATTTACAGAGTAAAAAATTTTGATAGTTCCATTTCTTTGATATCTCCACTATTGAAGATTAAAATTTGCCTAGGACCACTCTAAACGCCTCCTCCCTCCACTCTATATCTATCATAATAGTGTGATTTTTTTACGAGATATTTAATCTCATACCTTTTTTGCGTGTTTTTTATTTACTATTTATGATTTTTATATATTAGATATTAAAGCTCTTACTTTCTTTGCGTGTCTACTGAAAATGTTGGCTCCGACTTCAAGGAAAACAAAACAAAAAGTTTATAGCTGAAATATTTATGGGTCAAAATTAGATCAGAAAAATTCGGCACGCGAAGATATAAGGTCGAGAACGGACAGGTCGAGGTTGGACAATCATCAATTGGCCGAGAACGGACAGACCGAGGTCGGACAGTCATCAATTGGCCGAGAACGGACAGGCCGAGGTCGGACAGTCATCAATAAGGCCAATGTCGAATAGGCCGAGGTCGGACACTCATCAATAAGGCCAAATTTGCTTTGGAATACTCAAAGGAATATTCTACAGAATATTTCCTCTATATTGTACTTTTTTTTAGGATTTTCTATGGATACTCCCTTATAAATAGGAGGGAAGAACTTCCCCAAAGCCCCCCCCCCCCCCTTGCAAACACTCCTCGTTAAAGAGATTAGAAGATCTGTGATCCCACACCTAGAGGAGATCCAAAAAGGGTCCTACGGTTCTTACATTTGTCTATCATTTATCTTTATCAAATGAAAGAGGATTCACCTCACTCAAGATTGGGTGACTCTTTTCCTTTATTTATATTTTATTGCTACTTAATAATACTTAATGCATCTTTCTTTACCGCTTCATTCTCTTGAATTGATTTATTCAAAAAGGTTCCAATATCTTTTGAGCGAAACAAAATTCAAATTAAAAAAGAAATAAAAGCTCAATACAAGGGATCAACATGAAAACAATAGTTTATGTTGACTATAAGAATAATTAGGCCGGACTAAGAACAGAGCATTACAGTGAGATATGCATGCATACCAACCAGCTGATTGGAGTGCTGTCTACTAACACGTTCTTGTTTGACTTTGTTCCTCTTTACACAAGAGTTGTATCTTTTAAATCAATCGATCTAATTAACGGCATTAATTAATTAGTTTTCTTAATTAAAATTTAAAATATTTGAAGTCTAACAAGGAGTTATTACGGTGTGCTATAATTCCATCTACTCTCTTTTGCTTTTCGGGGATTAATTAAAGTTGTGATATCTTTAAAGTTTATAAATTCAGTACAAATGACTACCTAACTAAACAAGTGTAGAGTTACAATTTAAATGATATATCACACACTTCAATTATTGACTTAGAAAAGAGTTGATTGGTTTTGTTTACCTTAAAATTGGATAACAATTAAACTTATAAGTGGTTTTAAGAATATATAATTTTACTTAGCACAAACTGAGAAATATAAGAATTAATGTTAGAAATTAATTGTAAAATAAATCAAACCAATATAATAAGCGGTTATGACCTTCAATCTAGATTGTTCTCGAACCAACAGTGTATGCTAATGAAAAGTATGAACTGAACAACAGAGCTTAAGAGAGAAAATATAATGTATTGATTTGTTATGCGTGAATATTCTGATTACAAATTAATTAGAATCCCTTTATATAATGGAGGAATTTCACTTATGGTACAATTCTAAATATAGAAGAAATCCCATGATTGGCTAAATAACCGGTCTCGACTTGATACGTGTCGAGATTTCCGCCACGATCCTTGTCTAATTACGAATATCTTGGCTTTATGTTATTCCACTTAGCATGCTTCCTTCGATCTCGCTCAATCTCTATCCCTCTTCGGTCTCGATCTTGGTCGGTCATTGATTTCATGAGCTTAGCAATCTACGACCGAGCCTTGGTTTCGATCAGCCATACAAAATTAGGAAAGCCCGATTTTAACCGTATACAGGTTTCCTCCTATATTCTGATTTTATATAGCTTTTCCTTTGCGCTAAAACACTAGTCCAGGCGTAACCCTTTCTATAGGTGGCTTTAAAGTGTAGAATAATAGACCAACGAGCAACTTGGATCTAATTTTACACTCCTTCCCGTCTCAAATATTAGTCTTTTATATTTAGCCTTTTAGAAAATAAGAATTAAATCTTCTTTAATCAGTCTAATTATTAGAGTATTAATTAAGTGTTACGTTTAAAGAAAAGATAATTGATAGTATAAATAGATATTCTTACGATTATGGCATGCTCAAAAGACAATAATGGAACCACAATCAATTATATAGAAAGAGCGATAACCTAAAATTGAGAATTAACCTAAATAACCTTTCACCCGGTCCCTTAAACTAAAAGTAACCAGAGGATATATAACATACCTATATCCATGTGTAAAATGTGTGTATATATATTTGACTGGCTATTTATGTAAAATCTTTTTTCTCTTCATGTGGCCTTGAATCCTTCTTCTAGTTTTGGCCCACAGACGGGCTCAATGGACGGGGCTTTCTTCGAAGACTGTCAATGAATCCTACTGAAAATAAAAAATAGTAAAATTTATAAGTGGTAATGGAAAAATAGCCATAATTTTAAAAATAATTGAAATTTAGTCATTTTTCATATAAAAGAGAAAGGGTCAAGGGTCAAAATACCCTTCTACTTTAGAATATTGTCTATATTTAACCTTAGTTATACTTTACGAACAAAAATACCTTGCCGTTACTAAACTTATCATATATCCCCCTATTTTTTAACGGAAATCCACAGTGGCAAGGACCCACCCATTAAAATCCTACCTGGCCTGACATTTGGGTGAGGTGGATACACATGGCATGCCACCTCACCACCCTTCCCCATACCTTCTCTTTCCCTTGTATCTTCCACCATTTCCATTCTTGTCGCATGTCCAGGTGCTAATTTTTCTTTTACTGCTATATCACAAGATCCTACTAGTTTTTCCATGACAACTCACCCTCTAAACTCAACTGTCAACCTTCATGTTTGAATAACAAATCACTTCTTTAGGAGTAGATTTCAAACTCCTTTTCGGTCCGCCATTTTCAAGTTGGTTTAATTTCTTTTTCTTCGACCTATAGAGTTCGACCGAACCACCATCACAAAATCTGATACAAAAGTTGTAGAATTGAAGAAGAAAGGAAGAAATTCTACTGCTAACCTAAAAAGAAACAACAACAACCCAACGTAATCCCACAAGTGGGGTATGTGAGGACAGAGGCGGAGCCAGAATTTGAAGTTAAGGGTTTTGGGATTATATTCCTTCTAAATTTGGGTTCTAAATTAATAATTTGTACATATTCAATAATTTTTTAAAGGCAAATATAGAATTTGGACCAAAGATATTCGGTTCGTGGAACCCGTTCGGAAGCTTTAGCTCCGTCCCTGGGGGAGGGTAGTGTGTATGCAAATCTTACCCCTACCTTGCAAAGATAGAGAGACTATTTTCGATAGACCATCGGCTCAAGGAACGGTGAACTAAAACAACAAACAATAACAACAAGGTAATATATTAATGAAAACGAATAACACTATATATAGCGATAACGAACGAGGAATAAACACATACAACGTGACTAGTTTTACTGACAAGTCTAGGAGAGACATGCGACTATTTGTCAACCTACAACCCTAATACTCGTCCTCCGTACTTTTCTATCGAGGGTCATGTTCTCGGCAGAGGCGGATCCAGGATTCGATGATTGAGAGTGCCACCAGATTTACTTTAAACTTATCACTAGTCAAAGGGACTAAATTGGGATGTATATTTGATCGACTCGTTTTTGTATTAATTCGTTTCCTTTTGATTCGATCCATTTTGAAATTAATTCAGTTTGCTTTACAAAGTTTTTTATTTCACCTTCTTTAGCCGATGTGTCTGCCCTTCCAGGGTAGGGGTAAAATTGCGTACATTCTACCCTTCTCAAACCCTAGTTGTGGGATTATGTTGAGTTATTATTGTTATTGTTTAGATAAAGGAAAAAATAAATTAGATGGATAAAAAAGAAAAATAACCAAAATCAAATTCAAATAAAATTTTGAGAGTTACAAAGGTGAAAAAAAGTAAAAGAAATTAAGAAAAAAACAGATAAAAAGGGGGCAAAGTGGGGTCAAAGAGGGTAAGTAAAACTGGAATGCTAAAAGCGTGAAATGAGTGTCGATCACAGGTCTTGTGCCTGAAAAGCTGGCCCTCAACCATGGCACCCGCAACCACTGTTGTTACCCAGGGTTCCACTCATTCTTTATCTATGTTCTTTTGCATGAAATATCAGTATACAATGAAATTCTACCTGAGCAACCGGGTGGCTGACCACTCCTTCTTATCTATATAGATCTGCCCCTGATTCTCGGTAAACTGAAGCAAAGACATACCTAATTATCGCACCCCATTAATTCTTAAGCCTATCCGTATCCTTCTTTAGACCCGCCATGCTAAGCTATGAAGCTAAAGTAAACTAAAGACAAAATTTTCATTCATAGGCTATGAAATAGGCGAAGCTCAATACATAAGACGCGAGCAAGGACCTAGGGACTAAAATGAAAATAGGAAACCTAAATGGCAAGTTTTTGGACTCAAAACATGTTTCTACAGCTTTTTAAAAAAGTTACTTTTCTACCTAAAACGCGATATTATACTGCATTTTACATCATGTATGCTTAGTCCCAAAGAAATGGAAATATTTTGCCGTGGAAAAACGTAAAAATATTGTATTGTGGGAAAGCGCATTATAATAGTGCGTTTTACATCCTAAAGAAATGAGATATGGGGAAGCACACATCCCACAGAAATGTGATTTATATTACTTTAAGTGGGATTTCTGTAACAAAGATATTGCGTGATCATCCCTTGGTTTAGTTAAAATGCCTTCCAAATTTGAGCGTTAAAATAAGATAAAGTTTCTTAAACTCGAAAATAGGTGTTTTATCAATAATACTATTCTTTCCGTTTAAATTTATAATCTTAATTTAATTGGAAACAAATTTTAAAAAGCAAGTCATATTTTAGTTTAGCCAGAACTACATGGGAGGAAATCCATCCCGCACTAATGCTATTTCTATATTTGTTTAGTGGTCATAAATTAAAATTATGTGTTAAATATTAAAATACCTTTGTTATTGTCTTTGTAATATATCATGTGAAATATTAGAGTTAAAGAGTTATTAAATATATAAAAAATAATTGTTTTGAAACAAATTAAAAAGAAAAAAATAATACACACAAGGAAGTACTTTAGAGTATACTTTTACTCGTTATTTTGTCTGGAACGTCCAGTATTTTCTATTAACATCCAATTCAATTTTCAAACATCTTCGGTCGATCGACTTAAGACCTAGGCTCTGATACCAACTTTGTCACATCCCAAACTACTCCCTAGACGTGACTGGCACCCAGCTAACACCACCTGCCAGGCGAACCCCTTCCTCTAACGTTTAACCATTTACACAAATACTGAGAGAAAACGTGCAGGCCTAAAGTATTATTAATAACTAAATATGTAATGATTATCGCTCAATACTTTAGTCAATTGGTAGAAAAACCAACAATTACTTAAATAAAAAAATTCTAGCCCAAATCCCACACTAAGACCATGGAACATCTAACAGAGTAATATGAGTTTTATTGATGGGTTTGCAAACCCGAAAAGAAAGAAAGAAATAACTAACACGAACTAAGCAAGTCTGAAATGAAATCCTCCACGAACGATGCGGTGGCTCACCTCAGCAATAGGATCCACTCGAACAGACTCGTCAGCCACTAGCTCTATCTCCTGCAATGGTATCTGCATAGAGATACAAGTAAGGAGTGAGTTATACGTAAATATAACCTAGTAAGATCCTCGACCCGCCACTTTAAATACCTCTGGAACAAGTGTTAGAAAATATAAACACACTACAACACGAATGATGTAATAAATATGATAATTATACAATAACTCAATATATGTGTATCAACAAAGTTATTAAGAATTAACCGACAAGGATACCCACTAAGGACTTATCATAATTGCAGTGAAAGAAATATACCAACACACCACGAGTCCACAACGACACCACAACGCCCCAACATCATGGCCCACAGCCGTATCAAACTCGACATCATGGCGCACAGCCTTATCAAACTCAACATCATGGCGCACAGCCGTATCAAACTCAATATCATGGCGCACAGCCGTATCAAACTCAACGTCATGGCGCACAGCCGTATCAAACTCAACATCATGGCGCACAGCCGTATTACACTATCAAATAACTTATAAAATAATATATTTGCAGCTAGTCTGAGACCACCAATTCTACCAAGAGTACGCTTGTCCCAACACATGGATCAGGCAGAGAAAATACACTTTCAAAATGGGTTTCAGAGAAGCAAGTATCAAAGCATAAAGTCTCACTTACCTCATTAACGGAAAGTTCTCCAACCTTGCCACGCCTAGAACACCAACCAAATAGCCTCAATCTATTCAAAATATAGAATAACACATCCTAATTAGTCTATGTGTAAGATTCTCATGATCTTAAGGCAATCCAAAATCAAAGTCAATCCCCAGTGTAATTAATAAGAATATGTACATAGTAAATCGTCATCCAAAATAGTCGAAACAGTGTTTGTCTACGGAATGCATTACATATGATTCTTAATCTTCCTAACCTCATCATTACAATTCCTAGAACATTGTCAATTCTTGAATATAATTACTCATGATCATGGAAATCATGATTAAATTCCTACATGTCATACGTTTAATACCAAAAATTAGAATTAGGTACTGTTAAAATAGATTTCAACATACAAAGCAATATACATTCTCACTTTAAATTCTTGAACTCATTATTGCATAATCGCTGTAATCTAATCATGATTTAGGTAAAGATAATAACCACTTTCTGCAAATTCAATCTCCCATCTTTAGTTAATAACTAGTATCCTGACACTAAACCCACGAAACAACACCATCAATATAGTTTTCCATAGGTTTCAATTGTACCAATCATTTGATTCATTATTAAGCCATCAATAATTTATACTGTAGGTATATTATATATTACACTTGGATTTCTTTCTCACCAAATACTCCTCACAAGTTTAGGCTTGAGATTCCCCCCACAATTGCTTCGTCAGTTCTCCAAAAATTTCTATTTGCCGTGTACTTTTAGTAGCACCTGGATGAATAGAGTAGCGGAAGTTATGAGCCTCTTCGAGAATCAACTGTTTCACATCACCTACCATGGGGATACACAATCTACCATTTCGACGTAACACACCTTCACTGTCAATAGCAAATGACTTAACATCCCCATTCTGCACTCGATCTCGAAGTTTAGCAAGATGGGGATCTTCAAATTGAAGAGCCTTGACCTGTCCAACCAAGGATGATTGTGCTACCAAACCCGCAAGTAATCTGCCCGGCAATGTATGATCAATACGCACTCCCCGATTGGCCAACGCCTGAATATCCATAACCATAGGTCGTTCTTCAGCAGTAAATCGGGCCAAGCTACCCATAGACTTTCTACTCAAGGCGTCTGCCACCACATTCGCCTTTCCGGGATGATATAAAATAGTAAGATCATAATCTTTAAGTAACTCTAACCACCGTCTTTGCCTCAGATTCAGATCTCTTTGCTTGAATATATATTGCAGACTCTTGTGATCAGTATAGATTTCACATGGCTCACCATAAAGATAGTGACGCCAGATTTTAAGTGCAAATACGATTGCAGCCAATTCCAAGTCATGAGTTGGATAATTCTTTTCATGGTTCTTTAGATGTCGAGAAGCATAAGCTACTACTTTGCCATTCTGCATCAGCACACAACCCAAATCGACTCGAGACACATCACAATAAATAGTAAAAAAACCTGCACCTGTAGGGAGTGTCAAAATTGGAGCCGTAGTCAACGCGACCTTCAATTTCTGAAAACTTTCTTCACACTCATTCGACCACTAAAATGCAACACCTTTCTGAGTTAATCGAGTCAATGGAGTGGCTATCTTTGAGAAACCCTCAACAAACCTTCTATAATATCCTGCTAGGCCTAAGAAACTACGTATCTCTGTAGGAGTAGTGGGTCGAGGCCAATCGAACTGCCTCTATCTTCTTTGGATCAACTTGAATCCCATCTCGTGACACCACATGTCCCAAAAAGGAAACTGTATCCAACCAAAATTCACACTTTGAGAACTTGGCATAAAGCGTTCGCTCCCTAAGTGTCTGTAGCACAACTCTCAAGTGTTGTTCATGTTCTGCCTCACTTCGAGAGTAGACCAAAATGTCATCAATAAATACAATCACAAAATGATCTAGGAATGGCTTGAACACCCGATTCATGAGGTCCATAAATGTTGCGGGGGCATTAGTAAGCCCAAAGGACATCACCAAAAATTCAAAATGCCCGTACCTGGTCCGAAACGCTGTCTTGGATATATCCTCGGTCTTAATTCTCAGCTGATGGTAACATGATCTCAGGTCAATCTTTGAAAAGTGAGTTGCACCCTGTAGCTGGTCGAATAAATCATCAATACGTGGTAATTGATATTTATTCTTGATCGTCGCCTTATTCAGCTGCCTGTAATCAATACACATTCTCATCGTGCCATCTTTCTTTTTAACAAATAACACAGGTGCACCCCAAGGTGACACACTAGGCCTGATCAATCCCTTATCAAGTAGCTCTTGAAGTTGAACCTTTAATTCTCTCAACTCCGCTGGAGCCATACAGTATGGAGGAATAGAGATAGGTTGAGTTCCTGGCACCAAATCAATACTGAACTCAATTTCTCTTGTCGGAGGCGGCCCGGGTAAATCTTCTGGAAATACATCAGCAAATTCTCGAACCACTGGAACATTATCAATAGTAACATCCTCCAAACGCGTATCATGAACGGTAGCAATAAAACCCAAGCACCCATTATTAATCATTCGACGTGCTTTTACATATGATATTATCTTTCCCCGAGTCAGAGGAGTTATGCCTTTCCACACTAAACATGGTTCTCCAGGAAAGTCAAAACGTATAAGCTTGGAATGACAATCAACTGAAGCATAACATGAAGCTAACCAATGCATACCCATAATTACATCAAGGTCAGACATAGGCAATACTAGTAGATCGACTACGGTGTCCCTGCCTTGAATAAATATCACACATTCTCTATAGACTCTATCCATAGATATAGTCTCCCCCACTGGGGTCACCACAATATAAGGCACATTAAGAGACTCAATTCCTCGCTCTAAGTATATGGAAAAAGATGGAGATACATATGAATACGTAGAACCAGGATCAATAAGAGCGTAAGCTCCATAAGAACCGATAGTGATAATACCTGTGATGACTGCATTAGATGCCTCGGCATCTTGTCTGGCCATAACAAAGAATCTCGGAGGTCCACCCGCTCCCTTAGCAGTCTGTGTACCCTATCGACTATGTGCACGAGCAACCTGCGGAGCGGCTCTAGCTGGCTGAGTCTGAGTTTGTGTACCTGTAAACGTTCTTTGCGGCTGTGGAGTAGCATGGCTAGTAGCAGAATATCCTCTAGGACAATACTTAGCAATATGTCCTTTTTGACCACAAGTAAAACAAGCCCTATCTGTTCCAAAACAACGACCACTGTGATTTCTACCACAATTCGAACACCTACGATGTTGACCTAACTGATATGAGTTATTATCCTTCCTTTGTGTCTGTTGCTGCCCCTGTCTAGCAGGATAAGTACTCCTAGAAGACTGCACCACTGACTCTGACTGAGTAGGTCTGGACTGCCCATGATTAAAGCCACTTTTTCTCCCAGATGGAACTCCACTAAACCCGCCTGCACTACGAGCCCTTTTGCTTTCTCGCTCGGTCCTATCTCTCTCTTGATAAGACTCATAACGGAGAGCAGTATCCACTACCTCTTCGTACGAACCACCTCGAACATCCCTAACCACAGGACCCCGATAACGATGGTCAAGCCCATCCACGAACCTCCTCACCTTCTCATGCTCATCTGCAACTAGAAAAGGTGCATAACTGGCTAAGTCAGTGATATTAGCCTCATATTTTGTAAGTGTCATACTGCCCTGGCGTAGTTGCTCGAACTGACGTCTCATGTCGTCTCGCTTGCTCAGTGGAACGAACCTATCCATAAACATAGCTGAAAACTCTGACCAAGTAATAGGTGACAAACCTACTCGTCTACCTCTCTGAACTAAATTCCACCATGACTCTGCAGATCCTGAAAATAGAAAAGTGGCAAATTCCACCCCTCGAGTCTCCTTCAGCCCCAAAGTAGATAGTATCTTCTCACAACGCTGAATGAACTTCTGGGGCTCAATAGAAGCCTATGTAGCATTGAACTCTGGTGGCTTAAGATCTATGAAATTCTTAAGATCCTTAGACTGCCCTATATTTGCAACTAGTTGAACGACCTGCTAAGGGGATATTTGAGGAGCTGCAACATTCAGCTGAACTTGTGTTTGCGCCTGCGAAGTAGTCTGGGGAGCTGGAAGTCCACCCTGAGTAGGCACTAATGCCTCCAACACATTCAACAACCTCACCACTGCATCTGCAGGTAAGGTAACCGTAGGCACATCAATTGGGACCGATGGTAGAGCATCCTGAACCATTTGTTCTTGCACTCGATTTGGCATAGTAGCTTGGGACTGACCCATGTTTACAACTTCTGGTTGAGGAGCGGCCTGTCTACTAGTCTGAGCTCTAGTTTGATGAGCCCCAACTTGACCACTACCTCGAGTAGTACCCTGTCTAGCACCACATCTAGCAGATGAAGGTGTGCGTGTCCTAGCCATCTGCGAAATAAACAATCCGAAGTCAAACTCATGTTATCTCAACGCACGATCAAGGAATGAAAGAAGGGAAATACCCTAAATGCTTAGCAGCCTCAAGATCATAAGTATGGGCGCCTACATACCCATGAATAAGACTCTACTAAACACTGCTCCATGACCCTGGACTTAAGACCTAGGCTCTGATACCAACTTTGTCACATCCCAAACTACTCCCTAGACGTGACTGGCACCCAGCTAACACCACCTGCCAGGCGAACCCCTTCCTCTAACGTTTAACCATTTACACAAACACTGAGAGAAAAAGTGCAGGCCTAAAGTATTATTAATAACTAAATAGGTAATAATTATCGCTCAATACCTTAGTCAATTGGTAGAAAAACCAACAATCACTTAAATAAAAAAATTCTAGCCCAAATCCCACACTGAGACCATGGAACATCTAACAGAGTAATATGAGTTTTATTGATGGGTTTGCAAACCCGAAAAGAAAGAAAGAAATAACTAACACGAACTAAGCAAGTCTGAAATGAAAGCCTCCACGAACGATGCGATGGCTCACCTCAGCAATAGGATCCACTCGAACAGACTCGTCAACCACTAGCTCTATCTCTTGCAATGGTATCTGCATAGAGATACAAGTAAGGAGTGAGTTATACGTAAATATAACCCAGTAAGATCCTCGACCCGCCACTTTAAATACCTCTGGAACAAGTGTTAGAAAATATAAACACATTACAACACAAATGATGTAATAAATATGATAATTATACAATAACTCAATATATGTGTATCAACAAAGTTATTAAGAATTAACCAACAAGGATACCCACTAAGGACTTATCATAATTGCAGTGAAAGAAATATACCAACACACTACGAGTCCACAACGACACCACAATGCTCCAACATCATGGCACACAGCCGTATCAAACTCGACATCATGGCGCACAGCCGTATCAAACTCAACATCATGGCGCACAGCCGTATCAAACTCAATATCATGGCGCACAGCCGTATCAAACTCAACGTCATGGCGTACAGCCGTATCAAACTCAACATCATGGCGCACAGCCGTATTACACTATCAAATAACTTATATAATATATTTGCAGCTAGTGCGAGACCACCAATTCTACCAAGCGTACGCTTGTCCCAACACATGGATCAGGCAGAGAAAATACACTTTCAAAATGGGTTGCAGAGAAGCAAGTATCAAAGCATAAAGTCTCACTTACCTCATTAACGGAAAGTTCTCCAACCTTGCCACGCCTAGAACACCAACCAAATGGCCTTAATCTATTCAAAATATGGAATAACACATCCTAATTAGTCTATGTGTAAGATTCTCATGATCTTAAGGCAATCCAAAATCAAAGTCAATCCCTAGTGTAATTAATAAGAATATGTACATAGTAAATCGTCATCCAAAATAGCCGAAACAGTGTTTGTCTACGGAATGCATTACACATGATTCTTAATCTTCCTAACCTCATCATTACAATTCCTACAACATTGCCAATTCTTGAATATAATTACTCATGATCATGGAAATCATGATTAAATTCCTACATGTCATACGTTTAATACCAAAAATTAGAATTAGGTACTGTTAAAATAGATTTCAATATACAAAGCAATACACATTCTCACTTTAAATTCTTGAACTCATTATTGCATAATCGCTGTAATCTAATCATGATTTAGGTAAAGATAATAATCACTTTCTGCAAATTCAATCTCCCATCTTTAGTTAATAACTAGTATCCTGACACTAAACCCACGAAACAACACCATCAATATAGTTTTCCATAGGTTTCAATTGTACCAATCATTTGATTCATTATTAAGCCATCAATAATTTATACTGTAGGGATATAGTATATTACCTGAACACTTGGATTTCTTTCTCACCAAATACTCCTCACAAGTTTAGGCTTGAGATTCCCCCCACAATTGCTTCGTCAGTTCTCCAAAAATTTCTATTTGCCGTGTACTTTTCTTTTCTTTGTATTAATCAAGACCACAATTTCCCTTACTCTGTATATTAGGTTTTGACATGTGGGCCACCAGATAAAAATATATGTATGGGCCTAGCTCTAACGTTTACCATATATTTTGTCCCAATTGCTTTATTATCCAACCATCAGATATAATTATAAATTAGGCCCATTAATCATTTAAATAAATTTTAAAACTCTTAACTAAATTAGTATATAAAAAAAATTATTGGTTATTACAAAATTTTCAAGAACATACGATATGGATTGATTTTAGAAAAAAAAAGTTGGAAGAGCAATAACTTTGAGCAATAAATATAGATTCAACCTTTAAGCAATATTTAAAGGTTGAATCTATATTTTTAAATTTTCGAAAAATTTCAAAATTCATCCTCAAGTGAAAATTTAAAATTTTATGGCCAAATACTAATTTCGAAAAAAGTAAAATTTTCAAGAAAAGGTAAAAAACATTTCACGGCCAAACAGGCTCTTAGAGCTGCATATTATCAGTGATAAAACCCAAATAAATAGTAGTAGTATCATTTTATTTCAGAAAAATAATGATGAATCCAGAATACCTCAATTATACAAGAATACTAGAGTAGGTTATTAACTAATTGGTTGCATGTTCGAATCCTACTTGAAAAGTTTTGTAGTAGTTGCCTAGTGAATACATATTCTATCTTTCTTATTTAAAGATCGTGAGAAATTATATTTTTATCATTTCTAAAAATATTAATTTTTACATGCGAATTTAGCATGAGTTTGTCTTCATACTTAGGAAATACAAAAAAATAATATAAACCACATTTTTGTGGGATGCGTGCTTCCCCATATCTCATTTATTTGGGATGTAAAACGCACTAAGTAGTTTTCCCACAATACAAGATGCACGTTTTCCCACGATAAAATATTTCTATTTCTTTGAGACTAAGCACACATGAGGTAAAACGAAATATAATATCACATTTTAGGTAGAAAAGTATTTTTTTTTTCAAAACTTTAAAAACGTGTTTTGAGTCCAAAATCTTGCCATTTAGGTTTGAGACTCAAACTTACAATGGATTAATTAAATAATAATGCTAATTAAGTGAATCAATTGCAAGAATTGTTGACTAATCAACGGATCCCTAACTTCGCAGTGCAATATTTCAAGCGCCTTGTACAAGCTCCACCAATAGCTCCGACCTCTTCCATTTTAATTGGTATCGAAGTCCACTCACTCCGCCGCTACCGGTGACTCTGCTCCGCTCCATCTCTTTCTCCGGCGACGTCTTCTACTTGTATGTTATAAAATCATACTTCTTTTTCTTTTTTCCTCTTCAAGTTTTATCTTAGAAGTTTTGTTAGGCATTTCTCTTCACCCAAAAAGAAAACAATAAGCGCCCGAAAAAGATTGAATTTTAGCATGTGTTATAAGGGGTTTCTAAATTTTATATAAGTTCGACCTGCTTTATCCAGACGGGCACTTGAGTGAATGTAAACACATTGTCTCTATTAGAAGATAATACTCTACATATATTATTGTTTATTAGAGCTAGACTCTAATATTGAATTTATTTCAATACATTGTCTAACAAAAGAATAACCTTTTAATGTACCAAGATTACTGATTTATTAGAGAGAAGAGTCTAATTTTGGTTTGTTGTCAGAATATAGATGGACTGCAGAATTCTATCATTGAATAGGTCCTGTAGCTTGGCTAGTAATCTTCGGGCCATTCCTACACGCAATACTGTATTTTATCGGAAATGTTCTTATCTGCCTGCAGGTATTACTTTCAGCAGTTCCTTCTTTTGCAGTAAGTTAATAGACTAAAGAAATTGTTATGTAGCATTTCACACATGATTTTTTTGTTGTCAGTTGCTTGTAGTTGTTCTTATTGGTGAAAACCATCAGAAAGTGCCATACTTTAAATTAAATGTGTCTTTATAGAGATTTTACTGTTGGGTTAATGTGTCATGTTGTTTTTGATCGTTATTGACAGGGTTATTTCGTAAGTCAATTAGGTGCTCAATGAAGTCCTATAGGTTATCAGAGCTTTCAGCTTCTGAGGTTGACAGCCTCAAAGCTCGTCCGCGCATTGATTTCTCCTCCATTTTCAACACAGTGAGTTAACAATGCTTCGTGAACTGATTTTGTATTTTTTCCTTCAAATTACTTATTTATTTACAGTTCAATTTAGTAGACTTATTGTGAATGTTGAATTAATTGTATCAGGTTCAACCCATTGTTGATGATGTTCGTAATAGAGGTGATGCTGCAGTTAAAGAGTTAGTGCTTGTTTTATATTTATTCCTTAGTGACTGTGTTTGTTTCATCAACAAATATTATCCTGTAACTGTTATGTGAAAATCCCCTTAATTTCAGGTTCGCTTTCCATAAAAATGCAAAACACGTGTTTACCTTTAATGGTTTAAGGAGAAAAAAAAAAGAATGCCGAACATGTGTTATTGATCCACAGCAAATACCAAATAAATGCCCCATCTGGAGGTGCTGCACTGTCAAACTATAAACAATTTGTATGATATTAATGAATGATGTAAAGGACATCTCTATTATGTTGTAGTAAATTATGTTGTGTGTCCTCATTCCTGTTGGATGGACCAAAATGATCTAAATAAGTGACATAAAGATGAGCTTTGTTATGCTCGAAATTTCAATCTCTGGTCCACTGCTCTTAAAAGCGAAAAGCGAAAAGAAGCGACAAGGTTCCATTTAGCAGATCCAACTTGGTGACCTTTGTGTCTTTGCAACCATAAGCCTAAACATAAAATATCAAATATGATTCTATATTGCCTATTATCAATACTCTCTCTCCCTTTTTAGTTCCTTTAGGAAACCCTGGACCAACATTTCAAACTACTTCCTGGTGTGTCAACTTTTTAAATATACGTTCATTAATTAAAGCTAATAACTTCAGTTTCGACCGATGAAGGTTGCTACTGTGCTTTTGCAGCTTGTTTTTACTCTTTCTGTAATTGATTCTTATCAACTTTAGTTGCCATTTTTTTAATTTGCTGGTCAAACTAAGTTCAAACTTTCAAACCGTCATAATATCCCTAAGTTTAGATTAAATAGTTATAGAATACGGAAATCTTCAGTTTTTTGGTTCCTTATCCATCACTTATCATTCTTTAAGAGTTAATAGTTCCATTCAGAAGTAAAAGATGCCACTGTAGAAAAGTTAACCTGTCTTTTTGTCTTGATGTTACTTTGATATGATATCTATAACTTCCTGGGCAGTTACACATCACGGTTCGACAAAGTTGTACTGGATAAGATAGTTGAAGATGTCAATGAGCTTCCAGATCCTGAGGTATGTATTTAGATACATAGTTTTCTTATTGATGCGATCGATGGGGATTAAAGAGAGTAGTTTGAATTGTGTTTAGGATTTTTTGTCCCCTTTCATATTCCTTTTCTTTAATTTTTTTTCTTGAAAGAAAATTGACTTCAGTTTTTCTTGTTTCCAATCTGACTAATTCTTCCTTTGACTCAGCTTGATTCAGCTGTTCGAGAAGCATTTGATGTGGCATATAACAACATATATGCCTTTCATGCTGCTCAAAAGCCTGTTGAGAAAGTTGTGGAGAACATGCATGTAGGTTGTGGATATTGTATATGATTGATCTCAGTTGTGAGGGCTTGTATAGCAGCATTGTGTTGGCACTCTTACTTCTTCATTTAACTTTCATATTTCCTACTTTGCCAGGGTGTCAGATGTAAACGTGTGGCTAGGAGCATCGCCTCTGTAGGGCTTTATGTTCCTGGTGGAACAGCTGTTTTACCTTCTACAGCTCTGATGCTTTCAGTTGTATGGTGATTCAATTTTCCATGTTAATTTCTTGCTCTCACTAATCATTTCTTCCAATGCTAATTCCCTGATTACAAAATCATCAATTTTTCCTTTTGGCCAGCCAGCACAAATTGCTGGGTGTAAAACTGTTGTACTTGCAACTCCACCTTCTCGGGATGGCAGCATTTGCAAGGTATTTGTTTACCATCTTACTTTGTTGGTATTAGTTTAAGTATCAATGGCCATTTATTTGGACGCATTTCTTGTAGGAAGTGCTTTATTGTGCCAAGAAAGCAGGTGTGACCCACATCCTTAGAGGTGGAGGTGCTCAGGTATAAGATGATATGCTTCATTGGTCTTCACGAGCGGACATTGCAACACATTTACTTAATTTCTTACTTCTTTTTCCTAACTTAAACTTTTTAATGTCCATCTACTGCAACCTTTTTAAAATCCACAGGCAATTTCTGCTATGGCCTGGGGCACTGAATCCTGCCCAAAGGTACAACTTTCACCTTAAAAATTGAAGCCTTGCATGTTGTATCATACAACACTAGTATACTTCTATTGCTTTGCTCAGCTTATGCACGCAGCACAGAATAAATGTTATTGACATGAGTACTTTCAGGCAATTAATCCTGGAGTAGACGTGCATGTAATATTTCTAGAGTATTCTTGCAATGATACACGAATAGTGAACCTTCATATAGATGATCCTAATTAGTTTAGGATTGAGCCATAGTTGTTTTATTCATGCAAAACATATAACTTTAATAATTGGACAAGGGTTGATGGAAAAGAATCTATGAATCCTTTTCATCAGTTTATATTTCCTTTAAAACACGATGTCTTTGCTATTGCTTGAAATAGGGACATTGATGTCTAGGCAGGAACGGTAATCGAAGCACGAGCTTTGATTAAATAGGCATGTGCTGAATTGTTATTACTAAAGGAACCAATCTCGCTTCAGGCCTTTGGTACACAATTATGAAGTGTGGGTTAGGTGCACGTCACGAGTTCGAACCATTCTGTTGACTGAAGTCTGGTATTTCGGTAGAAGCAGGGTGTAGGGATGAGTTTATACTTCCCTTGTTTTCAAACTTGTGAGCCCTATTGGAGTTGGGTTAGATAACTCACTGGAGATCACTCGGTTAGCCGGTTAGGAGGGCCAAATAGGACTGTGAATAGGAAGACGTCAAAGATTTTATATAGAAAACATATATCAATACATAGTAGAGAACGACAAGGAAGACAAGATAACATGGACTTAGTTTCTTATTTCTTTTTTTTTTTAAAAGAAGTTTTGTGATTCTTGGCCGAAAATTTATATTTTTATTATGATTGCAATCACTAATCAGAATATATATCAAGGAAGATTCCCCTATGTACAGTGAAAGTTGATCCTTATTGTTACATTGGCTATTTTTTTAACAAAGGAAAGTAATTATGGCATGTTTTAGCAGACACATTGTATCTGTTCCTTGTACATCTGTAAGGCTACTACCCTGGGTGTCCTTGAAACCTGTGGTTAACTTGTGGATATCTTAATGAAGTGGGTTTCCTTTCATATTGGCCTTTGGATTTCTGTTTTCCTAAACATGGCATGCATTTTACAGTCGAACTCTCCTTTTCTTATTTTGATAATATATAAAGGGGAAGCACTATGTACATTACCATCTATGCCAGGTTGAGAAGATATATGGGCCTGGGAACCAGTATGTTACCGCTGCAAAAATGATTCTGCAGGTATTGGTTTCAAGTAAGAGGCAATCTTAGGTTAGGGATATCAGCATTGTAAATAAACTTCACTTGAAACAAACACGTTGCCAAAAGGCTATTCTCCTCACCTCCAGTTGTCTTTTGCTCAATAGTACTCTCTCTCGACAGAACAGCGAAGCTATGGTTTCAATCGACATGCCAGCTGGGCCTTCAGAAGTCCTTGTTATAGCTGACAAGCATTCCAGTCCTGTCCATGTGGCAGCAGATTTACTTTCACAGGTATTAGCTCCACTTTTCACTGCTTGATTATGTTTTCTTCCCTACATTCTGTGTCTGAATCTGGTGCTCTTGTTATTTCACATTAGTAGTGCTTATGTCTCTTCTGATATCAAAATAAGAAGATTTATGGATTTCGTAGTGAAGGAGATTAACTGTTAACACAGATTGAACTGAAACTTTCAATAATTCCTATCGTTCATGGCAAAAGCTTATCACCTCAAATGCAATTTTCAGGCAGAGCATGGGCCAGATAGCCAAGTCGTACTGGTTATTGCTGGGGATGGTGTTGATCTAAATGCTATTCAAGAGGAAATTAGGAAGCAGTGCCAAGCCCTTCCAAGGGGAGAATTTGCACTTCAGGCACTTAGCCACAGCTTCACTGTGTTAGCACGGGATATGCTTGAGGTATGTTTGTCGATCTTGGCTGGCATTAATTTGCATACAGTTGAATGTGTGCTTGCTGTCATTATATAACACTACCTGAAACATATTTAAAAAAATTGAATTATCATCAATGTGGATGCAATTTCCTTGTAAATTTCTCTGTCAGCTATAGGCTTTATCTCGTGGACTTTAATCGCAATCTTTTTCAGGCAATTTCCTTCTCAAACATGTATGCACCTGAGCATCTGATAATCAATGTGAATGAAGCTGAGAAGTGGGAAAGTTTAATTGAGAATGCAGGTATTTTAAGTGTTTACTGCTAAATTTTACTTGACTTTTCCATTTGGCATATCTACTCTTCTGTTAGTTTGTTTTGGCTATTGGGGTCGCCGATTGTGATGTATCCATGAAATATTTTCCTCAAGCTTCTCTCTATTTTACAAATGTTAATGTGTGATATACAGTGGGTAATATGTTCATCTTTATTCTTCTTATCTTTATATTCCTTTGAGTGAGTTTTCTGTCCTGCCCTTTGTGATCCTCCATATAACACAACTTCTCCATACAATTTAACAGCATTTTTACTAAAGATTTCTGTTTCATTTTCTATTTTTTCCTTGTCTTCACCATCCAGCTGGTTAATACATTAGTCTTGCGGTATTTTTTGGTCTATTGACGTCTTTAATCTCTATGCCTAATTTTTGTGGTTTAAGGGTGTGTGTATTGAACACGTAATGTTATTATCTCAGCTCTTGACTGTATAAGGTTGATAGTTTTTTCCCTTTTATTCCTTCAAACTCTATGATTTAGCTCTGCAAGATGTCAAATAGAAGGGTCAGGTTGGCTGGCCATTGTCAAGGCGGACAAGTTTCTTCACTAGTGATCTATGCCATCTCCTTTCTCGGTAGGGAGTTGAATACACCGTCATTTCTATTACATGGCGTAGTTGACTAGCCTTTTTTTTTTTCTTTGGCATGGTTATTTCAGTCCGCTTGGGTTCCTCGGATAAGCTCTAAAAGAAATTCACTACTGATGGTGGCTGGAAATGCTGGCTCCATTTTGTAATATGGTTCTTATGATAGGCATGACATATTTTTTTTTACTTCTGGGCTTAAAGAAATCTGATTTACAATATCTTAGATAAGGCAAAAAAAAAAAAGAAGAGAACTCTCTGCAGTACTCAGCTTCTACACACTAATAAGCTAACTACACCAGAAAGAAGGCTTTTTTATATGGCTTAGTGCTTACAGTTAGCTAAAATTGTATTTTATGGAGAGAGCCTGGTTTTTCGAACAGAGACAGATCTATATTGCAACTCTTGAGAGATTGGACGATGCTACTTCCTCAAGTTAAAAGTGACTGGATTTCCATTTCAAAAAAAGAAAAAGTGACAGACTTAGCAAGTAAATTTAAGCAAACTCATTTACTATAAAATCAACTATGTTCATTGTTGTAAAAACTGGAGAACAATCTCACAAATCAAGAGAAATTTCAGGAACTTGAAGAGGGTATGATGAATGTTGAATAACTGTCCTTTCGATCTGTATTTATGTGTGTGTCTGTTTGTGTAACTTTGTCCCCCTTATGACGTTGACACACTGCCAAGCACCAACCACTTGTGTTGATCAGTGGTGACAATTGCTTTTTCCAGAACTTCTTTGTCAAAGTGGTTTGTCCGACTTGTGGAAGCTGTCTAATGTTTGTCCCGACTTGGGCTCTTTAGCATACAGCTCAAAAATATGCATGTTCATGTGTTATTTCTGATGTCTTCTGTGTTCATATGGGTACCAGGAAAGTTAGGTTGGAGGTTCATATTTTAGCATCAATAGCAACTTACTAATCAATCATGTCTCCCTTTGGAAATCTAACTTATAAATAATCAACTCTGAATACTTGCAGGTTCTGTATTTATGGGACAGTGGACACCTGAGAGTGTAGGAGATTATGCAAGTGGAACTAACCATGTTCTGCCAACTTACGGGTATGCACGGATGTACGGTGGAGTCTCTTTAGACTCTTTCTTGAAATACATTACTGTGCAGTCTTTAACAGAAGAAGGGCTGAAGAATCTTGGCCCCTATGTGGAGAAAATGGCCGAAGTTGAGGGTTTGGATGCCCACAAGAGGGCTGTAACCCTCAGACTGCAGGACATAGAAGCGAGGCAAATATCACACTCAAGATGATACCATATGTGGATCCCTTTTGTATTCATAAAAGAATAAATATTGAGCAATTCACCCGTCATGCAAATCTAATGGATGAGCGAGTTCATCTGCTGTATTTGCTGGAACAAATTTAAACCAGATATCTGAAAAGATGTTTGAGAGCTGTATCTTAATTGGACTTTTGCCATGTTTTGTAATAAAAGTTGTAATGCAGCAAACTTGTAATATTTTGGATTAGATGTAATTATCGTGGTGACAAAAGGTTGCTCTTTTGGCTACAGATAACGAAGAGTTAAAATCTCTGATATCATTTACTGTAATTCTTATCTTGTAATTGCTTGAATTTTAATATTATTTGATTTTAGTGCCTTATACTCGTTATTCAATTGAATTAAAAGAAAAAGATGAAACATTCAAGTCATGCATTCTGTTGAAATTGAATCATAACTTGTGCATGTTTAGATTCAACAAACGAAGGTGTCTTGCTTCACCCATGCTCCAGTCTTAATTACCTCCCCAAATTCCGATTCAGTAAGCACGTACGGATTCCTAAGTGGACGGTCCAAGACTAAGTCTTCTATTTGCTCTAAATTAGGGGCACCAACTCAAACTGTACATTGGGAAGCAAATAAGCAATATTGAAACATGATACTCCTATTTTAAAAATAAATTTTCACTTTTACTTGTCACTTTTAGCATATCAAGATTTTTTTTTCCTATTATACCCATAGTATTAATTACTAATTTCAAATTATTTTCTCAAATTCATTAAAAATATGCATCAATTAATAAAAGTATCGTAGTAAATTATACACTTTATTTATTATTTCTTAAGGGGTGTGTAAAATACATAGTGGACAAGTAAAAGTGAACGGAGGGAGCACAACATAACGCCTTGGAATGTAGTGATTTTTTAGACATAGACCTAATCTAAAATTCACGGTGTGTTAGTTTACTAAGGAACTAAATTGGTTTCTACTATCCAACAATTAGTTATGTAACATTTTAAAATCAATAACAACGATTTATCTTTTGTAAGACAAAAAGAAATATTTATTCATCAGCAACAACAACAAACCCACCCTTATAAAGTATTTTCTAATTGAATAATTGAGTTAAAGTAGCATCTTCTTCGCAAATGTATTGCATAACTTTTTCTTTTCAAGTAATATTGTACAACTCAAAATTAAGAATTACATCATCTCAAGTGAATTCCACACAGAAGAAAGCCGTTTGGCGGTTTACCTTCACCCATTTTATGCTCGTTATCCGTTAGTTGAACAATGTACAGATATTTAAGCTAAATGTACAACCTATGCATTAGCAAATTAATTTGTTTTCTTGCAAGTATCAATTTCCTTTTTTTGTTCATGTTCAAAATTTCATTTCCTTTTCTTCTTCTTCTTCTTCATTAAACTGAACCCTGATTTCAGCTCCTCCAAAATACGTACGCTCCACAATCGTAGAATCGTATATACGTATTCTTTGTGTATTTGTAATGCATTTGTTCGTGTAGGTTATGGAAGATACAAAACCAAACAAGCAAGCCAACAACGGAGACCTATTCGACGATGCGCCAGAGGAATTTCCCTTCGACGATTGCAACGACAGCTTTTCCGACGCGGAAACTGGCGGATCGGAGGCTGTCGTAAACCTTAATCGATCACCGAAAAATGAAGATTTTCCGTCGTCGTCTCTCCGGCGCCGGCGTCCTCTTTCTTACAGTGATTCTGGTAACGATTCGGCTAATTTTAGACCTTCGGTAAGTTCTGAGAGTTATTTGAATTCTAAAGAGAGAAGGCTTATGTCAATGGAGAAGGATAAAAATGGAAGTTTGAATTATATAGAAAATTCGAACTCAATGCAGCTTGATTTGAGCAGAGGAAGACAAAAAAGTAGTGTCGATGAAGAAAATAAGGAGATTTCGACGGTTATGAATGCGAATAGTGTAATAATAGGTAATTCAAACGATGATCATTTTATGTTGAAAGAGGATTCTGTAATTACGGATGTGAACAATGACGGAATAGATAATTCGGAGGTAGTTGATTCGCATTTGAGAGGAAATGATGATTCAAGTTCGAATATTTTGTTTGATTTAGCCAATTTAGTGATAAAAGCTGTTGGCTTTCAAGTGAATATGTTGGTTACTTTTGTGAGTTTGATGATAAAGTTGTTTTCATTTCCTGTATGGGTAATTTATAGCACGTATATGTTTGTGATGGATCCGTTTCAAATAATGAGGCGTGGAAAAAGATATGTGATGCACAAGTTTATGAGGAGTTTTGGATTTGTGTTTGAATGGTTGAAGGAGCAGAGGTCAGTGTGGAAGTTGGGGTTGAAACTCGGATGGGGATGTTTGTGGTCTGTGTATGTATGTGTTGTTTTGGTTGGATTGCTGGTATCGGCTTTTATAATGGGTGGCATCTTGATGAGAATTATGGTTGAAGAGCCGATCAGGATGAACGAGCCTTTGAATTTTGATTATACAGCAAAAAGCCCAGTTGCATATGTGCCTGTAATAAGGAGTCCAGGTGTGACCTGTGGTGTAGGTAGTAAGGATCAAGTGGAGGTTGGGATGGTTGATGGGGTGCGAGTTATCCCACCTAATCATCAGTTGCAGGTTACTGTTTCATTAACGTTGCCGGAGTCTGATTACAACCGAAATCTGGGCATTTTTCAGGTATATAAGCCAGAGACCTTTGTGGTTGATACTCTATGTAATTTTTCTGCTAGATACAGAACAGTGGTGATTGGAACTTCTTCTTGTTAAGAGTTCATCAACATGGGTTCATTGACCTGATTATCAAGTTGTTGCTTCAGTTTATGCCTAAGAAGTTAGTCCAAATAGCTATGCAAGTTGCCTGGAGTACATCTATGCCATATTTGTTATGTTGTCCTCTGCTTTCTGCGAGGATATAGATATGTTATAAATTTAGATGGAGGATAAGTTTCTAGGCATGGTTTTGCTGTTGCAAACTGATTATAATTTATTCCATATTAGTTTAATTAATGCACACAAAGAGGGAAGTTTGAGTTGAAATAAGCTTTAGACATCTGTTTGCCGGCTGTGTATCTGGTTTGTGTATTACATGGCTTAGGTTTTTAAGCTAGAGAATTTTTCAATGCATATACATTTCGAAAAATCTGCATAATAAAAAAGAGAAGGGGGACCCTGGGGCTGGGGGATATATTTGTAAGAATGAAATGTTTGTCTCCTAATGATTTGACATAATTTTTTTTTGGGGGGATGTGGTGTCCGTGTCAGCTTGATTTGACATTCCGTGCCAGCTTGATTTGACATTAATTTCTTTCTCCTGTCCGGGGTCTATTTACCAATTTAACATGTCTGCACCTGCCCTTATAGTTTCACTTTGTCCATTTCTTTGTGTATGGATTGAAGGACTTAGTATGATTAATTTCATTGATTCATTCCTGGTAGAACTTCAAGCCTACCACCTATTTTAGGAATACAAAGTTGAGGTTTACATTGTTGACCCAAATTCTTGAACTGAATGAATTGCTGGTCTGCTATGCATTTCTACATCTGATGTCTTACCTTAATGGATTAGTAACTTTTTTGTTTCTTACCTTGAAGGTGAGGGTGGATTTCCTCACTGCTAATGGTAAAGTGCTAGCTAGCTCCAGGCGACCCTGTATGCTGCAATTTAAAAGCAATCCTATACGCCTTTTCTCTACTTTCCTTAAGGCTGCCCCTCTTGTCACCGGATATACATCAGAATCCCAAAAGTTGAGGGTATACTTAAAGGGTTTCTCTGAAGGTTTCGTTCCAACGGCATGCTTGAGGGTGATCATTGAGCAACGAGCTGAGTTCCAAACTGGAGGTGGAATTCCTGAAATGTATGCTGCCTCTTTAACACTGGAATCTGAACTTCCTTTTCTGAAAAGAATGTTATGGTATTGGAAGACAACATTATTTGTGTGGGTTAGCATGATGTTGTTTACCATGGAATTTCTTTTCGCTCTTCTTTGCTGCAAACCTCTTATCATTCCAAGACTAGGACTGAGGCATGATTCAAACAGTCGTGCGGGTTCACCGAACAACCCACCAGCTGAAAGGTAGTCGAAAGCTTATGGTTTGATCCCTTAAAATTATGCTTTCATTTCTTTTTTAATTGTACATAACTGGTAGGTGTCTGTTGATTCTTTGCCCGATTGGAACCTATGTCGATATGTACGCATAGTGACTGGTTTTTACTTTTCAAGTAATTCTATGAAAATATACTCCTTCTCATGAACTTCATTTTTCTTTGGCAAGTATAACATTGTGTCCTGAAGTTTACAAATGTTAGATTAGGTACTTTCCATTTCCTAAAAGTTTCCTGTAAGCATCTTCTAGAAACATTGGTGATATAGTCATTTCCTATATGGACAGAGTTCGAGGAAATTTAGCATGCTTATGAAACTACCGCTTACCATGCTCATCAAAGTACTTTCTTCCGGTAAAACCTCAAAATGCTTCGTGGAGAGCCTCAGTGGAAGAATATATCTAAAGATTTGCTAAACAGTATGGGAAATTCAGAGATCTAATATATGGTAGCAGCCAAATGGGGTCTATCTTCTAATGAACTTGCATTGAGGACCAGAACAGTAGTTTTCTCATTAAGCTTTATTTTGGGATAATCTTCTGTTGTGAAACACATAAACTTGGGTCTGACAAGTGGTTAATCAACCATACCGGGGCAGTAGTATTTGTCATTTAAACTTTGTTTTGGGCTAATCTTCGGAGGAAGGGAAGAAACTTAGTGACTTCATCAGAGGGCTTAATTGTAAACCTCATGGCATTGTAGAACCAGATACCAGCTGTAGCTCCTGCTATTGGACCCAACATGTATAACCATAGTTTCTCGTAACAATTTGATACAATTGCTGGTCCCAAACTTCTTGCGGGATTCATTGACGCCCCTGAAATAGTCCTGTTCATCACAATAGCCAAATGTCCCCAGTTAGGCAAATATGTAGAATGTAAGAGAGTTATGATTCCAAAAAGAACAACTAGGAACTGTTACTCGTACTCATCTGTGAGGGTTGGCATTGTACTCTTATTTTTCTAAACTCATGTTCTTATATAGGTCCGTTCCACAGTTTGTACAGGTAGCTTTCCACTTAGTTTTTTATTGATGATAATCTGTAGTATTCCTCCACTTTGAGTTGTTCCTGTTTATTTCCTGAAGCTATTTTAGGAAAACATACTTTTTAAACTCTCGAAGAAATTATGGCAATTTCTTTAAGTGAAATGGTTTTGGTTGTCAAACACTTCCAAGAGCATTTGATTTCCAAATGTGATAACTTTACAAATGCATTCTGAAATGGGTTCAGATTAAGTGGGAAACGGAAGATATCTGTTTAGCATACCCTGCAACAATGGAGTTAATTGTGGCTACAGCTCCAATGACAAGTCCAGAGAGCTCTACAACCTGCCCCAGTAAACAGAGAGAAGGATAAAATAAGTGAAATTCTGAAGTCGTAAGAGCTTAACATTTGAAGTAATAATCAAGACACTAAAAAAGCAGTGGTACTAACAGCTCGATTATCCGTTGCAATGCCTGCAACAGCAAACATGAGGTGGAAAGTGATTCAAGAATTCTAATCCAAGAGACTGCAAATCTGAGCCAGCTGGAATTGTTCCCAGAAACTGAGGTTACTCTTCCTTGAACATTAAGTTCACAGTGCTAGTTGCTAGAGTTGCACCTACGGCTTGTGATAGGAGTCTCGAACCTAAATATTGTTTTTTTGGACTCAAATTACCTTAATAGGTGTTTAAAAAAAATACATTTCTATATATAGCGTGCAAATACAAGACGCTATACATTAACGGTAACGTCTGCCATTAAGGTATAGCGTGTTGTATTCATACGCTATACATATACCGCCCAAAAAAAACGCTATACCCTGAATATGGACCCACCAATAAGTGAACTGACAAACACAATAATTTAAATGTGTATAGCGTATATTTAAAGAACGCTATACGGCAAAAAAATTCCATATCCCGGGCTAGCCATTTCCTATATAAAGTGGTTAGGATTTTAGGAAAATTCGTTCACATAAAATTCTAACTCCCGTTCAATTTTTTCTTGTTGTTAAATTCTGAAGCATTTTTTTCGTAATGTCTGAAGAGCGTAGAATAAGAGTTTCATTATACTGGGGGGGAGGGGTTGAGGTTGTGATGGAGAATAACTCTGTGAGGTATAGTTTATCTCCACGGGGTCATGTTAAATTACCACTTACAATAGAGTACGATAAATTGATATCGTTGTTATGCAAAAAAATGGGTGTGAGGAAACGTTCAGTGATACTTAAAGTAACCAGAAGATATCCGTATTCCGGCACTCCGCAAGGGGCTGCTTTTTACTCGGAGTTAAACATCTACGATGATGAAACTTTGAGGGATTTTTTGAGGACTCCGGATGAATACCGGGAATATCTTGTAATAAATATGTTGGATATGTATGTCAAGGTGGAAGACGTTCCAAACAATGAGGTTGTCGGACAGGTTCCGGATAACCCCCAGTCATCGGGTGGCTATTCTGGAGGAGTTTTTGCCGGACAGGTTTCGGATGAAAGAGTTTTCCTTGATTTAAACTTATCCCCGCCTGTTTTACATAATTCACAATACGAGTGGTAAGCTTCAATTTTCCTTTATGTTACGATGTACATTTTTGTTGTATTGAATTTGTGTTAACGCTCATATATTTAACCGGGGTACATGACAGATAGGAATTTTACAAATTATGAACCCAAGCATAGTTTTGGTGTGTTGGATCATGGTGGTCCATCCGGGAGCCATCACCTAAATGAAAATGTCCATCATGGAATTTCATCACATCATGGAATTGCTATCGGGAAGAATTGGCAAAATAGTTACTGTTATGTGCTTATCCTATAGTTTTACTTCTAACCCTCACTTTGTGCATTATATTAGAAACGTTTGGAATTCTACTTATAAAGGTTTTCCTCGTAGAACCTTAAAGAACGATATTTATAAATATAAAACATGAATATGAACAATATTTGCGCGATTTATTTACTCATATAAATTATCGTGTTACTATTACAGTTGATATTGGTAGAAGTGGTAATGAATGTGATTACCTTACTGTTACCAGTCAATGGATTGATGAGGATTGGATAATGCAAAAACGCATTATTGCTTATAGAATAATTTATTCACATCACACAGGGCAATTTATTGCTGGCACAATTGTGAATATTTGTAGATATTTTTGCATTATTGATAAAATCATGTCAGTTTCAATGGATAATGCTACTAGTAACACAAATGTTGTAGCTTTGCTTACCACTACACTAAGTCCTGCATTTAGTAGCATTTTTCATGTTAGATGTATTGTCATATTTACCATTTAATTGTGGGTGATGGTATGAGAATTTTAAATATTGAAATTGAAAAGGTTAAAATGGCTCTAACTAGTTTTTTTATTCAAACCGTAGAAGTAGATTTAGAGAATATTTTAAAAGATGCGATGAATTTGGCCTAAGAGAAAGAAAGATTCCTAAAACTTCTCCAACTAGATGGAATTACATGTATGAAAATTTAGTTGTTGCATATGAATATAGAAACCCTATAAACTCAACGGTTAATGCTCATGTAAGCGATGATGACGAACACCTTACAAATGCGGATTGAGCTAATGTTAAAATGCTTGTAGATTTTTTAGAAAAATTTCATATTGCTACAAATGAATTTTCTGGGCAGTATTATCCTACTATTTCAAAATGTTTAGTTTATATTGCAGAACTTGCAAATTTGTTTGCTCATTTTTCAGAGGGTGAAAAAATTTATCAACTTGCTATTGATTCTATGAGAAAAAAGTTTAAAGAATATTTTTTCCCTATTCCCCCTATTTATGGTGTTGCTGCCTTGTTAAATCCTAGTATGAAATTAAGAGGTCATCAATTTTGGTATGAAACTGTTGTAATGGCTTAGCACTTGAAGAAGAGGAGTTGTCTAAACTTCCGGAAGCAATAGCCTCAATTAAAATAAATGCTCAAACTATTTATAATGCTTATCAAGTTGCATTAGATCAGGCTAGACCAAACGTTCCAACTCCTTCTTCTTTTGATTCTCAATCATCTAAAAGAACTGCGGGAGTAAGAGCACTTAGTGCTTGGGCCGGGTTCAGGGGTTCTCAAGGTTCTACTACTAGTAATTTTTCACAATTGAATGAGCTTGAAGTTTATTTGTCATAGGGAATTGAGAAAGTGAATCCCGACGGCTCCTTTAATATTTTGAAATGGTGGAAGGACAAAGAAAAACACTTTCCGATTCTTTCAAGGATGACCTGAGACGTTTTAACTATTCAGGCTTCAACAGTGGCACCGAAGAGCGTTTTCAATCAAGCAAGACTTCAACTCGATGATTATAGAGCGTCTATGAGGGAGAGCTTGGAAAGATCAGTACTTTTCAGAGATTGGATTCGTTTGGAAAGAAGAAATTTTGGACTTGGTGAATCACAAGTTCACAACTAGAGGTAGATGAAGCTTACGAAGAAATGCTAGCTGAACTTGCGGAGGATTCTGCTTTGCCCGGAAGCGGTGATAACCAAGTTTCTTTTCTGCCACCACCAACGGATATTCCTCCGGACCTTAATGGATTTATGAAGTTTGTAAGAGATACCATGTAGATTTTTAGAAAAATTAGTATGTATTATGTAACTTGTATTTTCACACATCTTGATTAATTTCTTTTTCTTCTCAATGGTGGTATTAGCACCTTGTTGTGCTAATTCCATATGGGGAGGAAGACTAAGAAAGATATTGCTATATTTTTTTAATGCTATAATAAAATTATAACGCATTGCTTTGAATATCTCTTTACAAATATTTTTGTCTTTAAATTTGAATTAAAAAATTTAGGTCACAATTCTATAATATAATTTACAAGAAATTGCTTTAGATATTTTTATTACCATTTTTTACTCTAACTTCTATAAATTTTTTTAAAAAAATAGAAAGTATCCGTTGGGCCCACTTAGGTCCGGGACCAGCCCGCTTAGCCCGGGACCATTAGTTCGTGGACACGGTCTCGAATCGGTTCCTACAAAAAGCTCGCGAAGCCCGAGGACGCGAAGCCCATTTAAGTTGGGACTAGGCCCACTTAGGACTGGCCCACGAAGCCCATATAGGCCCGGACTCGGCCCACATGTCCGTCTCAATTCCAAGAATGGAAAAAGAAGAGAACAAGATGTTTGTATTTTGCTAATAAAACATCACTAAACAAGCAGTTCAATCAGAACTGAAAAATCCCCAACATTTTTAATGGAAAAATGACAATGTATAGCCGCTGTAAAAATAATAGCCAAAAAATATATAAAATTTATATATTTTTTTGTATATATATACATTCTTTAAGTTATATACAAAAAGTATACAAGTTTTATACACTTTTTTGCATTGGCGGATTTACATGGAATGATATGGGTGCTTAAGCACCCATTGTCTTTTATTAGGCTTAGTAGATTTACACAGGGGCGACCCGACCAATTTTGTGGCCTAAAGCCAAACTTTATGAGGGACCTTAATTTTTTAATTTTTTATTTATTTATTTGAAATCTATTTTTTAGCTTTTCTTAGATATAAAGTTATAAATAATTTTCTTACCAACAATAACTCCTAATAAGTCTTTCTCAGTTGACAATATAACTAGTCCATTTAACCTTTCTTGTGACATTATTGTTCTTAGGTAAGATTTATCAGTTTTAATTTTGAAAACTTCTTTCCGTTGAAGCAACGGTAACATGAGTTATTAACATTATTTCATAAGCAATTTAGGCATTTGAAAAAGAATTAAATCTTTTAATTTGATTAAATGTATCAATTAAATTGTTATCTTCTAATTGTACTATTTTCCTTAATATTTTTAATTCAGAAAATAAATCTAAATTATCAATATCGAATTGATTATTATGCTTTAAGGAACAACCAAAATTAAGACAATATTTTTTCAAATTTCCAACATCTAGCGATCTTAGTTTTTACTACTAAATAGTAAACCCAAAATATTTTCATATGCTTCGAATTGTTCAAATCTATTTTGAAGTGAAAAAGTAGCCTTGTCAAAGTAATCAACTCTAAACGGCTCTTCGAAAGATTTTGAGATTTTATTATCAACATTGCACATCAAATTGTTACTTCCTATATATCACACGTTTCTTGTGAAATTCGGGTTCGATATTCATTTCAAGTGCAATTTTCTTGGTAGAAATCATAGCAGTTGCAAATCCTTCTTCTCTATATATTTGTTAAAGAAAGAAATCAAACCTTTTCACTTCACAAAACTCTTTTTAAACTTATACATAGTCTATTAGGTGTAATGAGGCCCCACAAATATGGGGCCTAAAGCGGTTGCTTTACTTGCTTTATGGAAGGACCGCCCCTGGATTTACATAGGCAATTATAAAAAAAATTTAGATAAGTATTGAGTGAGCACCCATCACTAAATTTATTTTTCCTCTTCTTTCGGAATTTTTATCGGCGAGCACCCATGACTTTGAAATATTAGATCTGCCACTGCTTTTTTGGCTTCCAAATATAAAAAATTTCTGACTCGGATTAAAAAAGACAGTACTCAAACTTTAATTCAATAATTGGCCATCATTAGTGGAGGGAGGAAGTGGAGATAAACCTACTCCAGCAAAACATCATTTTTTATCATCTGTCGCAAATTATCTTTATTTTTTAAAACTCAAATTGAATATCCAAGTATCATGATGATTATTTCGGAACCAAATTTAAGTAGAGATTGGGCCATTCTCATGATTAAAGTATTTCACCTTACTCCTTACTATTATTTGTCAAAATTCAACACTGGGAACTCTAATGAACATTTTCCAATATTACAGTAATTTCTTAACTACACATTGTTATTTTATGAAAACTCAAGTTTCTCATTACAGAAATCCTTCCAAAGTGTCAAATGTAATGCCACAAACATCCAACCTCCAATAAACAAGCCACCATAAACTCTTCCATTGACCAAATTAAGACTTCATTAGTTTATATTACAAAAAATAAAACTCGTTTCTTTTGTAAACAAAAGTTAAGGAAACTAATAGCTAGGAACACATGCTTTTCCCCCTTTTCTCATTCCTATTTTTCTTTCTTTTGTCTATATATATTTCAGAAGAAGAAGAAAAAAAACAATTACTCCCCTTTTCAGTTGGAGCTGTTTGTTACGTGCTAGATCTGAGGGACTTGCTTGATCTGATGGACTTGAGGAAAGATCCACTTTTGGTAATCTCACGTAAAGGCTTGTCTGTGAATCTGATGATGTTATAGACCCAAGCACCTGATATGGCCCCAGCTGTTGGGCCTAACATGTAAACCCATATACCTCTGTAATGGCTCCATACTATTGCTGGGCCCAAACTCCTTGCTGGGTTCATCGACGCTCCTGATATCGGTCTGTTGAGATGTAATATAATTAAGTAACTAAAATAATTTAAAGATGTATCAAGGTAGACGAGAGGTCCTGAGTTCAAATTTCACTTCCATCTAACAAGAAAAAAAACATTTTCACGTGTTTGCCCGTGGAGAAAAATCAAAAACATACATGAAGGGTTGTTTTGAGACATTAAAATTTAAAAATGTACAACAGTAAAAACAAACCCAGCGAGTTCCTACAAGTGGGAGTATATAGAGGGTAATGTGTACACAGACCTTAAAAATGTATTTTCTCTAAAATTTTAAGCTTTTGGATGAGGTGTTCACACGTTTTAACAACAACTCCAGTCCATTTTATTATTTTTTTTGGAAATGAAGTGGTCAAATAATACAAGTATATATGAAAAAGATATAAAAGAAGCTTGTTTTTTTTTTCAAATAAGAACTTTGTATTTTTGTGTACTGGGATGGCGAATGGTCAAAAGACTTGACCCCCCATATCAAAATAATTTAGACACATTCACACAATAACATTTTAAAATAATAATCAAAATAAAAAATGCAAAATACATAAAGTAGTAATTACCCGGCAAACATCACATTAAGCAACACGGTTGCCCCCACAGCAAGACCAGCAAGTTCTCCTATCTGCAATTATAGCCACAGTAAAGGAATCCAATCAATCATGTAATAATGATGATGTAGAAGAGTCCACAATTATTAAATAATTCAGATTAAACTTTGATTAATTAGAAAGAAACTTGAATATTTAAGTTTGAAGTCATAATCTTGTTACTAATTTATTCGTAATTATTGACTACCCTTAGCGTACGATAGTCGATTGGTGAATATTTTATACTCCAGCATATTAGTCGTAGCAGAAAAGAAATTAAAATTATCACATTCACAAGTAAAGTACGTAGGCAACTAACCTAGCTGGATTGGCTATTCAAGATGTTGTTCTTAACTGTTTCTAATTAAGTTAAAATAGAGGCCAAAAAATGAGATTCAAAATGAAAGAGTACTTACCGCTCGATTATCAGTTGCGACACCAGAAACGACAAACATAAGATAAAATGTGATAATAAATTCCAGAACAAGAGATTGGATATCTGATCCAGAGGGTGAAGTTCCAAGAAAATGATCATGTTTGCCATTGAATATTAGTCGTAGGGTTCCGCTTGCTAGGGTTGATCCAATCACTTGAGCTGCCACGTAAGCTGGTACCTATATATATACAAGAAATAAATGCTCGTTAATTATAGGTAAGAAAAAAGTAATATAATCTCTTTAATGTTCTCAACTAATCAAAACTAACACGACCAATTTTGGAAGCAATTAATAAACGTTGACTATAGACAACTTACACCTGTGAAAGTCGAGAAAACGTGAATAATATTTCTTGCTATCAATTCACATATTCAAAAAGCGGTAAATTGACTGAAATCTTTTATCTGCTTAATGCAATATACATAGGTTCGAGAATTAGGATAAATAGTTAGTAAGTAGTTAAGCATATTTTTTTCCCATAGTATTATTCTCCTATTTCCTTACCCTTAAAATGCTGTTATTACCTGTTTGTTTTCTTGTTTTTAGTTCTCCTATTATCTTACTGTTATTATTGTTTTTTTTTTTTTTTACTTTTTTATCTAGGGACTTCTCCACAACCATGTTTCTGTTTTTCAAAAACTGCCGTGATTATGTGTTTTTTGAGCCGAGAGCTTATCAGATATCGCCTCTCTACCTTCACAAGGTAGTAGTAAGGTTTGCGTACACATTATTTTTCATCTGTGTACGCACTACCCTTCCCAAACTTAAGATCAACATACACACTACCCTCCTCAAACCTCACTAGTGGGATTAGACTAAGTATTTTGTTGTTGTAATGTAATATACATTGCAGGCATTGTGACGAGGCATTTAACAAAATGATACCAATTAGTGTCAAGGCCAATGAACTCAAAAATTGAAGATTATTTAAGTCAAAATTGAACAAAGTGTACATACCTGTTTCCATGGGAACCTTTTGCAAGTGGCAAAGGAAATGGTAACAGCAGGGTTAAAATGAGCACCAGAAATGTGGCCAACAGAGTAAACCATGACCATAACCACCAGCCCCCAGACAATGGAGATACCAGGGAAAGTAACCATTCCTTTGTCTGCATTCACCGCCACTGAACCACACCCCGCAAATATCAAGAAGTACGTCCCTAATGTCTCCGCTATTATCTGTTCAATTAATTGGAAGAAATTAATTAACAAACTGGTACAATTTCAAGGGAATTTCCACCAATAGTTCCGGCCGGCAACCAAAACATTTCTGATCAGGAACTTTTTAGGACTTGAAAGTCATTTTCTTTGGAAAAACTTGCAGTATTCGATGAACTAATATAATATAGACATAGATTTTAGGTATTAGCAAAACTAATTAAGGAAAAGAGTCACCTTTTGGATGAAGGGAACAGTGACAAAGCAACAGCTTGATGAAGAATCTTCATGTGCAGAAGTCTTGTTGTTGTTCATATCATTATCTCTAATATTCAAACTCACTGATGCATGGTTTCCATTAGCCTCTGCTGTCTGCAGATCACCCATAATTGTATATCCTTAATTACTTTTAACTCCTACTAATTAAGATGTGTAGATTTGGGGGGTTGTTGTGCAAGATGATCAGCTTATTGTTTGCATAGGAAGAATAAGCGAGCAAACAAACATTACAGCTTCGCCAATTTATATATACAAATCCAGAAAGATAAAAGTGAAGGGGGCCGGGGAGAGAGAGAGAGATGGACTTTTTTAATTTTGTTTGTACTTTCTTTTCGGAGAGATCAATGCTTTTGACTCTGAGATCTTCTAGCTGATATTTATTCAATTTTTCTTCTTCTTCATTTATAAAAGGAGAAAATAAACATTTTTTATTATTAATAAAAAATTGGATATTATTGAAAGTGTGACGTATTTAATGATTATTATGAAGATAGACATTGAAGGCTGATCCAACAACCCACCGGTAATACAGAAAAGTTATGAATGCACGAGAAACTTTTAATTCTTCACAACCATTAACCAACTTCCATATTATCCATATGAGAAATGGTAACTTCTTTTTCTTCGCTTTCCAAAAAAAGAAGGATGAAAATCACTAGCAATAAACTGAAACTAGAGGTCAACTCTTTTTTTAGTTATAAGTAATTAGTTAATTGGATAAGCAATTCTTATCAAACTAGGCACTTTCCCTTCGGGTAATCACTTGATTTAGTTGGAATTTTTATTATTAATTAACAAGTAATAACAACAACAACAAACCTCGTAGTTTTCCACAAGTGGGGTTTGGGGAGGGTAAGATATACGCAGCCTTACCCCTACCCCTGGAAGGGCAGAGAGGCTGTTTACGATAGACGCTCGGCTAGAGAACGACTGAAAAATAAAAAGTAATTGCAATAAATAGGAATAACAGCAAGATGAAATAAGATCGAATCCAAGAATGCAGTCAAACTTTAGGTAGTAATAGCCATCTATAAATAAAAGATATCATACTAACACTAATGCTAGCGACCTGAGTAAGACAAAGAGAAACACTCGACCACCTACGAACCTTCTACCCTAATCTTTGACCTCCAACACCCTCTTGTCTAGGGCCATTTCCTCAGTCAGCTCCAGCTGCGCCATGTCCCGCATAATAACCTCTCCACAAGATTTTTTAGGCCGACCTCTACCCTCATACTGCTTACCGAGGCTAACCGCTCGCACCTTCTAATTGAGGCTTCTATTCTTCTCCTCTTAACATGCCCGAACCATCTCAACCTCGCATCCCGCATCTTATCCTCCACTGGGGCCACTCCCACCTTTTCCCGAATAACTTCATTTCTAATCTTATCCAACCGGGAATGCCTACATATCCACCTCAACATCCTCGTCTCAGCTACTTTTAGCTTCTGGTATGAGAGTTCTTGACCAACCAACATTGTGCTCTATACAACAGAGTCAGTCCAACTACAATCTTGAACTTACCTTTAAGTCTCAACGGCACATTCTTATCACACAAGACACCTGAAGCGAGCCTCCACTCCATCCATCTTGCTCCGATACGATGCATGACATCTTCATCAATATCCCAGTTACCTTGTATTATAGATACAAGATACTTGAAACTACCTCTGTTGGGGATGACTTGCGTATCAAGCCTTACCTCTATATCCCCTTCCTCGGCACCGTTGCTGAACTTGCACTCCATGTATTCCGTCTTGGTCCTGCTCAACTTGAAACCCTTAGACTCTAGGATCTGCTTCCAAACTCCAGCCTCTCATTAACACCACCTCGCGTCTCGTCAATTAAAACTATGTCATCCGTAAATAACATACATCATGGCACCTCACCTTGAATGTGTCTCGTCAATGCGTCCATCGCCAAGGAAAATAGGAATGGACTAAGAGCTGATCCCTGGTGCAACCCCATCATAACCGAAAAATATTTCGAGTCTCATCCCGATATCCTAACCTGAGTCTTAGCTTCATCATACATGTCCTTAATCACCCTAATGTAGGCTATTGGGACCCCTTTAGCCTCCCAGCATCGCCAGAGCACCTCTCTCGGGAATTTATCATATGCTTTTTCTAGGTCAATGAACAACATGTGCAAGTCCTTCATCTCCCTATACCGCTCCACCAACTTCTCACAATGAGAATGGCTTCCATAGTCGAACGCCCCGGCATGAAAGTGATGAAACTGAACTGGTTCTCAAAAATGGACACGCTGGTCCTCACCCTCACTTCAACCACCATCTCCCAAACTTTCATAGTATGGCTTAACAACTTAATCCCCCTATAATTATTGCAACTTTGGATGTCGTCCTTATTTTTATATAGAGGAATCATCGTACTCTACCTTCATTCATCGGGCATCTTCTTCGTCCTAAAAATAACGTTGAATAGCTTAGTGAGCTACTCCAAACCTGCCCTACTCGCATTCTTCCAAAATTCCACAGGTATTTCATCTGGCCCGGTAGTTCTACCCCTATGCATCTTACGCATAGCCCCCTTGACCTCATCTAGAGCTGTTAATATGGGCCGGGCCAGGACCCACGTGGGCTTTAGCAATTGACGGACTGGGCTGGGCTGGGCTAGCCCACCATTTTGATGGGCCTTATAATGGTCAGCCCACCCCAAGCCTATGTGGGCCGCGGGCCTCACGGGCCGGCCCATCATTTTTAAAAATATAATGTTATATTTTATCTTTAAGTTCTGACCTAAAAAAGTAATTATTTAAAAGTTAAAAAATATCTTATTGGAAAAAATTCGCAAAACTTAATAACTTTTTATACTGTTCCAATATATCACAATAAATACTAAAAAAGTAAAAGACAGGACTATATTTCATTCACTAATACTCAAAACTTAAAACAAACTATTCAAGAGAACATTCATGATGCTTATGAGATATCCAGCACATCATCTTCATCAAATACATTTGAATTCGCTTGTGACAAGGTTGTCTTGACATCTTCACTTTCATCTACAATCCATATGCAATATTAATTAGTTAAATATTAAAAATAATTAAATTTTAAAAATTAATAATATTTAAATTCACATAAAAAAAATATTATCAGTTTGAGTTCGGGAAAACCTGTGCAGCCAATTTCAAGTAGTAACAAGTGTTTGGATATTTTCATAATAAATGCAACTTCTGTACTTTGTAAGAACACGCCAACAATGCCAAATGTTGATTCCGATGGTACAATGGTAATAAGAATGCTAAGTACATCACCACCATCATTGAAAGATCAGGATATTTTCTAGAATGGTCCTTTCAATACATGACAACATCATCTCTTGAAACTTCTCAAGATCAAGTTTTGGTTCCTCTTAGTAAAGATCCAATTCTGATTTTCCATCTCTAAAGGCAGTATACTTTTTATTTTTTATATATTTTAAATAAATATTTTATTAGGCCCACGGGCCGGCCCGACCCATCCTCAGTCAAGCCTCATGGGCCACGGGCTTACTCGGGCCGGGCTTAAAAGCCTCATTTTTAAACGCGCTCCAAAAATTCTAGCTAGTCCTGCTAAATCACGGGCTGGGCTGGCCCAACGGGCCAAGCCCATATTGACGGCTCTAAGTCCTCATCTACTCTTATGTGCCTACAATATCCGAAATCCCGACGCATCTCGGAGTGCTCCAAGTTGCCCAACATAATGCCCCAATCACCCTCTTCGTTCACGAGTTTATGAAAATATGTCTGCCATCTTCATCTAATTTGAGCCTCTTCCATCAAAACTCTACCTTCCTCATATTTGATACACTTAACTTGATCCAGATCACGGGCCTTCCTCTCTCTCACCTTGGCTAGCATGTATATCTTCTTGTCCCCGCCTTTAGCCCCAAGATCTTCATACAGACGCCTTAATGCCGCAGTGTTAGCTATAGTAACCGCTAACTTCGCCTCCTTCTTAGCCCTCCTATACCCCTCCTTGTTCATCCTCTTCGCCTCCTTGTCCATGCTCTCTATAAGCGTCAAGTACGCCGCTTGCTTGGCTTCCACTTTCTCTTGTACCTCCTCGCTCCACCACCAATCACCTTTGTGACCGTCAAAGAAATCCTTCGAGACCCCTAACACTTCTCTCGCAGCTACTCTAAATTCTAATACACTCCGTTGTCGTGGTCCACATACAACTTGCGTCTCCACTGCTCTTCTAAGCTCCCATAGCTAACAACTCCCCCCAACTCCTGCGCTTTGTCACTAGTCATAGCACCCCACCTCATCCTGGGTTGACCATACACGAACATCTTTCTCCTCTTCCTCACGATCTCTAAATACATCACCAATAATCTATGCTGGGTCGTGAGATTCTGGCTTGATATAACCTTGCAATCCATGCACAGACTCCTATCGCGTTTCCGGAGGAATAAATAATCAATTTGAGTCATGGCCAACGAACTCTGAAATGTAACCAATTGTTTCTCCCTTTTCGGGAAACACGAGTTGGCAATCACAAAATCAAAGGCTATAGCACAGTCCAACAACAAAGTATCTCCTCCGTTCCTAACTCCAAAGCCAAAGCCGCCATGCACACTGTCATATCTCCCAAATGTCGCCCTAATGTGAGCATTGAAGTCACCTCCTATGAATAACTTCTCGGTGAGCGGAATGCCACGTACCAACCCATCAAATTCTTCCTAAAAACGCCTCTTAATCTCTTCTTCCAAACCCATTTGAGGCGCGTAAACACTAATGACATTTAAAGTAAACCCTCCCACAACCATCTTAATAGCCATAAGCCCGTCGTTCACCTTCCGAACTTCTATCACTGGCTTCCTAAGATCCCTGTCAACCAAGATACCTATCCAATTCTTACCCCTCCCGCGTCCTGAGACCCACAATTTAAACCCATCAGTATCTCGAGCCTTCGAACCCACTCATCTAGTCTCTTGGACACAAGCTATGTTGATCTTCCTCTTCTGGAGGATCTTCGCTAACTTTGTAGATTTCCCCGTCAAAGTTCCTATGTTCCAGGACCCCACTCTCAGCCTAGAGACTCCCTTGATATTTCCTTTGTACAAAGTATAAATGCCCCGAAAACTAATTATGCTATCTTGTTTAACAGAATTTCTCGCAGCCCCCTAAACTTGTCCGACTTTTTCTCTTAAACACCTTATTTAAGATTGTTCCAATTGAATACTTATATTGCTCAAAATTTATTCCTATTAAGCACTTTTTGCTGATATGACATAGTGTGTGTGATACACCTACTCCAAGAACGTGGGATGTACTATTTTTAAAGCTTTTTCTCCTCTTTTTTTAAAAATCTTTTTCTTCTTCATTCATCTTTGCCATAACTCTCCACCATATACCACCATTGACTTCGTCGACGACGCCGTCACCGCCGCCACCGCCGCCACCATAATCCACCTTTCTCTTCTTTCTTTAGCTACCTCACCTCCTCCACCACTACCGTCGTTTTATTTTTAGATCTGTCATTACCGCCGCCACCATGCCGCTTCTTCCTCCTTTTTCGAACTAGCTCCACCACTTTTTGCCATCATCACCTATGCTACCACCATTCCAATCACCAGTTTCTTCATCTTTTTCAGATGTGAAAACCGCCAGCGCTATCTTCTCCTTTTCGTTAATTCTGACAACCACCACCATCTTGCTCGCCGGAAAAAATGGAGATTCATCACTTCCACCACTCTCTTTTCTACCCCACTTCCTCTTTTCTTCCAATAAATATTAGATAAAAAACTAAATACATCGATAAATTAAATCTATAGACCAAAAGAAAAAGAAGAAGAATAATAACATTGTGGTTAGAGTCGCCGGCTTATGGGCTTAGCTGAAGAGTAGGGAAGGGAAGGTCTGGGTGGGTGGGGTGGGGTTATTATTATTATTTTTTTTTCTTAAAAATAGTTTTTGTTTTTTTTCCTCAAAATAACTTATTTTGTTAATTATTATTTTGGACCCAAATGTCAAATGTCATCAGTTAATTCATCCACTTGCCACATTATTGGCGCGTGTATTACACCATTTTTAGTTTGTTGCTGGTTATCAAAAAAAGTGTCTAATTGGTTCAAATTTTGGGTAGTTTAATAGCCTGTTTGGCCAAGTTTGTTTTTGGCAAAATAAAAAGTACTTTTGGCGAAAAATTGAGGTGTTTGACCAAGTTTTTGGAAGGAAAAAATAGCTTTTGAGGAGAAGCAGAAACAGTTTTGGAGAAACAGAAAAAAATAGCTTCTCTCCAAAAGTGTTTTTTTGAGAAAAATACACTTAGAAGCAGTTTTTTAAAGCTTGGCCAAACACTAATTGCTGCTCAGAAGTACTTTTCAAACAAATTAGTCAAACACAAATTGCTTCTCACCAAAAGTACTTTTGAGAAAAACACTTATCAAAATAAGTTGACTTTTGCAGTTTGGCCAAACGGGCTATAAGTATTCAATCGGAACAAATCTTAGATAAGGTTTCTAAGAGGAAAACCCGGAAAAGTTTAGGGGGTTCGGTATGATTTTGGCCTTAAATAAATGAACTTCATATAATTGTATATTTGAGCAGATTTTCTTGCTTATGTAATACTTGGAAATATATTTCTTAAGCAGATTTTCTTGCTTATGTGACAAGTAACAAGATAGAAAAAATATATTGACTACTGATAATTTTTATGCTTATTCATATAATTATGGTACTAGCGGAGAAAATAATGAATATTAAACTTAACGCCAGAGGACAATAAATTTCAACAACAATGCAAAAACCCATGTTTTGATGCATGGCTTGTTATGGTCGCTATTTCCAGTCACCTTATTATATGGAGAATATTTTTTCTTTTTAAGTAAACAAAATTTTCCCATTAGATAATTCCATAAATTGGTGGGTAGCTGATCAACTGCTCATTCAGTTACTTAAAATCAAGTTAATTAACTGGATACCTTCTTTGATAATCCATGTTGTTTCATTAGCTGTCTATTTTAAATCTTTGAAGTTTGAAGTTTTATTATCCATCATACAATTTTATACTCAATCTTTTCCACGAATTGCGACCTACTAGTGAAATATTTGTGTATTTAAACGAATTGCGACCTACTAGTGAAATATTTGTGTATTTAAACTATTCGATATCATACACCAATCTTTTCTTAGCGTGGGTAAACCAATCACATATCTTGGTTTATAGTAAGGAATAGTCTAGTTGCGAGAGGAAGTAACACAACTTTAATTTCCTTGTCTAGTCATGGATTAATTTCAGAAGTTACATAAAATATACTAGTAATGTTTGAAAGACAGACCGTTGATCTAGAGAAAGAATAGTGCGATATTATATTAGTGGTGTACACAAGATTTTATGTAAGTAGTACGGGCGACAAAATAGTTAAAAGAAAACAGCTAACCACCCATATTATCCACTAAAAATGAGTTGGATAATGAACTTTTTAAAAATGGGTCAAATATGGATAAGAACCATATTATCCATTTAGAAAATGGATAACCAATAAAGCCTCAAATTGGGGGTTCCTCAAATTAGATAGACTAAGAGTTCTCCCAAAAGTGATCATATGCAAGAAGCCATGGATTGTAAGATAGTTTGTTATTGGCAAGTTGGAAGTGGGATTCTTCCCACATCGGAAGAAAGAAGTTCCGTGCCTGTTATGTGAAACACCTTCGAGACCGACCTTACTCGTACCGTGCCTGTTAGCCTCGGAACTGATCATTATGAAATAACACTCAACAGGTACGAGTTTGTCTCAATAGGTACGAGTTTGTCTCAACAGGCACGAGATTGACTCAACAGGCACGAGACTGACTCAACAGGCACGAGATTGTCTCAACAGGCACGAGATTGACTCAACAGGCACGAGATCCTAGAGTTAATTATTTTTAACAGTAAAATCAAATTTATTTGAATTTTAAATTCAAAATTCGAATAAATAGTCATGTCTGTTTGTGAAACAAGACATCCTTTCTGAAAGGGTCTGATGGTTGCCTATAAATACACAAGAATTCCAACGAAGTGAGATAGAAAATCACAAGTGTTACTGCAGGCTTTGTTGTATCCTGAAGAGAATCATTTTGTATTTTCCCTAAATTAGTATACATGCGATAACTCTTTAAGGACAGTCAATTTTCATGCCTCAAAGCCAATTTGATTATTTTATTTCTAACAATCTTAAAGAGTTATTCTGCTATGGAGAAATTGATGTCTGTCGTTGAGAATCCGAAGGAGTTCATCAAACTTGATCGTTTTGATGGAACGAACTTTATCCGTTGGAGAGACAGGATGATATTCTTGTTGTCTGCTCTCAATATCTACTATGTTCTTGATTATGCCTTGCCTCCAATGCCTGAGCCCACAGCAGAAGATTCTGACGTAATCAAGGAAGAAGGGAAGAAACGAGAACATGATGAACTGTTGTGTCGCGGCCATATTCTGAATACTTTGACAGATCGACTCTATGATCTTTACTGCAATCTGAAGTCACCAAGAGAGATTTGGACTGCTCTACAAACTGCATACCAGAATGAAAAACGAGGTATTGACAAATTCCTGGCTCTGCAGTACTTTGAATTTAAAATATTTGATACTAGGCCTATAATGGATCAAATTCATGAACTGCAAATCTTAATATCAAAACTAAGTAATATTGAAGTTAAAATTCCTGATGCACTTCAAATAGGTGCTATTTTTTCGAAATTGCCTTCCTCTTGGAATGACTATAGAAAGAAAATCCTACATTCTATGGATAAAATGACTGTGGAACAATTTCGTACTCACATTCAAATTGAAAGTGAGACTCGTGCTCGTGATGCTATTAGTCAGCCTTCGAGTTCCGCAGTCAATTTTGTCAGTCAGAATGGTTCAGGAAGTGGGAACAAACATCTGAAAGTTTCCAAAAAGTCTTCTTTTAAAAAGAGAAAGAACTTTAGTTGTCATCATTGTGGAAAAAAAGGCCATATGATTCGGGACTGCAGATATAGAAAGGCAGGAATAAATTTCAATGCAGGCAATACCGAAAAGTCTAGAAAGATTGAAAAATCTGGAAATTCTGAAAAGGCAAACATAGTGGAAAATTCTGCCCAAGGACTGGTTGCCATGGTTTCCGCAATGCAAATTGGTATGGTCACAGAGTTGAATGTGGCTACCGCTGCTACAAATACTCAAGACTGGTGGCTAGATTCGGGTGCTACTATTCATGTCTGTTATGACAAGAGTATGTTCAAGACATATGCAGAAGTGCAGGATTCTGAACAAGTCTTGATGGGAAACCATGTTGCGGCAGATGTTGCTGGAAAAGGAAGTATTGAGATTAACTTCACATCTGGCCAGAAGTTGACATTACTGAATGTATATCATGTTCCTGATATGAAGAAAAACTTAATGTCCGCTGCTTTGCTGTCAAAGAAAGGCTTCAAGATAGTTATTGAGTCTGATCATGTAATAGTGTCTAAGAATAGTGTTTTTGTTGGAAAAGGCTATAACTGTAACGGCATGTTCAAATTGAGTATTAATGAAATAAATTATGTTTCTGCTTACATCGTTGAGTCTGATTCTTGTTTATGGCATGCTAGACAAGGACATTTAAATTTTGGCTCCTTGAATTATATGTCCAAAAATGGTTATATCTCATGTAAAACTCAACATATAAAATGTGAAATTTGCATACAAGCAAAGATGACAAAGAAACCATTTCGTAAAGTTGAAAGATCCACAGAACTATTAGATTTAATACATTCAGACTTGTGTGAATTAAATGGAGAATTAACTAGAGGAGACAAAAGATATTTTATTACTTTTATAGACGACTTCTCTAGATTTACATATGTTTACCTACTTAGAACTAAGGACGAAGCTTTTCAAAAGTTTAAAGAATACAAGTCTGTTGTGGAAAATCAAAGGAGTAGGAAAATTAAAATTATTCGAAGTGATAGAGGCGGAGAATATTTTCCTAACAAATTTAATAAGTTCTGTGAAGAGCATGGCCTAATACATCAAATGAGTGCCCCTTATACTCCTCAACAATATGGGTTAGCGGAAAGAAAAAATAGAACTTTGGTGGATATGGTTAATGCTATGTTACTTAATGCACATTTGCCACATAATTTATGGGGTGAAGCACTACTAACTGCATGTTATATTTTAAATAGAGTGCCTTCAAAAAGTATGCATATTTCGCCTTATGAGCTTTGGAATGGTAGAAAACCAAATTTAAATTATTTTAAAGTGTGGGGGTGTATATCCTATTATAGAGTACCTGACCATCAAAGAACAAAATTGGGTCCTAGAGGAATTAAAAGTGTTTTTATAGGATATGCACAACACTCCAAAGCTTATAGACTGCTAGATCTAGAATCTAATGTCATTATAGAATCTATACATGTTGAATTTATTGAAAATAGATTTATAAATGTTAATGTTGATGAAATGACTGAAATAAATGGAAAACGTATTGATGCTAATAAAATGTCGCTTCCTGAAATTATTAAAACTAAGGAAAGAAGTGATGATATGCAGATAGAACCAAGGAAAAGCCAAAGAATAAGAAAGGAAAAACATCTTGGTTCTGATTTTATTTCTTCACAATCTATAGTATTTCTTGTTGAAGGAGATAGGACAAACGTTTGTAATCAAATTCCAATTGTATTAAATGTTGAAGAAGACCCAAAGACGTTTCAAGAAGCAATGTCTTCTAGAGACGCTGCTTTTTGGAAAGAGGCCATTAATGATGAAATAGACTCAATTATATCCAACAACACTTGGGTTTTGGTTGATCTTCCTCTTGGATCAAAACCTATAGGTTGTAAGTGGGTCTTTAGGAGAAAGTACAATACAGATGGTTCCATCCAAACCTTCAAAGCAAGATTAGTTGCAAAAGGTTTCACTCAAAAGGAAGGCATAGACTATTTTGATACATATGCTCATGTTGCAAGAATAACATCGATTAGAGTCCTTTTATCCTTGGCCTCTATCTATGATCTTTACATACATCAAATGGAAGTTAAAACAGCCTTTTTAAATGGGAACCTTAGTGAAGAAATATATATGCAACAACCTGAAGGATTTATTCTTCCGGGAAACGAGAAGAAAGTTTGTAAATTGATAAAGTCTCTTTATGGTCTTAAACAAGCGCCTAAACAGTGGCATGAAAGATTTGATAGTGTAATACTATCAACCGGATTCGTACATAATAATGCAGACAAGTGCATTTACTCTAAATTTACAAAAGAATATGGAGTAATAATTTGTTTATATGTCGATGACATGCTGATTTTTGGTACGAATCTACAAGGAATTACCGAGACCAAAAAGTATCTAACCTCAGTTTTTAAAATGAAGGATTTAAATGAAGTTGATACTATTTTGGGAATCAAGGTCAAAAGAGATAACAAGCAAGTGACTTTGTCACAAGCACATTATATAGATAAAATCCTTACTAAATTCAGTCATTTAGGAATAAAGGGGTATAATACTCCTTATGATTCTAGTGTTAAGCTAACTGCAAATACTGGAAGAGCAGTAGCACAGTTGGAGTATGCAAGTGCGATAGGTAGTATGATGTATGCAATGCATTGCACTAGACCCGACATTGCATTTGTTGTTTGTAAACTTTCAAGGTTTACCAGTAATCCAGGTAATGATCATTGGAAAGCAATAAGTAGAGTACTTGGATATTTAAAATATACAAAGCACTTAGACATTTGCTATAATGGTTTTCCTAATGTATTAGAGGGATATTCTGATGCAAGTTGGATTACAAGTATTAATGATAATAAATCCACATTAGGATGGATATTTACTCTAGGCGGTGGAGCCATTAGTTGGGCATCCAAGAAACAAACATGTATTTCTCATTCTACTATGGAATCTGAATTTATTGCTTTAGCAGCTGCTGGAAAAGAAGCAGAATGGCTGAGGAATATGTTACTTGATATAAAGTTGTGGCCACAACCTATGCCAGCCATTTCCATATTCTGTGATAGTGAGACTACAATGTGTGTTGCTCATAATAAAATATATAATGGGAAATCGAGACATATAAGCTTGAGACATGCTTATATAGGAGAATTAATTACCAATGGATCTATAGCTATAATATATGTGAGATCAAATAAGAATTTGGCTGATCCACTTACGAAGCCATTAGGTAGAGATGTAGTACAACAAACTTGTGGAGAGATGGGACTGAGACCCTTAAATTAAATACAAGGAATAGGAACCCCACTTTGAGTTAGTATACACTCTAACAATATAAGTTCAATGGGTAATAACAAGTTACTTGTATTGTTTAAGCATTGATCTCCTCTTTAGGAGCCCTAATTCTATTGTACTACTTACTGTTATATGAGGAGTTAAGGAGTTGTTAAATGCTTGTTATAACAGGGGCATAAAGACAAACTCCAAAGTGCATACTGTTACATGAAGATGTTGATTAATCTTAATGGAATTATTAATGTCTGGAGTAACAGGGACATATTAACTAATTCCACCTATATGAATATTGAAGTGGTGCCGCTTCTAGCAAGATTTAAAGGGTTGATCTTGTAAATATTCATGAATTCAGGATGAGCACATGGCCGTAAACGTGCTAAAGTGAATACTGGATTTTCTAAGCTACTAGATAACACTGTGTGTGTGGTACTTTCGGTTTTGGCACAAGGAGTTGTGGTTCAAATCTTAAGATACCATTACCTTCGTCAAAACTTTAATATACTTACACTAAAGGAAAGTTCAAATCTGTAAAAGATACTTTCAATTATTCACAAGTGTTATGAAGCGAAATAACAAACTAGTGGGGGATTGTAAGATAGTTTGTTATTGGCAAGTTGGAAGTGAGATTCTTCCCACATCGGAAGAAAGAAGTTCCGTGCCTGTTATGTGAAACACCTTCGAGACCGACCTTACTCGTACCGTGCCTGTTAGCCTCGGAACTGATCATTATGAAATAACACTCAACAGGTACGAGTTTGTCTCAATAGGTACGAGTTTGTCTCAACAGGCACGAGATTGACTCAACAGGTACGAGACTGACTTAACAGGCACGAGATTGTCTCAACAGGCACGAGATTGACTCAACAGGCACGAGATCCTAGAGTTAATTATTTTTAACAGTAAAATCAAATTTATTTGAATTTTAAATTCAAAATTCGAATAAATAGTCGTGTCTGTTTGTGAAACAAGACATCCTTTCTGAAAGAGTCTGTTGGTTGCCTATAAATACACAAGAATTCCAACGAAGTGAGATAGAAAATCACAAGTTTTACTGCATGCTTTGTTGTATCCTGAAGAGAATCGTTTTGTATTTTTCCTAAATTAGTATACAGGCGATAACTCTTTAAGGACAGTCGATTTTCACGCCTCAAAGCCAATTTGATTATTTTATTTCTAACATGGATAATATGGGTAATCATATTATTCACTGGTTAACCCGTTTTTTTATCCGCATTAAATATGAGTCGAATAATTTATCCATTTTTCATTACCCGTTTTCGACCCGAACCATATCAGCCCACCCCGCCCGCTTGCCACTCCTAGTAAGTAGTATCGCTCTATTGTCCAATCAATTAATTTGTAAGCAGATAGGTTCCGGAACTATTTTGGTTTTTAGACTTGACTTCCTAAGCCAAATTGATTTTTACTTTTAATGGCCTGGTGTCGGCCAATTGTATATATGAATATAATTTTTTTTTAAAAATATCATTTTAATATGTAAGAATTTTTATTTTTGCGAGGCAGCGTTGATTGACACCCCTTAGTGAATGGTGTTCTGCCACTACATGTAATCCATAATTCGCTGATGAATTGAAGACGACAGCAGATTCTCTAGAAAACGAAAGATTCAAAGTTTTGATGCCGAGTCAATATAATGGCAATATATGTACTGCTAAAATCATTAAAGTCAACCATGTTGCATCTTTATAACAGTTTTGAATTTCTTCAGGCGCATTTAGGGCATGATTAAGTTAGTTAAGGTCAGCTTTGATGTTCTTTCAAAAAAGAAATTTATAAGCATATATTACTCTAATAAAAAGACCAAGGAGTGGACTAGCGGCAACCCATGTGTCTGTGTGTAATATGAGGAAACTTCGTGTGGATCAAGAATACTGCAACTAATTTAACTCTTCATTATCAACGTGCACAAACTTGGAAATATTTCGATGTGAAACTAAAGCACATTCACATGAATCTTTCTACATTCTACGATTCCTCGCCGTGATCTCATAATTTTGTCATATTGCATGATCATCGTTCCATGCATGCACTTGGTATACATGGTCAGAATTCATATATCTAATCCTAAAATTTAGTAACCTGACATTGTTTAAAGAAAGAAAAATTGGTCCGATACAATCTTGTACTAATATTTTTTGACTCTAATACTATATGTTACAAAACGATCCCCTTCTTCGGGTTATTTTATCTGCCTCTCCTAGCCCCGGAGGCCGGATGTTTAAAGCAAGTATGTGTACTTAACTCGCGATTTTAAATTACCCAAAGCAATATAAGGTTGATGCAATAGAGATTTTGTATACGGGGAAAACCGAGGCTTGTGAGCACCCCGATTTTCCTGTGGGGCAAACTAAGCAAGGACATGGTCACACGGAATTGGGATCGAAGCCAGGAATTTCTGGTACCAAGGCCCGAACGAAGTGCTTATTATCGGGGCCATCGAGACAAGCCCCCCCTCCCCCGCTTCGGTTCGAGCTCAAAGACCTCGGAAGACATAACCAAACTGTTATACACGACTAACGAAGGGCCGTGATATCCGCGCCCAACCAGATATCACAGCGTGGTTCTCGGCCCATTTCGACAGCGAATTAGTAATTAACGAAAAAGAAGATTTTTACCTTTCTTAGAATTGTACTTAAGGTAAAACTCCCCTACTATATAAATGAGAACTTTATTGTATAATACACATTGTAACACATATACCAAGGCAATATACATTTGTTTTCTCTACTTCTAAAAGTTATTCAAGGTTTTTATTTTTGCTCATAGTTCTTCATAAGTATTTGGCTCTGAAATGAAGGCAGGCTAATTGTTAAGCTCATAGTTGAGCCCGAACTTAATACTACTACTGGTTTGACTATTTATTTTATCTTTAATTTGCTTATCTAACGTTGTTAAATACTTGTATTGATTTATCCATATATCTTTAAAATCGCGTATAAATTCAATTGTTAACCATTTGTATGGGTAAACAGATTTAATTGAAGTTTCTGTTTACATTGAGTTGCATGAAGTAGCAAGTACGTAGAACAAGTTCTCCGCTATTTAAGATTTAGCAATTCAATTGAAAAACGCTTGTTCCATAAATAACGAAGGCTATTGTACAAAGCTAAAATGATGTAGAAATTTTCAAAGCAACCCACAAAACTTGGCACGATTAGTGCGCATTGAAAGAAGAAGAAAAAAAAATTCAACTCGCATGCATAAATCCCACTTCCCACTATTTACCTCCTCAATTGTCTCCAACTAATCGCTCTTTACGACTTGTGAGTCAAAAAATTATCTATATTTTCGTCTTAACTAACACATGATATGTCAACTTTCTCTTTCCAATTCCATTAGTCGAAGATTGACTGAGTAGAAGTCTCAGTCAAAGCACAGGAGGCTGTATGTGCTATATATGCGTTAGACAATGCTACGCTTTTGTAAGTTAGGCAAGGGTGTTCGGGTGAACTCCCTTGCGCCCCTAAATCCGCCCCTGCATGCATGCAAGGGCGCACGAGCATGTAGCCCTTTAGTGACCATTTTAATTTTTTATTTTGGTCCAAAATAAGTGTCCATTTACATAGTCAAGAAGGAATTAATTTTTTTTTTTCAAAATTTGCCCCTATTTACATATTCCAATGTATCAAGATAAGAATTAATTAAGATTAATTTAGTGAATACATCTTTTTTTCTCTAAAATTTCATATTTTCTTAATGGGTTATGTGCCAAAGGTAAAATGGTCATGGACAAGAGGGAGTAGCTTTCAAAACTTTCTCTAGGTTGTTCACGTAGTTCCTGTGAATGGATTAGGACAAGTACAATTGTAAATTCTGGTATATATAAGTAAGGCCAAGATAAGGTATTCTGGTCATAATTCCATGATTCATGGAGTTGTTGTGGTTGATTTAACTTTTATTAGGCGACAAGCAAATGACTCTTGTGACACCCCGGCCCCGGCCTTCACTTTTTTCTTCACATCACAATAAAATTATTAGTGCGTCCTTTTCAATGGCTTGTGTTATTATATATGGCTCTTTAAATATTATTAGGGTGGCAAGCGGGTGGATCGGCTCGAAGTGAGCGAATTGAAAACGGACAATGTAAAAATAATAAATCGTTCGATCCGATCCGATCCATATTTAATATGGATAAAATAAATGGGTTAACCGGCAGATGACTTCTTGAATATGATCACTTTTGAGAGCAATATTCCTAGTCTTCCAAACTTGAGGAACCTCCAATTTGAGTCTTTGCAAATGTAGAAGTTAAACTCATTGGTTATCTATCAGTAATCCATTTTTTAAGTGGATAATATGGATCTTATCCATATTTGACCCATTTTTAAAAAGTTCATTGTACAACCTATTTTTTAGTGGATAATGTGGATGGATAACTATTTTTTTTTATCCATTTTGCCACCACTAAATATTTAACTAATAGCCTACTCTCTTTTGTGGAGTCAATTACTCAAATGGTCACTCAACTATCCCAAATTATCTCCTAAAGTCACTTTTCTTTCGTTTGTAACAATAAAGTCCCTAAACTATGCCTATTGCACTCAGAAGGTCACTCAACTATATTTTTCAAATTTTGGATTGCCAAATATCTATTTTACCCTTTAAATTATAAATATTTATATTCTTTTTAATTTTTTAAAATTTTTTAATATTATGATTTTTTCCTTTTTAATTTATATTATGGACTTACCTATAGAATAAATAAATATTATTTATAAATTAAAAAATAAAAAGTATTTAAGCATATATAATGCTGGAATAAAAAAATAATGAGCATAAAAAAAATTAATTAGAATAATTTTTTTAGTAATAATAATTTTAGTATTAGCAACAAAACTTCAAAAATTTATTTACACAATTCAGAATGAAAGAAAATAAAGGTTGTAAAATATATATTCTATGCACATAATATAAAAGTAATTATTTTAATAAAGGTATTTTTATAATATACATTATATATTCTTGAAAATTATGCTTAATTATATTATTAATTTTCTACCAACTTTCCGACGACACAAAATTATGTCATCGGAAAGCAGGGAGACTATCTATATAGGGTAAAATATGCTATATTAAGTCGTGCATGGAATATAAATATAATATAATTGAGCATAATTTTAAAGAATATATAATGTATATTATAAAAATACCTTTATCTAAATAATTATTTTTATATTACGTGCATGGAATATATATTTTACATCCTTTATTTCTTTCATTCTGAATTGTGTGAATAAATTTTTGAATTTTTTTTGTTAACACTAAAATTATTATTACTAAGAAATTATTCTAATTAATTTTTTTACTATGCTCATTATTTTGTTATTCCAAAATTATATATGCATAAATACTTTTATTTTTTTTAATTTATAAATAATATTTATTTATTCTATAGATAAGTCCATAATATAAATTAAAAAGAAAAATCATAATATTAAAAAGTTTTACAAAAATAAAAAGAAGATAAATGTTTATAATTTAGAGGGTAAAATAGGTATTTGACAATCTAAAATTTGAAAAATCTAGTTGAGTAACTTTCTGAGTGCAATAGGTATAGTTCAGTGACTTTGTTGCTACAAACGAAAGAAAAGTGACTTTATGAGATAATTTGGAATAGTTGATTAACCATTTGAGTAATGGACTCCTCTTTTGTATACAGAGAGTGTGTTTAATGTGTTATTATATAGGAATTTTTACCTCCTATAGCAAATGTTAACACCTTATTTATTTTAATAAATACCATTTAAAAAAATTATATTCTATAGATACCTTTTTAAGGTTTATAGCAAAATATTTAATTTTGGTTACCTTCTAGCCCTAAGTCACTGAATACGCTAATCAGTTACACTCTTTTCTTTCTCTCTCTATTTTGATACATCTCATTCTCTTCCCCCATCCCACTAAAATTTCAGATCTCCTCCTCCTTCCACTAGAATTTTTCGACTCTTTACGAATTTTGGATCGGAGTAGTACATCGAGTGATTATTGTCGGCCGGTTGTACCAGCAATAGGTTCGTACTTTGGATTAAGCTTTTACGGCTCAGCGTGGCCTGTAAGAACTTCTTTTTTCGGTTGGCCTGTAAGAACTTGACAAAAGCATTTTATTTTGGCGTTCTTTATATGTTTAAATTGTGGTAGTGATCATCTCAAGGCATTCCAGGTTGATTTTGTGGAGGAATTGATTAAACAAGCTGGGGCGGTGGCTGTACCAGGCCGTGTATTCTTCCATACCAATTCGTCAAAATTAGAGGACTTTTCTTCGACTGCTATTATCTACCATAGGAGGTATATCAGATCTGCGTTCTGCAAAAGTGAGGAGACATTAGTTGCTGCTTCACAAAAGTTAACCGAGCTCGTAGATGGTTCAGGGAGACTGGAGCTATTTTAGTAGTAATTAGCCATCTATAGATACCATTTCAATGTATTTTAGTGTATTTATTGTTTTTTTCATTGTAATTCAATGTATCTCGTTGTATTCCATGTATTTCATTGTATTCACCGTCTTTTTTTCTCATTGTATTTCATTGTATCCCGTTGTATTCTATGTATTTCATTGTATTCACTATCTCGTTATATGCCATGAATGTCTTCATAAGTTTTTTTTTAATTAATACAATTTATGTATTCAGATGTATTATATAATTTCTCTGAAGATTGCTATGTTTTTGGGGTATTTTTTGGCTGAATTTTTTTTTATAACTGAAAATACAAATTTTGTGTGTTATAATTGAGTTTGTTGAGTTATATTAGGAGTCTATTATGTTAATTGATTCACTTTCCGTTTTAAAACAGTGTAATCCCCTATTTCACGCCGTGAATACAGTCGAATACAATAATCTGTCCAGCTGTAATCCCATGTTTTACTCCTTGAATACAGTCGAATACACTCAAATACAACAACTGATTAGCTGGACTTCCCCGATTCACGCCTATTTTTTGCTACTGTATTCATGAATACAGTAGCTTAAATACATCTTATAACCACATAAAAGGTATCTATAATCCGTAATATAGCAAATGATATTTATATATGGCTAATTACTACTAAAAGATGGTGCTTTATGAAATTTTTTCTATATAATCGCGTTTGAACTAGGAGGCCCACCCGAGCCCAACGCACAGAGTCCAAGGTTATGGGTACGTGGGTAAATCCAAGCATTGGCCCAATTAGCTCGGCATGCAAATATTGCGGAATTCTTGGCATTTGTTTCAAAAATGTGTGCTTGCAAAAATTTATTGTGCAGGAAACTAAAAATTCCTAAGATAAATGACACATATGCCTCATAAGCCTATACACCATGGTGCAACTCAGTTTTCTTTTTCTATCTAATCCATTTGATGTCCAAGCATTTAACGAATTTAACAATTCTCTTTAACTAAATAACTTGACAATTTCAACTATCAAGATGATAAGTAATTTCGAAGAACTAAACTGACAAATATAATACTTTATATACGACAATCTTTTTAATATGACAGAAAAATGAACTAAACTAGCCAAAATAATGACTAATCGTTGTTATTCACTTCTAAACTTATCATTAGAAAGGTATTAAATAAAATGAACTAACTTCGGCCAGAAAGTAGGCGCAAGACGCTAATGTTGCGGATTTAGACGCAGTAGAAACGAATTCAGGATTTTTTGTTGGAAAACTAATTCAAAATTGAAGTAGAAAACCTTAATTGTTTAGGATTTAGTGTATTTAATTCATGTTTAAATATGATTTGTAGCCAGAATTATATAGAATATGTTTTCATGTTTCTAATTGGAATAAGTTTCGTACTATTATAAATAGGGATATTGATAGCTTATTTTATGTGTAGAGAAAATAAAGAAATGTAGATATCATTCATAAATTTATAAATAAAATATTTTCCTTCATTTTTATTTACTGTATTCTGAAAAGATTATACACCGTCACTCCGAGGTAAAAATTGCACGGGGCGCCCTATTTGGTCGCCCCATTTAATCTATACCCATTTTTTTAAAAAACTTTTAACTTGTACCCACTTTTTAAATAATTTCAGCCCCCTTTCTCCTCCTCCTCCTTCCCCTTTCTCCTCATCCTTCTAACTTTTACCTTTTATGTAGTACGTATTTATTTTTGGTGCTCAACACACATTGAAACAATTTATGTTTACTTTAAATGTACATCTGTATTCTGTAATATAATACCTTTGAAGTTGTTGTTTTACTCATAATAAGAATTTATGCCGAATACGCTTGTATATTGATAGTTCTTTATCTTTATCAGGTAGGTTTAGAAGGGAACTTGTTTACAATAAAATTTGAGTTCAAGTGTATTAATAATTCAGTAAGCAAGAAATAACTGGAGTTTAAAATTACAAAACGAAAGACAAAAAAGCAGAAGCTGAAGAAGAAAGAAAAGAACTGGAACACACAAGTACTAGAAAGAAAAGAGAACTAAATAACTTCAACTCTAGAGCCGAAGTTCGACAGTTACAAAACAAAAACTTCAGCTCTAGAGCTAAAGTTATTTAGTTCTCTTTTCTTTCTAGTTGATCAACCGCGAAACACCAAAAACAGTAGTGATTGCCTCAGACTTCAGCTCTAGAGCTGAAGTTTCCCAGTTACAATACAAAAACTTCAGCTCTAGAGCTGAAATTTCCCAGTTACAACACAAAAACTTTAGCTCTAGAGCTGAACTTCAGGCCGGGCTACTAGAATGCTGAAGTTTTGCGTGATTGCCTTTGCTACTTTAGCCCCGTATGCTGAAGTTATGCGAAAATGCGGGTAGGCTTGCAATTTATTTTTGCAAAGCGGGCACAAGTTAAAACGTGACACAAAAAGCGAATATAGATAGCTGAAGTTTCCCAGTTACAACACAAAAACTTCAGCTCTAGAGCTGAACTTCAGGCCGGGCTACTAGAATGCTGAAGTTTTGCGTGATTGTCTTTGCTACTTCAGCCCCGTATGCTGAAGTTATGCGAAAAAGCGGGTAGGCTTGCAATTTATTTTTGCAAAGCGGGCACAAGTTAAAACGTGACACAAAAAGCGGATATAGATGCGAATGCCCTCACTCGGAGTGCACAAAAATTAATACGCCACTCTAAGGTTCAATTTCAAAGAATACAACAACAACGACATCCCAGTATAATTCCACAAGTGGGGTCTGGGAAGGGTAATATGTATGCAGACCTTACCCCTATCCCGAGGGACAGAGAGACTGTTTCCAGGAGACCCTCGGCTCAAGAGAGCAACAAGAAACAATATAAAAGAATCAAATTTGTTTGCAGAGAGTGTGTTGGGTTATGGTAAATGTTATTCATGTCCCGCCATCAAGTATTTGAACAAAAAACACTGACAGCTGTCTAGCCCTTAAATATTTTGCCAACGTTCACTTTCTTTCCAAAAATTTAATTTAATTTCCCCTTTAATATATTCTGTGTAAAATACAAACAATATAGACATCTTAGCTTCGGTTCCGAGCCAAGAGAAAATGGACCGTTGCAACCAAACCTAATTTCAAAATCTCACCAACCCCTACAACTGCTTGAAAGCTGAAAAAATTCAAGAAATCACCAGCTTCTATTCTCTCTCGTTTCATTTCTCCAAAAAATAAGAAAAAATGGTGTCTAAAATCACCAAAAGAACTCCCACAAAGTCCATTAAGAACCGTAGAAATCTCCCTAGCCATCTTCGCCGTAGCAAGAAGAAATCCCCATCAACAAAAAATGCTGCCTCTGTAGTTGTTGCTTCCATTAACAAATCCTTGTACACTTGTCATCGCCGCCTTATTAAACTCTTCTCAAAATTCACCCGCATTGCTACTCCTAAAAAAACTCCCAAAAAACAAGGATATCAGCTTCTAGGTAAGGTTTTTGATGAATCTGCAGCAAATGAGAACAATCTGAGGCGATCACTTTTTGATGACGGAAATGCCCTTCCCCCGTTGGTGTCACCTGATAAAAGAACCATTTTTCTTGACTTGGATGAGACTTTAGTGCATTCTAAACCAAACCCACCTCCAGAAAAGTACGATTTCATTGTTAGGCCGGTGATTGATGGACATAGAGTAGAGTTTTATGTGTTGAAGAGACCATTTGTGGATGAGTTGTTGGAGTTTTTGAGTGAGAAGTTTGAGGTTGTTGTGTTCACTGCTGGGCTTAAGGAGTATGCTTCTCTTGTTCTTGACAGAATTGATAGAAAAGGTTTGATTTCGCATCGATTGTTTAGGGATTCTTGCAAGGAAGTTGATGGGAAGTTTGTGAAGGACTTGTCTGATATGGGGAGAGATATGAAGAGGGTGGTGATCGTTGATGATAACCCGAATTCTTACCTTTTTCAGCCAGAAAATGCTATTCCGATTAGGCCATTTACGGATGATCTTGGTGATGGGGAGCTCAAGAAGCTCATTGAGTTCCTTAATGGATGTGTTGAAGTTGAAGATATGAGAGATGCTGTGAAGGTTTATCTTGCTGCTGAAGAAGAATATACATCAGTGGAAATTTGATTTTTTTTTTAATGCTTAATTTATTTTTTATTTGCATTTATTTGGTTCCTTTTTCTGGAGGATTAATGTAATAGGTTGAACACTTTTGTGTTCAATTGGAAATGAGAAATGAAATTGGGAACTGTATACAATTTGGAAAAGTTTAGTGGTAAACTGTCCTCTTTTGTTCTCCTCATCAGATCTTCTCTGCAAAATTCCAAACAATGATAGAAGGATTCTTGAATAGTAAGGTTGAAGTAAACTTACTGTTGTTGATGTTGAATTTAAAAGCTGCCAAACTTAGTAATTGAGGCTTTACAAATTGATAAGAGCAGTTAGCATTGTGCATTCAACAGTTCCAAGTTTAATAGATTTCCACTCAGTTGCTGGATTTAATTTTCTATATTTATGCATCTCTATTCAGTTTCATATACATTCTATGCAGAATCAGAAACTATGAGAACTGTTGCACAAGTAATATGACAGTCGTCAGTCCCACAATTAAGCTGCTCACAAGGTTCAACTTCTCCTGGTGACTTGGTCTAGAGCAGCTTTTAACTTGCCAATTGCTGTAATTTCATCAAACTATAAGTACATTTCAACGCAGCTTTTAACTTGCCAATTGCTATCGACATCTGTTTGCATATAAACAGATATTAGAGGACGCAAATAGTATAATTCGGCATTTATTTAGGGTTGCATGTGTGTGAGAGAGAAAATGAAGTCATATTAACTCTCTAGAATACATGGTTGTAGCTTGAACTTGTTCAAATGCAAACAATTGCTTGTCTAAGAGGTCAGTGTATGTTCCAGTTTTCCCCCATCAAGGTCATTTGTGTAACCAGCATAAACAGACAGTTCACTTAACAAGTGGATCCAACTTGTTAGAGGAAGAAGACTTCTTAAATCAAAAGAGCTGCTGCATGCACAAGAAGTATATACATTTCTACAACCTTCAGATGAATCTCTTTCTCACAGTTATAGATTGTGAATTAAAAAGAAGCTAATCTTCGCAGCTTCTTCATATGGTCATTCATAATCCTTACTCATTAGGTTCTCTCTAATACCACTTCTTCGAGTTGCTAATTCTGCATAACCAGCAAACTGTGGATGGGGGACATATAGCAGATTTGACTGTAAAAACATTCATTTTCACTCAATACCGACTACCATCACATGATATCACCAAAAAATCTGGTGAATACATAAAATCAGCAAGTATAGTTAACTGATGAATAGAAGGCCCCCTTTCCATCAGAATGATGGTCTTTAGTCTAAAATAGAAGCTGATTCCTAATCCAAGCTGGGAAAGATTGGTACTCAAGAAGTCTGAAAAAAGCTAACATCATACTTGGCTCCTAGGATATGCAAGGAAGAACTTAGTAGAACAAACATAGGAGGAGAAGGCACAGAGCTTCAGGATGATTCTTAACTAGCTGTGAAAGAATCTTCAAGCTCTTGAAACTAAACTTTGCCTACCTAGTGACTGTCGATCTCCTTACAAAAACCCTATGTTTGAAAATCATGGCCAGCTCATTGGTGGACATGCTTTCTGAGCAAAACAGGAGAAAAAGATTTCTTCATCCCAGTAGCATTGCCTCCCCCTTCTCCAGTACCATGTCAATCACATACCTGACATCATTTCTATCTACTACTTAAGCATCAATTCAACAAATCATTTCATTAGGAAATAAGTCAATCATGTTCTAACTTATTACTTAAGGTTAACGGATCTTTCAGATAGTTCAAAAGGGACAACAACAGGAGTTCTGAGATATTCAGAAAATGCCTCGTACATGATCACTCTACCCTGATGTCATCTAAAATGGCAGTGGTGGCCACCAGCCAAGGCCATGGGGCTTCTCGCCCATTGACCCCATCCACACCATGCCACCTATAAAGAAAAGCTCATTCTGCACTCATAACTAACATGGTCCCATTCCTTCCATACTTGCTTCTCTCCACCACTGTCAACTGTCTAAACCCTAAATCATGTATAAAACCATCTAATGCAAAGCTGAAAATCAGAAATCACACACGGCAGCTCTGGCTTCACTAAATTTGGTTGACTACAACAGCCACTGATTGACAGCACTAGCAAATCAGTGACCATTATTTAAACCTCAAGCAGAACATTAATTTAGTCTGTCTATATTAATCCAAAGACATTGAGAAACTAATTGCAAAGACAAATATGCCATCCAAAATTAACAAGCTCATTAGTGCAAATTAACTGATCTGTGCAATATACTAGAAAAGATCACTCAATTCCTTCACGCTCAAACACAATGCATACAAAATGATATCTTTTACTTCTTCTAAGCAGAATGATAGGCCTAAATTTTGCTAATATCACAGAAACATAAAACATACACATAGAACAGCTCAAATGAACTTCACCCAAAAACTAAAAATTCATTTGGGGGGGGGGGGGGGGATGAACATAATCGAAAAACAAAAAGGTACTTTTTCATTTCACTTTTATCTCAATCTAACAACATGACAAGTGAAGATCTGAGAGGGTAATCTAGAAGCTTCAGATTTAGAGAAACAAGCGTCATCAAGAACATCACTTTTACACCATCGACAATCTTGCTTCTGCAGGCAATCAGATTTTGACCCAATATTGCCGCATTCGGGTACCCGATTTGGGTTTCTCCTACTACTCAATGGCTTTCGAATTGGATCTCCCAAAGTAAACCCGCTTGACGATAACAGTAGAAGAAGCAGTAGAAGTAAGGATTGAGTTCTGAGAGGTTTAATGGTGGGTTTCATTTTAAATGTGCAAAAAAGAATGATGAAATTGTTGATTCTGCAAAAGTTTCTTGGGAAGACGGCTCTGAAATGGATTTATCCAACAGGGATTAAAATAGACTCGCCTTATGCTAAGGGCTGTGAGAAATAGTTTCCCAAATATTTTTGCAGAACTTAAAACATAAAAACAAGAATATGGCCCATGCAGGTCTCGAACCTGCGACCTTCGCGTTATTAGCACGACGCTCTAACCAACTGAGCTAATGGGCCTTGGTGGCTAGTAGCTTCTGGATCCAATTAAGTAGACAGTATTACTGAAGGAATATTAGTGAAACCGTGAATGGCTGAAATTATCGAACACTCGAGAATTAGGAGACCCCTTAAAATTACGAGGAGATGAATAACATCTTATTACGAGGGAGAGTGGCCGTCACAGTAACTCTGTCCCATCTTTGACTCAAAAAAGGTACAGTATTTTATTTACGGCCTGAAAACTATTTTGCACAATCATAAATTTAAGTTCCAAGATGAATAAACACAAAACTAAGCCAGTACCAATAAAAAATGAAGCAGCAGATGTGGTTGAGGTTGTAGGTAGTTGGAAAAGGATTGGGGTCAATTCAGATGGGAACAGATTAGCGATCCTACTATTTAACTAGCAGCCTAACTATTTTATGGTGGTACTAATTAGTCCACGTAGTGAAAATAGCATGGGCTAGTCAGTTTTCGGTTACTGAAAAAAAGTCACTAATTTATGCCGCAATAAAATCTGGACAAAAATACCCTAGCTAAAACACAAGAAGTTTCAACATAATATGGTAGATTATGGAGCTCCTACATATAAACTTTCAGCATATTATATTTGAACTCCATCATATTATTAAATTCCAGCATAATATTTTGGAATCTCATATGTAAAAAATTCGAACTCCAGCATATTATACTGGAATTTTTCCGGATTTTAAGGATATTTTTGTTTAGATTTTATCTTTGCATGAAAAAAGTGGTTGAATTTTGATTACTTTTGAAACCAAATAACTTTACAGTCAATGTCCTTCCACTTCCCAAATATCTCAATTATTCACGATGATCTCTCAGAATTTGCGTTATAAAGAGCTAAAATGAGCATATAAGCCATGCGTAGGATAATCAAATAGTTTTTAGTAGTGTTTTCTTGCTTTATACGCAATCGAGAAAAAGTAGCGTAAGAAGATGAATAAAGGCACGATAGAATGATACAGCACAAGTAATCCAAGTAAAGACCGTTCTTTGGTCTTTCATTTTCATAAATAGAATAACACTTTTTAAAAATGGAATAGCTCCCAACTTGAGAAACCAAGATTTAAATATTGCACAAGGCCCTTTCATGTTAAAGTCTTAACTTTGAAATTCTCAAAAATGTTTTAGAAAAAGCTTTAATCGTGTCATGGAAAAGGGCATTAATCATTAATAATGAAGTATACACTCATGACATATGATGTCAGTCTTACAGGAGACAATTTGAATCAATCTGAAACTTCTATATATACACTAGGTTAAGAATTTGATTTTCCATATAAATTCTGCTGGTTAAGTATTTGATATTTCGTATAGGTAGGCTTCTGTTATTAATGAAGTAGTAATCATGCTTCAGGGCACAGGGGCGTCGTTCATGTTTGGCTTGGCAGTTGGGTCTATCCCAATGATGTCAATGGCTGTGTTTGGTGATGGTAATTGCTTTCAAAAGCCGAGGCGGCCGCCGCCAACGGGTGGTATGGTAAATGGTTTGGACGAGACTAATGTTGCTGGTGGCAGAGGAGAAATTACATCTACCACTGCTAGTACTAGTGCAATTTCAAGAATTGGCGGAAGAAGAATGGGGCTTAGAGGAAATGTTGATAATGGTGGCAGAGGAAAAACTTACCCTAGTGTTAAGCTTGTCAAGGAAGTACTTCCAGCTATAGTCCTGCGCTAGCTACCTATATATGGTTTGAGGATTTCGTCTTTGTGTGTTGTGTAATATAATTAGTTTAGGCCCCATGCGCTGTGATTTGTGTGTGTTTGTGCTTCTATATCTCTATATACTCTAGTTCACTTGTGATCTAGCTTAGCACATGTAACTTACTTTTAATTTGGTTTAATATTTTTGTTAAACGATATTACACAATCAGATAGAACTTGATCGATCATCTAGTCGTTCCACGCTTGAATTAGGTATTGTCAAATTTAACCAGAGATAATTAACTCGTCTAACCCTTGAGTGCGGGTTAGGCTAGGAATATTTTTAGGCATGCTAATTTAATTTTGACATAACCCAAGTGAACACATCTAAAAGTTTTGGATCCGTTTGGACTACCTTGAAGTAAGAGTCCTTATTTATAGCTAAAGATACAAACGATAATATACAAGAGAGGTTCATAGGGAACCAAATCTCCTAACCTCACCTATATACACGAAGGGGAAGGCTGCAAAAGTTATAGCTAGCTAGATATATAGCATTCCTATAATTGTATATTTGTATCTGTTGAATTTGGCAAATCCCACATCGGTGGGTTAGCCATTTGGTAGTGATATTTTTCCTATAAAAGGAGGCCTAATGTTTAAGATTTAAACACACCTCTCATTTGCCTTCTTATCTTTTTAAGGCATTTGTATCTTCTCTCTTTAGTATTATTTCACTTATATTTTTGGAATGGAATAAAATATTGGTTGTGTCCGAGGAGTAGGCAAAATTGGCCGAACCTCGTAAATTTTGGTGTTTCTTTTATTGTTGCTTTATTGTCTTATTTATTATTTGGTGGCTGTCATAATTTTTGGTATAGTAGTTGTGACTTATTCACACTATATACATTTGGCTTCCGCAACAATTGGTATCAGAGCCAAGGTACTGTCTAAGTATGCTCTGTGGTTGCAGCATAGTCTGATCTTCCACATCAGAAAAGATTTATCTTGGTAACTGAGTCAAGGTTCTGTCTGAGTATGCTCTGTGGTTGCAGCTTAGTCTGATCTTCTATATCAGAAAGGAAATAATCTTGATTTGTGTCGTCAGCTATTAAATAATATTTGTGTTAAATATGGGAGACAATAAACAAGAAAAATCTACATCAAGTGTCAACAATACGTCATCATTGGCATCTTCGCTTATGACAAGAATTGTGTCAAATGCGAAATTTGCGGTAGAAATTTTTGACGGGTCCGGGCATTTTGGGATGTGGCAAGGCGAGGTTCTAGATGTTCTTTTTCAACAAGGGCTAGATCTTGCCATTGAAGAAAAGAGACCAGATGTTATTGGAGAAGAAGATTGGAAAATTATCAACCGTGTTACTTGCGGTACCATTCGATCCTGTGAGCACGTGATTTTTGCCTCACGAAAACTACTCCAAAATAAATCAAAAAATAAAACAAAATTCTCTTAGTGTGCAATTTTTAGAATTTATGTGGCATTTATTAATTATTTGTGTTTTGTCCGTAAATGTTTACTTTGTCATAGTTAAATGAAAAAATAAAATAAAAATACATGTTGCATGCATATCTAGGATTTAATTATGCATTTAAGAATTAACTAAAAGGGAAAATCACAAAAAATATGCATTTATCTTATTTTTCGTCATTTAAATGTGTCATTGTGTGATTAATATTTTGTCCTGTGTGTTAATGGTTGTTAAAGGGTGATTAATATTTTTTGTAAGATTAATTTTGATTTTTATAATTTTTAAATAAGAAATTTAATAATTAGGAATTAAAGGAAAAATAAGAAAGAAAAATTGGGTTGGGCTGTTTTAATTAATGAAAATCAGGCCCAAAATGTGTAATAACCCAGTCCAAGGCCAGGTCTCTCAACCGGATCCCAAACGACGTCGTTTGGATGCTTTCAATCGGGACCATTGATCAATCAGATCCAACGGTCCAGTGCAGATCTTCAACTAAATCAAACGACGTCGTGGATTGGATTCAATCAAGGCCGTCTGTTCCCTTTTAATCCAACGGTCCCGGTCAGTCCTCTATACCCGATCCACTTCACCCCCGGGCCAACCCTTTCCCCCAACTTAAACCAAACGACATCGTTTGGTTAAGTGAGCTGATCCTGACCGTGGATCATGTTTGCTCTGACGGTCAAGATCAATCCACCCCACCCCTATAAAAGCCTAAATCCTACCCCAGCCCCCCCAAACCAAATACCCCCTCTGTCCTGTTCATCATCTCTTTCAAGAGATCAAATGAACTCCATCGTCCACCACCGTGCACCACCCACCGGAAATCGCCTCACGGCGGTTCCGGTGGTCCAAACAACCCCACCTTAACACCCTCGACTCCTCTCAACCTCCCCGTTCCAAATCCATAACCCATATACCTCGAATCAGGCCCCAATGTCTCGAATCTTCGATCGAAGGTTGGTCTGAAAACCCAACTTTCTCCGATGGCCTCCAAATTAACACCATAGCTTCCCCTAACTACCCTCATTACGGATCTATTGTCTGTTGACCTCGAATCATCTTAGAGCTTCTCGAATCTTCATTTGAAGATTCGAGTCAAACATGAACTCACCCAGATCTGTCTCAAATTCACACCAAATAACCCCCAGGCCTCCCTCACCCCTAAGTCGTCTTTTGTTCCCTTCAAATCTGCCCAGAATTGGTCAAACCCTAAAACAGAAAATCTGAAACCCTAAAAATGCCAAATTGTGGAATTTGTCCGATTAATTAAGGGATTGAGGTCTAAGAGACTTTAATCGAGGTATTGTCAATTGAGAATACTTCGAATAAAGTCTGTTCAGCCTCAAAAGGTCCGAATCCAAGTTGAGCTTGTGTCCGAATAAATTTGAAGATTCAGAGGTATTTTTCTTACTTCTTTTTGTATACTATGTGTTTCAGTAGTCTGTGTAATTTTCATATTTGTTTATTTGATTCTGTGATTCTGTCTCATACCCGTTTATGTGATCAAATTATAGCATTGTCTCTGTTTGTTATGATTGTTTACAATATGTATAATCGACTTGATTAAGTTCGTCGATTAGTTGTTTTGTAAATTTTTATTTCCATTAATGCTAATTGTAACAACCTGTTTATAGACTGATTGTTGACAATTGTTGTAGATAGTCAATTGATTAATACTCGTCAATTAAATCACCCTTGTTTGTAGTTCAATAAGTTCGTCAAATAGATGTTGTGTATGTTGGTTTCTGGGCAGTAAGTTTCAGGGCGTCGTCAATATACTGACAATGCCCCTGCATTCATACTTATTTCAAATTCAGTTTAAATTGTTCTGTTGAATTCAGTGTGATGTTATTGTGATGTTGGGTTTAAATTCAATTTTACAAGTGTTGATTAGATATAATTGTGTTAGAAGGTTGCATTCTCAGTTAAGATTCAGTCCAGAACTTAAGAGAATTGGTTATAGTTGTTTAAATCAGAAACCAGGTTGATAATTAAGTTTGAACAGATTATAAAATCTGTTTCGTATTAGATTCTGATTTTTGTATTAAGGGCAGTAATAACAGTAGGATTATAAGGGTATTTTGGGGAATGAAACAGTAAGAACAGTGTGTTAGTATTAATGTGTTATAGTGGAATGTTAATGGCTATTAATTAATGTAATAATGGGAAACTAAAGGAAGTGGAAGGGCTGAAAATAAGGGAAAAGGTATCCTTAGTGTTGATTAACTAGAAAAAGGCAGTTTAGTGGCAGATTTTTAGGAAAAAATCTGCCTTAGATAACAAAGGGGGGGGGGGGGGTCCGGGCAGCATTAGGGGAGGAAAACTTGTATAAAGAGGGGAGTTGGGACTGATTTTTTTTTTTAAAAAAAAAAGAGGAGGAGAATAGAGGAGAACCATATAGAGAAGGGGAGAACACAAAATACAGGAGAGGAGAATCGAAAGGAGATAGAAACAAAAATCTAAAGAAAGAGAACGGAAAGAAAGAAAGAAAAATCAGAAATAGTAAAAACAGATTTCTACACTAGAAGCTAGTGTTAAGGTTGAATTTTTGAGATTGAAATTTTCAGTTTGCCTTCTCCTAAGTCTTGAAAATCAGAAATACTATTTTTCTTGAATCTGTCCGGATTTGTTCGATCTTATTGTTTAGTTTGAAATCTGAAAATTCTTAAAGAGTCCTTCTACGATGCTTCTGGATTCACGGGTTCTGTTTGTTGCTCAAATCTGTTGAAACATTGGTATATTCTGCTGGTTTTGTTGCTGCTGCTACTGCTGAAATTCACTTCTTCTACCCTCATTTCCAGGTACATATCTGTAAACTCATGTCATGAAAAGCTTCAACATGGCAAGTAAATGAAGTTTGGAATTATAAGGATGTCTTCTACTCATTTAAATTCTATTAGTTTAAGTTTCAGTTTTGTTTTTAGTTGGTTAATATAGTATTATACTTGACATGATAAAATGTTAACTAATTAACCTTCTGGAGTAGTAAATTACACGATAATCTTATGTGTTTTGAGGACTAGTGATGGCATTTATTGTTTGAATTGTTGAGATAGGGAATATGGTAAAAAGTTTGCCATTAATTAAAGCATGTGATATTGTTAGCTAAGTATAGAATAGTACGGAAAATACCCAGAAATTACATTACTAGCTTATTTTGTCAAATATCCAATTTTGTTTAAGGCTAGATGATGTCAATTGTACTTTATTCGTATATGGCGTAGTAACGGTTATATGTATAACCTATAGTTGAAAGGTGAATTGATATAATCCATTACTATTACAATGTTGGAATATTGCGAACAGATCATGATGTATGTTTACGTTATATGTGATGTCGTCTTATTAAATCAATTGGTAGATTAGTTCTCTTTCTTAATAACAAATGGCTTAGTTATTTTAGGAACGCGATCAACTCATTTCTTTTAATATATGAAATAATGTAAATGATTTTTTACAAAAATATAGAGCTAGTGTTTGCAAATATTCGCGTAGGCAAAGAATAAGAATTTGTTTATTTATCCCAAACTCAATCTTCGTAAGCAAAATTAACCAAATAATTATAACCTCAGACTAAAAACAAGTGGTGTAAAAGAAGGGTGAGATTTATAAATTGTAACATTTTAAGTCAAAATGTGTAAATAGCGTTCGCTCCAAATGTAACAATGAAAATTCTTCGAAAAATATTACTTCATTTATTAAATCAATTCTTTTCCTAAGTTTTATACGCAATTCGCTTTTTGGATAGACAAATATTATATTTACGATAAAAATGGTAGTACTAAGCACACGTTGTTTATTATTTTTTTTACTCTTTAAATTCGAATGGTTTTGAGGAATATAATTCACACGCGAAAAATATAATTTGCGGTCAACACTTAATAAATTGTGAATTCCTTTCAAGGAATTTAGAGGCATCTCAAATAGTGATTTCTCATGACTTTCACATAAAAATGTATGGATGTAATAAACAATTTGTGGAAAATTTATACTATCATCAAGAATATTTTGTGTGATTAGGGATACGTTCGCGTGACCTGATTATATTTCTAAAGGCAATTCGGATTATGCGTTCGCGCAACTTCGAGCGAACATTTAATAAAAAGGGGGGTTCTTCGGAGAATATCAAATTTATTTCATATAACCCGAGATGTGCAGTTCACTATTTAATCATACAAGAGCGACGAACGTTCTTAATTTTATTTTAAGCACAATTTCGAACATAAGTCTATTTTTATAATAAAAATAAACAAAAAATAATATTATCAATCTTATTGTGTACACGTATGCGTGACACGATTCTTTACGTTTATAAAAAATATATAATACGAATATACGTACGCGTGATTAGTTTCAAGAAAATCTTTAATTGTAAACAATCTAAATAGAAGCGGTAACAAAATCATGCAAATAAAAAATGTATTTAGCAAATTGAGATAATTAAGCCAAGTATAATAACGGTTGAGCAACCGTGCTAGAACCACGGAATTCGGGAATGCCTAACACCTTCTCCCGAATTAACAGAATTCCTTACTGGGATTTCTGGTTCGCAGAATAACAAACAGAGTCATGTTCTCCTCGATTCGGGATTAAAACCAGTGACTTAGGATGCCTTAAAATTCCCAGGTGGCGACTCTGAAACAAACAAACAAATCCCGTTTCGACTGTCCTTTAATTGGAGAAAACTCCCTTCACCCCTGCGGGGGCGGAAAAAGGAGGTATGACAGATCCTACCTTGCTAGAGAGCAGAAATATCCATACACAAAGGAAACTTCTGTAAATAAATTATGGAAAGCACTGGAGGATAAATTTTTGAAGAAAAACAATCAAAATAAATTGTACATGAAGAAGAGACTGTTTCACTTCACCTATGTTCCTGGTACCACGATGAATGAACATATCACCAGTTTCAATAAGTTGGTCACAGATTTGCATAATATGGATACAACTTATGATGATGGTGACTTGGCCTTGATGTTGTTGGCGTCACTTCCTGATGAGTACGAGCACCTTGAAACTACTCTACTCTATGGAAATGATGAAGTTTCTCTTAGAGAAGTTTGTTCGGCTTTGTACAGCTATGAACAAAGAAAGCGAGAAAAACAGAAGGGCGGAGAAGGAGGAACACTATTTGTGAGGGGTCGTCCTCAAAATCAAACGAGGACAAAGAAGGGAAGATCCAACAAAGATGAATGTGCCTTTTGTCGAGAAAAGGGGCACTGGAAGAAAGACTGTCCGAAGTTGAAGAATAAGGCCAAACATAACAATGGAAAGGCCATTATGGATTCAAATGTAGCTGATTGTGATGATTCAGACTTCTCATTAGTTACAACAGAGTCATCAACATCATCAAACATATGGTTGATGGACTCGGCTTGTAGCTATCATACGTGTCCCAACAGGGACTGGTTCGTGGATTTTCAAAAGGGAAAATATGGAGTCATCCACACAGCGGACAATAATCCTCTTACCTCATATGGAATTGGTTCAATACGATTAAGGAACCATAATGGAATGATTAGAACATTAACAGATGTTCGATATGTACCGAATTTGAAGAAGAATCTCATCTCTGTAGGAGCCCTCGAATCAAAAGGGTTCAAAATCATTGCAGAAAATGGAGTGATGAGAGTATGCTCCGGTGCACTAGTGGTAATGAGGGCTAATCGGAAGAATAATAATATTTACCGCTATCGTGGCAGTACAGTTATCGGAACAACGACAGTGACATCCAGTGACGACAAAGAGGCAGAAGCAACCAAACTATGGCACATGCGCTTGGGACATGCTGGGGGAAAATCCTTGAAAACTCTATCAGATCAAGGATTGTTAAAAGGAGTAAATGCTTGCAACTTGGAGTTTTGTGAGCATTGTGTCAAAGGGAAACAGACAAGGGTTAAGTTTGGTACAGTAATCCATAATACTAAAGGCATTTTGGATTATGTACACTCTAATGTTTGGGGTCCTTCCAAAACACCTTCATTGGGTGGCAAGCACTATTTTGTAACCTTTGTTGATGATTTTTCCCGAAGAGTGTGGGTGTATACAATGAAGAGCAAAGATGAAGTGTTGGGAATTTTTCTCAAATGGAAGACGATGGTGGAGAATCAAACAGGCAAGAGGATTAAGTGTATTCACACAGACAATGGAGTTGAATACAAAAATGATCATTTCAATAAGGTTTGTGAAAATGACGGCATCGTCCGACACTTTACTGTCAGATATACACCACAACAGAATGGAGTGGCAGAACGTATAAACCGGACCTTGCTGGAGAAGGTACGGTGTATGTTGTCCAATGCTAGCTTGGGCAAAGAATTTTGGGCTGAGATAGTTACATATGCATGCCACTTTATTAATCGCTTACCATCTGCTGTTGTTGATGACAAGACACCATTTGAAAATTGGTATGGAAAGCCTGATGTAGATTATGACTCTTTGCACGTGTTTGGCTCAACTGCATATTATCATGTGATAGAGTCAAAATTGGATCCAAGGGAAAAAAGGCTATTTTTATGGGAATTACTTCTGGAGTCAAAGGATATCGCTTATGGTGTCCTATGACAAAGAAAATAATATTCAGCAGGGATGTTACCTTTGATGAATCTGCTATGGTAAATAAGGTAACAGAAGATACCAAACAAAATGAAGGTGCTTCTAAGCAGGTGGAGTTTGAGGGAAAATTTATTTTTCCTACACAAGAAGTAGAAGAGGAAACAAATGAAGATTACCCTCTGGAAGGAGAGCCAGTAGAGGAGATTCCAACTCAGAAACCTCAACAACAACTTGAATCAATAGCAACCAGCAGGCCAAAAAGAACAATAACGAAACCTGTTCGTCTCATAGAGACGGTTGCTTGTGCAACCTCAATTGTAGCTGATGATGTTCCTACCACTTATAAAGACGTTGTCCAAAGTTCAGAAGAAGATAAGTGGAGGATTGCCATGAATGATGAAATACAGTCCCTTCATCAGAATCGTACATGGAGATTGGCCAATCTCCCGAAGGGAAAGAAAGCAATTGGGTGCAAATGGGTATTTGTAAAGAAGGAAAGATTTCCTAACCAAGTAGATGTTCGCTACAAAGCAAGATTGGTGGCCAAAAAATATGTTCAAAATGAGGGAATTGATTACAATGAAGTGTTTTCTCCAGTTATAAAACATTCCTCCATTAGAATTATGTTGGCTTTGGTAGCACAATGGGATTTGGAACTAGTTCAGATGGATGTAAAAACTGCGTTTTTACATGAAAACTTGGAGGAGGAAATCTACATGACTCAGCCAGAAGGATTCAAAGTTGCTGGAAAAGAAAATATGGTGTGCAAACTTGAAAAATCATTGTACGGATTGAAACAATCTTCTAGACAATGGTACAAGCGATTTGACGAGTTTATGTTGCGGCAAGGGTACAAGAGAAGCAAATACGATCATTGTCTGTATTTGCACAAGCTTAAAGATGGTTCCTTTGTATATCTTCTCCTATATGTTGATGATATGTTGATAGCTTCCAAGAATTCGGAAGAAATTGATAAGTTGAAGATTCAACTGAAGAAGGAGTTCGAGATGAAGGATTTGGGTGAGGCAAAGAAAATTCTTGGCATGGAGATAATAAGAGATAGACGTTCAAAGAAACTCTGTTTATCTCAGAAAGAATATTTGAAAAGAGTACTACAATGTTTTGGTATAGATGAAAAGACTAAGCCAGTTAGTACTCCACTTGCTCCCCATTTTAAGCTAAGTACTACTATGTCGCCAAAGGATGAAGCTGAACGAGAGTATATGTCAAATGTACCATACGCAAATGTTGTTGGTAGCTTGATGTATGCAATGGTCTGTACGAAACCTGACATTTCACAAACTGTTGGAGTTATTAGCAGATATATGCATAATCCAGGAAAGGAGCATTGACAAGTTGTGAAGTGGATTCTACGGTATATTCATAATACTGTAGATGTTGGGTTAGTTTTTTAGCAGGAATGCAATCAGTTTGTAATTGGATATTGTGACTCAGATTTTGCGGGTGATCTGGACAAACGAAGATCAACTACTGGTTATGTGTTTACTTTTGCAAAGGCACCAGTTAGTTGGAAGTCTACTTTGCAGTCAACAGTTGCTTTGTCTACAACAGAGGTAGAGTACATGGCTATTACAGAGTCTGTAAAGGAGGCAATTTGGCTTCAAGGATTGCTAAATGAGCTTGGTGTTGAACAAAAAGGTATCACAATTTTTTGTGATAGTCAAAGTGCTATTCAATTAGCGAAGAACCAAGTTTATCATGCAAGGACGAAACACATTGATGTTCGGTATCATTTCGTACGAGAAATCATAGAAGAAGGTGGAGTCACGGTGAAGAAAATTTCTACTACAGAGAATCCTGCTGATATGCTAACAAAGGTGGTAACTGTGATCAAGTTTCAACATTGTTTGGATTTGATCAACATTGTTGAACACTGAAGATTGAAGATGAAGACATAACCAAAATTTGTTATTGAGAGAAAAATTGAAGATGTGGAATTTTGCCAAGGTGGAGATTGTTGAATTTGGCAAATCCCACATCGGTGGGTTAGCCATTTGGTAGTGATATTTTTCCTATAAAAGGAGGCCTAATGTTTAGGATTTAAACACACATCTCATTTACCTTCTTATCTTCTTAAGGCATTTGTATCTTCTCTCTTTAGTATTATTTCACTTGTATTTTTGAAGTGAAATAAAATATTGGTTGTGTCCGAGGAGTAGGCAAAATTGGCCGAACCTCGTAAATTTTGGTGTTCCTTTTATTGTTGTTTTATTGTCTTATTTATTAATTGGTGGCTGTCATAATTTTTGGTATAGTAGTTGTGACTTATTCACACTATATACATTTGGCTTCCGCAACAGTATCCTACATACGATTAATGTTTATCCTTTATACCTAATTAAATTCGGGCTAATAAAACCTCAAGGAAATTTGTCAAAACATTGAAAAATAGTAGGTTAGTAACCTAACCCATAAAAAATAACTCGACCTCATTAGCTTATTCTTTCCACGCTAAGAGTTAGGAATTAATCAGTTAGGTCCTATATATCATACTATATATCAGTTAGGTCCTATACTGTACGGCAAAAAATCATAACTCCTTACAACTTTCTTTAATGGATGTTCGTTATTTAATGGATGTTTGTTACACTGATTCAGAAACTAAGAGACAATTTACGTTTGCAAGATGGAAATGGTACTCTAATTACTTAGTCAATGATAATTGGGGTCAAAGTAAACTAATTAACAGTAGGATGAGGATCATGACTAGCTAAGACAAAAGAAGAACAATAAGTTTGTTGATGGAATATTCCATGAAACAAAAAAAAAAAAAAACGCCCCCCCCCCCCCCCAGTTTAATGCTACAATTTGGTGGCCGAAAATCAGGACTTAAAGTCTAGTATTAATTCACATCAAAATGTAAATTCTAGAAATTTGGCTTGATAGAGGTTGTGATAAACTTGTCTTCCTCGTGTGAATTGTTGCATTAATTAGTTTAGTACTACTTCTAAATAGTACAAGTATATATAGAGAAGATGAAAAGATGATTCTTTTAACTTAAAAGTACCTACAAATCTCTTAAAACTTGAATAGTAGTTTTTTTTTTTTACAGAAATAAAAAGGGGGAAAAACCAGAAAATGGTTAGGATCTCTACTGGTGTTACAGATAATGGTGCAGGCCTCGCATTTCAGGGTTCTGAGTTAACATTCATGGTAGGCATTATTGCTGCTTCAATCTCAACGATGGCGGTAGTCATATTTGCCTGTGCTAAATCCTCTGTGAAAAGTAAAGGTCAAAATCCTTATAGTGGTAGTGGAAAAACTTCCAATAAAACTGTTGTCGGTGAAAGTAAAGGTCAAAAAACTCCTCAAACTTCTGCCACAATCCGTGCAATTGGCGTTGACACCATTTCTAATTCCACCAACAATAGTCTCGCAGCAGCAACTTTTGTGGATATTGCAGCCATGGAAGATAATGATGATGGCAAAGATAATAATCAATTCCATGGCAGTGACACCACAAACACCGGTGCTGACAAAAATATAATTAGTGGTGGCAGTGGTGGTCATACCAATAGTAGTGGTGACAATGATTATATGAGTGGAGGTCATACTCATGTTAGCAACGAAATTACTACTTGTGGTGGAGGTGCTTGGTCATAGTAGCAGCGGAGGAGTAGCGGTGGTGGTGATTGGGGCAGTGATCACGGTGCTAGAAGTTGGAGTGGCAGTGGTTTTAGCGGTGGTGGTGATGGTAGTGGTGGTGGTTTTAGTGGTGGAGGTTAGTGAAAAAGTTACAATATTCTTGCTCCATTTCTACAAGTCAGTTGTTTTATAAAAGTTGTAATATGTGCTCAAAATCCATTCATATGTTCTTTTTTGGGTCGGTTTGGGATGTGGCATTTTATGCGATTATATGTAATTTCATTAATAAGCTGAAACTTGAATTACTATTGATCTTCAAAACCTATACTTGACAAAACGTTTTAATTAAGTAGGGTTGAATCTTCAAAATCTCTTTTGCAAAAGCCCATCTTTGGATCATGAATCTAATTTGTAGGAGATAGGTTTTGTATTCTTTTCCATTTCAGCTTGACTTGTAGGCCAAATGTCATTTTAGTCTAATTTGATTATTTACCCATTCGAGTCTGAAAAATTCAGATATCTTGATAAAGTAATGATTTTTTTTCGTGTTTCAGAATATGTTTACCCGTAAAATCATACAGTTAAATTTGTTGCACGATTTATATACAAGAGAATTGATTTGATCCGAAAATGATATATAAACAAAATAAAACGTAAGACTTAACGATGAAATCGAAATAAATAACAGATAACTTGGTTCCGAGAGCAACAATAAGAACAATGTTAGATAGAAAATAAAGTATCATATGTATAGCTTGAGAATAATGTGTAGCATAAGTTTGTCAGAGATTTTTCGTCCCTTATAGAGATTGTTAAAATCACTATTTATAGCTATACCTGGGGAACAAGGTTCAAGGATCAAACCACTCTTAAATGACAATAATGTGGGCCATTGATAAATATGTAACAGCAGGCCATAAATGCCAAATTCTTTGCAACGATTGTATATTTAATATTGAGAAATATTCTTCATTAAATGTCATCTGGTGACAAATATTCGTTTGCTTCCGTTGACTAAGTTCCCTTCAGAATCTACTTGGTGCCAACTGAAGCTGCTATCCTCGGTCTTGGTTTCCACTGGCTTCATCTTCCGTCTGCCTCTGATTCCACGTGTTACGCTATTATTCGAGCATCAAATATAAATCGATTGTATCCTACACAGATAGTTCCCCTGCTTTTCGGTGGCACATCTTTGTATTATCGAGAAGTTGGTGAAGATTCCTTTCTTGGCGGAAATTTTTTTGAACCCTTCTGAAAACAAACGTTCTGGGTTGTATTCCCCAGCGGAGTCGCCAGAGCTGTCACACCTCCTTTTTGCGCGCCTACCCCGAAGGATAAATGCGTGAGGGAGTTTTTCCAATTTAAGTGACAATATTCGAAATGGGATTATTTATTTATTTCAGAGTCGCCACTTGGGAAAGGTTTGGCTTTTGGTGTCCCAAGTCACCGGTTTATCTTGAATCCCAATTCGAGGAAAATATTCGACTTTCCAAATGAAGTCTGCGAACCAGAAATTCTAAGTAAGGAATTCTGTTGACCCGAGGGAAGGTGTTAGGCACCCCCGAATCCCGTGGTTCTAGCACGGTCGCTTAAATTGTTATAATGGTAAAAATATCTGATTTTTAATACATGTCATGACTTGTGTGCTTTTATTAAGTTTAAAACGCTTGCGTTATTATTTATTTTTGATGGAATTGCAACGTCGTGAAAATGCATCTCGGACCACGTCACAATCGATGCGCCCGTGTTTGCTAATACATTCCAACTCCGTTGATATTTGGATTTGGGTCACATAAATGCGCACCCGAATTTAAGAAGGTAATTTAATTATATCGCGCCTAAAGAGTCTAACGCGTTATTATCTTTGGGAAAGACAGTGAAATTCGCTAAATAGTCCATCCCAAGAAATCTAAGTATTTATTATGACCAATTATTGAGGGCCCCGCAATTTGTATTTTTATTTGGCGAGACTCGTCTCATTTTTATTTTTAAAAGGATAGACCTACAGTGACTACATTTTTCTATTATGTTCGTCTCTAAAAGGAAAGAAGAAAATATACGTTAATTAAATTACATGCTTGGCAAGCTCTGGCCTCTTATTAATTACTAGACTGCAAAAGATGCTAACGGGAGCTTGCACTCGAATTTGTAAAGCGGGGAATTATTTCGTGCCTTATTCTATAATTGAACATTACCAAAAGGAAAACGAAATTATAAATAAAATATGAAATTGACAAACGCTATTGTCGAAGCAAACAAATTATTCTTTAACTAATTTAGATTTCACATTATTAGACGAATTGAAACATCGGAACTAATTATTATTTTTTTTAAAAAAAAAAGGAAACTAATTGAAAATGAACCAACCCTGACTACCAACACGTTCGAGGGTCGTTAAACTTAATCGACACTTTAAAATCTATTATATTTAAAGGAACTCTAACAAACCTTGTTCGAAATCAACTCACGCCTATTAAACTAGACTACGTGAGTTACTAATGGATTCCCTTAAGCACGAATTGAATTACGACTCACGGTCTAGGAATAAAGTATCTAATGTTGTATGAACCTGAATCGTATTAAACTATACTAAACAGCTGTATTAGTGTCAATTCCAAGTTACTCCAGCCCAAAACAATCCAAAACTAAATATAGATGAAATCTAAATTAGTCCACTACTCGACTGTTTAACTATTAATTGTAAGATAACGGATCTAAAACTAGTTAATTCTGTCATAGCTTTCATTTAAACTAGTGACGTTATTAAAGTTATTGACTAAACAAAATTTAACAAAACTAGATAGTTCATCGACAAGCCAAAACCAAAGCAAATTATACAGTTTATCTTCCCAAACGGTATCGAACAAAAGTAAACTTAGATTAATTACACATCAACTAGTGTCTATTTTTGAAAACACAGATGCAGGGTAAACTACATAAGCACAAATGTGAAAGCCAAAGCATGAATATTTCCATTTTTCAATCTTTCAACTCAAAGTTACATCACAGCTTGGTTCAAATGTGTACCTGATTGCAACAAATGGAACAAATGAAGTGAGCTGAAAAAATGCAACAGCAGGAGAAGAAGCAGCAACGAAACAACAACAGCAGTAATAGGACTCCAAGATCAAAGCAGCTTATACCAAACTTCCAAATACCCAAAACTCAAACTATTCTTTCCAGATACAAGGATTTGTGATTTCTTTTTTTTTTTTTTGAAAATTTATAACTAAAAACAGAAAACATAGACAACCAGAAAGAAACCAATTTGGAGCAATTTTCAAACAGGCCAGAAGTTCAGTTGGTGTTTTCAATTTATCCCTCTCTTTTGAAGTTTTGTTCTCCAGCCCCCTTTTTCTTTTCAATCCCTCTGCCCTCTCAGTCTACTCAGTCTTTCCAGTCTTCTCCAGTCCTCTTTTGTCCTCTTCTCTGTTTTCTGGTTCTCCCTCTCTTTTTTATATTAGAAGAGAAGAACTCCTCCTATAGGCAGGCTGCCCATGGCTTAAAATAACTCCTAATGGCTGTCATTTCCACTTAGGATTGTCTAGGCATGGAGTTTTTCTTCTATTTTAATCTTCTAAAATTCAAAATGTAGCGAATATCCTACTGTACAGCAGGTTCCACTACCATTCCCATATGCATTTTCAGCTTTTATCATCAAGCCCATGTTGTTACTGATTTCCAGCTACTAAAGGTGCTTAACATATCATCAATCCCACTATTGGTCAATTAATTTCATTAGTTTAATTAATATTTTAGTACCCTACTGTTAGCCCACTTGCCCTTAAGCATTTCAGAACTTTTAAAACCCCAGAATACCCTTGAAACTCCTGTGATTTATTGTATTACCCTTAAGCTTAGAAGTTTGAGGTTATAGCCTATATAGACTCAACTCCTAAGACTGGTTTCAGGTTAACTTACAGTTCTACAGCTATAACCAATTCATTCATTTATTGATTCAAACTTAGTCAAACAGGGTAGTTAATCCAATAGTATGAGTATGTCATATTGGGAACCAATCCTGACCAAATCAAAACCAAAGGATCAAGCAGGCAATTGAGAATGCAAACAAGGATCAAAACTATACTGAAACCAGCATATTAATACGAGTTTCTTAACATAAAGAACATGAATCATGCTAGAAATTCTACTGGAATGGCCAAACTCATGTTTTTTCTAGTTTTCAAGTGAGTTTAGTTGACGACACTTACTTAATCGACCATATGAGCTACAACAGATTGCTAACAAACAATAAAATATATCAAACAGGTCATCAGATGGCTTTCAGTGACTTTAGATGCAACATGAGATTTTAACACGACCTTAACTATCCTATGATTCTAAACAGCTTGGACATATAATTCACTGTAAGTACAAGTAACAAACAATCAGAAGAAAAATGACTACATAAAAGGTCTTTATGAAGACGGACAGAATTGAAAGAAGATAACATAAAAAATCAAACAAGTTAACTAATTATACAAGCAAATACAAATACAAATAAAAGCAGAAGGAAAAGAAACTTATCTCGGAAGATTAAGAACAAAATGAACCAGGCCCGAACTGGACTCGACCTCTTTTGAGGTCGAATGGACTTTAATCGAAGTGTTCTCAACTGAGAACACCTCGATTAAGGTCTATTAGACCTCAACCCTTCGCTTAATTGGACAAACCCCCAGGTTTTGGATTTCTAGGGTTCTTGGGGCTCAGATTAGGGGTTTGAGCTTTTCTGGTTAGATTCGAACCAAACCAGGCTTGGTTTGGTCACGAGGGAGGTCAAGGGAGTAACTGGTTTGCAGTTGGGGTGGATCGGCATATGTTGAGGTTTGGCTCGAATCTTCAAATGAATATTCGAGACGGTGGGGGTAGATTTGAAACCAACAGTTTGCAGATTCGTGTCCAGGGGGTCGAGGTGCACTAGGGGTGTTAATCTGGTGGTCACCGGCATCGTTGCCGCCGGGTTTATGGTGAGGGGGTGGAAGGGCGGTGCTAGGATTCTTGAGGGTTTTCGTCTCCGAGTTGATGGGGACAAAGGGGTGTAGGGGGGTGTTTGGTTACGGGGCGGGAGGTGAGAAAAGATGGTTTATATACGGGACGGGGAAGTTGAATCCTGGGCGTTAGATCAAGAATGATCAACGGCCAAGATCTTTCACTTGGGTGAAATGGCATCGTGCGATTTAAGTAAGATTGGGTCGATCTCTGGGGTTAAGTGGGTTGGGTATCAGGCGTGGGTATGGAGACGTGATCTTGGCCGTTGATCAATCTGAGATCAACGGCCCAGATCAAGTATGATCAAAACGATGCCGTTTGGACGTTCTCTGAGGTTGGTTGATCTGGACCGGGCAAAAACAGTGATTTGGGCCTGATTTTGGGTCCAATTCAAATGGCCCAATTCCGATTTCGTCCAATTTTAAACTCATTTTTTCTTCTTCTATTTCTAATTAAAAATCCGAATTTACAAAAATCCTAAAAATAAATTATAAAAATATGAAATTAAAATTATATCACACAGACATTAATTGATTTTTTTAGTAATAAATTAACACACAATATCATATATTAACTAAACAAAATCAACCATTAAACGATAAAAATGACAAAATTACCAAAAATAGTATTTTTTTGTGATTTTCATTCATTTAAAAACCCAATATGATTTAATTAATTCCTAATGGTAGAATAAGATCGTAAATTTATACGCAACACTTTTTTTGTATTTTTAATTAATAAAATGAACAATCAAAGACAAAACTACAAATAGCTATCAAAATGCAGCACAAATTCTCAAAATTATACGCAAAGACAATTTGTTTTTTTTTTCGATTTCTTTTGGAGTAATTGTCGTGGAAACAAAAATCACGTGCTCACAAACACGATTAATCCATGATTTAGTAATATTTTTCCCGGTTCTCAAGGTAATCATGGCCACGATTTTAGCCGCTTATACTTTTACTTATACTCCTCATTCTTCTTCTTCCACTTCTAACAGTTTCATAAATTCTCTTAGCCTCTTTGCTTTTAACTTCCTTCTGCTTTCATCTCTTTTTGTTCATCTTCCATACACTCTATCATCTCCTTCTCATTATGGCTTCTTATACTAATTCTACAAAGAACTCTGGTCTTCTTTTCGGTTGGGGTCTGAAGAGGATTAAAGATAAAGAGGTCGATGTTCATGCCGATCCTCCCACAGTGAGCACCATTATCCCCAAACATCACTGCCAAGGACTTCGAAGAGAAGTTTTCCACTTCAAACCCTCGAATTTGGGTTGTTGGTAAATACAGTTCTTCTATTCTCCCTTCCAGTATTCCTGCAATGAAGGAGGACTGTGATTGCCATACCCTAAACATCATTTCCCCTGATCTGGTGGAGTGAGTAGCCTTCACTAAGAAGTCTTTCACGTACGTTTACACGTATCCCTTAATTTTGGGTCTATTTTCTTTGAGTGAGGGGCTTGACCTCTTGATTTTGGAATTATGCCATAGGTACCAGGTCTATTTGGCTCAGGCGGGCCCTTTGGTGTGGCGAACAATGGTTTGTCTGCGACGGTTGTGCTTGGAAACGAATGAGCCTCTCACCTTGGCTCTTATAATGAACCTTTACTCCCCCAAAATCTTTTGTGGGGGAATAATAAAGTTCAGCAAGCGTGGCCACTATGTTTTGCTTACCATCATGGATGACAACAATAACCGTGGATGGATGGAGCATTTCGTCGTCATTGCTACCAGGGATATCATCCCACCCACAACTTTATCCTTCCCCGAATTTTTGAATCATTCATGTAAGTTTAAAGTTTATTTCTTTCTCAGAAGATAGGTTGTTTCACATCATTGCTAACCCTCATTATTTCCTTATTTCAACAACTCGGTGGACACTACCAAGGGTTGAAGGTTTGGACTGGTGGGTTCAGAAGATTCTAGACATCAATGTGCCAGAGACCCACCGGTGGAAGGAATTGGACCCGAAATATGGGTGGAGGGCCAAGAACCTTGGTAAACTGACTCTGTCTTCATTCCACCTTTGTACATAAGAAAACTAGCTAACTTTACTTTTTTGTTTAATTAAGGTCTCCCGAAGGGTTCTGTTTATTGATGGGTGGAAGATGTTTTGGTCGACCATGCAGATGTTGCGAGGTTGTTGAAGGATGCTCTTACCCGAATAGATGCCTCGGGTTTGCTTCTAGTGTAGGTGCTTCCTCTAGGAGTCCCTGACCAGAGAATAAGCAATCAAAAAGGCGGCGTTCTTTCTCGGCCGAGGGTAAAAATAAGAAAGTGAAGAAAACCATGCCCGAACCAGCCACATCCATTATGGTTATTGATGATGATAGGAAAGTCAATGAGGAAAGAGCTTCCTTATAAAGGAGTCAACGATTTTTATCGGCTCAACAGAATGCTCAATTTGGAGAGCTTGAAACCCCAATTAAGGGTGAGCTCTTTGAAGAAATGAATTTGGTGGAGAATGATGATTCTCTCTTTCCGATCCCAATTGTTGCTTCCGGTTCTATGAGACCGGATACTGGGTCTCTTCTGCCTTCAGTTGGTGAGCAACCAACAAACAACACTGCCCCTATCGTAGCTGCTTCTCAACCTTCAACACCATCAGTTTCATCTCCATCCACAATAGTTATACCTTCATCACCAGCAACTATTACATCACTGCCCCCGACCGCAGATGCCCTAGAGGAAGATGTCCCTCCTCCTCAGTCCCCTGGCTATGGGATTTAGGGTCATAACTATTCACCCTCTACTGCAGACCCCCAAGGGAGGAAGAGCATTTCTCTGTCGGTCTCGAAGGACTGCCACCGGCTCTCCAAGCTAGTGAAACTTGCTAACTATCTAAAGTTGTTGGCTTCAGAAAAAGATAAGAAGAAAATACACTCTCTTTCGGGAGAGTGTTTATTGAATAATGTCATGCACAATGCATCAGTGGTACCGAACTTGTTCTTTTACTTCTTGTTTCTACTTGACTTGTTATGATAAGGTTTCTAAGTTTGGTATTTGATAATAGGCGAAATCTAGGTGATTTAGCTATTGTTTATGCTTCCGCTTGATTATATTCCAATGACATATTATGGTTAATTGATGAAAAATAGGCTTTAATTGTGATATGTATACATTGCAGGACGATGAGCCTGTATGATGCTTTCAAGAGGATATTGGAATGATTTATGAGCAAGAACAACCCCTCGGAGTTGAGTGCACGCAAGGACGAGATGAAAAAATGGACGAAATCAAGCTCCAGGTGCGCGAAGGCGCGCAGGAGTTCGCGCGTAAGAAAGGCCGAAGCAGAATCATGCGCGAAGAAACGCGCGAAGTTATGAGCGAGCTCGCGCGTGTCCGGTCCGAAAAAACGTTATTTAGGGGTAAAATTGGAAATCTGGAGAGAAACCCACTTAACCTCTATAAAGTCAAGCTCGTCCAATGTTAAATCATCAAAAAGGATTTTCATAGTTTAGTGCAAGAAATAGAGAGGCAAGAGACAAGGAGGACATTTTTGAGAGGAAAACACAAGCATAGAGCCGCCGTGGAGGCCGGAATTCATCGGGTTTCGTCTTTCTTCCTCCAAACTTAGTAATTTTTATGTTTCTTTGTATGAGTTGTTGTTTTGATACCATGTCTATGTGGAGCTAAACTTCACGTTCTAGGGTTGTGGTTCTTTCATGACTATTGTTATTTGGATATTGAGTTTGATTTCTTAGTTTATAATATTGGTTTATTTATTCAATTATGCACTTAATTATTTGATTGCTTGATCACCAATTGAATACTATCTACGAATCTTGAATTGAACTCGAAAGTGGGAATCCTAGATTGCATATAGGATTGAATAGAGCAAGTTCTTGAACCTTGGCATCGGGGAACGGATTCGCGGTTAGGATAGACATATACCTAATTGCCTTGCTTGGTTGAAATATAGGAATTGTAAATGCGTTCTTGTTGATCTTAATTCCATAGACATATAGGTATTGAGTTGACTTGAATAGAAGAGTAAGAACTCGACAGATTCTTATGAGCAATATTAACCCTGTCAACCAATAAGTTTTAGCATTGAAATCACAATTCAATGCATATTATGAGGAATTTGAGTAAAGATCACATATAGTAAAGGTATCTGCTTTTGAAGACGGACTATATTTTTGTATAAGGTCCTCATCATCGCTGACCTTAATGACAGTATAAACTTCATCATTCTCCTCAATGTTGGAAGGTTTAACCGTCAGTTTAAACATGAATTTTCTATCCAGAATATCATTAATATCCAATAGATGAGAACACTCATAAGCAACACCAGAAGTCTAAACCAATGTTAGTATTAGAAGTGCTAAAAACCATGAAACAATGGAGATAAAATAACATACCTCTACTACACCTTCTTTCAAGGTATCAACAGACTTTCCTATGAGTTTTTTGCCTCACGATCCCAAAGTAACAAAGAAATAAAGTCAGTGTCATCAATTACTCGAACTTGAATTCTGTATCTGAAAGCTTCTTTAAGTTAAAAATATTTTTTAACTTAAATTTATGTTCTAATAATCTTTAATTAAGTAGAGATTATGGTCAAGCCTTTTCAGAGCAGAATGATCCGCACGTTCACATGGTTGCAAGCGGCGTACTCATGATCCTCAAGCTCTAAGTTCATAAAAGTACTTGTTTTACCACCTTGATTGTAAGATTCTACATTACCATGAACAATAACTTCTACTATGACATCTGCCACATCTAAATAAATAGTTATGAATAAGTTGATAAAATATTCAATAAAAAATAGCGAAAGGTAAAACAATTACCGAACGGTTCATTCTCATCAACCTCAAGTTGGTTTGTGAGATGCTTATAAGTTTTAAAGTTGAAGATATTCAAACTAAACTATAGATCACTAACTTCATCCACACTCGTCCTATGAGAAAACGTCAATTTCAATTTATGCTTGTTGGTCTTAATTTTCAGATTGTTTGGTTCAACCACAAAGTTCTTCATAATATACAATCCCATTTCATGTATTTTTATTTTGAAAATATGCATAACAACTTTTCTAATAGTTGCATGAATTCGATTTCCTTAAAACAAAAAATTTGAAAAGAAATTTAAGTTAGCAAGGCTCATAACTTGAAGAAAATACATCACAACTCAAAAAATATGAAAAAATAACAGTGATAAAAGAGTATGCACCTTTTCATCTTGAATAATTAATTAAATTGAATTAGGATTTTCTGGTTTCTCGCGGTCTGGAATGTGCCATAATCTAACATCACGAACCTTCAAATTCTAACTAATTTTGGACATTGATATTTCGCTAATATAGTTATAGTTTGGAGTCATACTTTGTAGTAGTTGTCACACCTCCTTTTTCCGCCCCCACGAGGGTACAAGGGAGTTTTTTCCAATTAAAGGACAATCGAAACGGGATTTATTTATTTATTTCAGAGTCGCCACTTGGGAGATTTAGGGTGTCCCAAATCACCAATTTTAATCCTGAATCGAGGAAAAGAATGACTCCATATTACAGTCTGCGCACCAGAAATCTGGATAAGGAATTCTGTTAACCCGGGAGAAGGTGTTAGGCATTCCCGAATTCCGTGGTTCTAGCATGGTCGCTCAACTGTCATATTCGGCTTGATTATCTGATTTTATACAAATATGAACTTATGTGCAAATTTTAACTTTTTACCGCTTTCATAATAATTATTATTATTATTTTACAGGGAATTGCAACGTTGTGAAAATGTATTTCGAACCGCATCACAATCAATGTACCCGCGGTCCTCGACACACTTTGACTCCATTGAGATTTGGATTTGGGTCACATAAATGTGCACCCGAGTTTAAGAAAATTAATTTAATTGAATCGCGTCTAAAGAGTCTAACGTGTTATTATCTTTGGGGAAGACAGTGAAATTCACTGAATAGTCCATCCCAAATTCTAAATATTTAATTAAACGTTTATTGAGGGCCCCACAATTAGTGCGTTTTATTGGGCGAGGCTCATCTCATTTATTTTTAAAAGACAATCCTAAATGCCTACATTTTTCTCTATTAAATTTGTCTCTACAAAATAAAAGAGAAAATGTCTTAATTTATTTACATGCTGAAATTAACCAATAATATTTAACTAAACAATATTCCTACCAAGTTCCTAAATGGCCTATTCGTTTGATTTTTTAACTAGACGGAGTTACTACACCATTTATTTATTTTTTAGGCAATATATATAGATAGTTCATCCGTTAAGCTATTGTCAGATGTTCCACTATATATATTAAATAGCTACATGATTCTGATTTTTGTAAGCTAAATAATTTATATATACAAATAAAATTCAGAATATAATTAAAATAAATTTAGAACTTCAACTCTTCATTTTCGTATTCATGCTTCCTGTTTCAGTTTACAATAATCAGCGTGTCAGTTGTGTACCTGATATTGGAAGCAAAAGAAAAGGGAGATCAGCAGAAATTCAGTAGCATACAACAACAACAACCCCAGCAACCAGTAACAACCAACAACGAGAAACTTAGTGACAGATTTTAAAATCAAGACAAAAATCCAGAAACACCAACAACAATCAACGGACAAAAGCAAAGAGAATCTTTTCAGATTTTGAAAGACTAGTTAGTGTCGACGACTGGACGTAGCAGCAGCCATGGATGTCGAGAAAGCTTTGAGCTTGACGAAAGAGATGAAGCAATGGCAGCGGGGTCACTTGGCGTGGCTATGGAAGTTCAACGACTTCCGGCGAGTTTTGGGTGTGTGTGTGTTTGTGTTGTGGTCGGATTTGTTGTTGTTTAACAATGGTGAAGGGAGTTCAAGATGAAGAATAAGAAGTGAGGTCGTTTGGACGTGAGAATGGAGGGTAAAGGGCAGCCATGGGAGGTGGGTTTGGAGCTTTTTTTGGAGAAGAAGATAGAGAGGGGGGCGGGTAGGTAGTGTTTTTAGGGTTTTCTTGTTTTTTTTTTGTTTTGTTTTATAAAAAATGAAAGAAAAAGGGGGTTTGGGTCTCTTTGGGTTATGTACTGGGTCGACCCAGTTCGAAATGGACTGGGTCGTTTGGGAAGATTGGGTATTTTTTGGGCTTGTGGCTTGAATTTGAAGAAGAGGCCCAATTCCGATTTTCTTTATTTTTTGCTCTCTTTTCTTCTTTTATTTTTCTAAAACTAAATTCTAAAAATCCATAAACTATCATATAGAACTAAATTAATTTATAAAAGCGCAAATTAACTCTCAATAACAATTAACACATAATTAAGTAATAATTAAGCATAAAATTGTGTTTAATTGGACATTAAATGCTAAAAATGTGAAAGATGCCTATTTTTGTAATTTTCATTTTTGTAAAACAAACTTAATTACTAACAATTGTAGAATTAAATCCTACATGCAAAATGCGATATATTTTTGTATTTTTTATTAATTTAACAAATAAACATGCGCGGACAAATATACAAATAATTACACAAAAATATCACAAAAATTCAAAAATTGCACACCAAGGAAAAAATCATTTTATTTTATTTTTTTTGGGAGTAATTCTCATATAGGGCAAAAATCACGTGCTTACAGCTGCCCCTCTTTGCCCGAAGACACGAAGGGTTTTCGTGCAAAGATAAAGTGAGCGATTTTTGCCCATCCGAGTACTCCGTATGAAGCATTTTTTTTAAAACGATTTGACCAAACCTTTGCTTCAGAGGTTTCCTACATATCCTGGGCTGAACAGGAATCAGGTCAATGTAGTTTGGGAAGTTTTGGTAGTTGGGACTACCGTGGGATTGCAAGGTTACTGATGTTGCATGCTATTACCACTACTTACCGATCTCCTTGTTACACCGTGTTAAAAAGAAAACAAGAAGCTAGGCTAGGCTGCAACTTGTTCTTGTTGTCTTGCTTTCTTGTCTGCTTGCGTTTCTTCCGGTGCTTTTCTTCCGAGACTTCTGGCCCTTTGCTTTTCTGAATACCAGTTTTCATCATTTTGTTCGGTCCGATGGGGACATGGCTTTCTTCATTAAGCTTTTCGGCGGTTCTTCTGGGGATACAGATTTCTTCATCAGATTTGATATACTCGGCATAATTTAATGTTCACATGCCACTTCTTTCAAAATGCGTCTTTTCTTCCTTTTGACACATGCACTTGAGTTTGTGCTGGGACCTCTTGTTGCAACCTTCTGCTTCCCGGTGCTGGGGATTTTTATTGTTTCCTGCTGGGGATTCCTGTTGTAACCTTCTGCTTTACTACCTGTCGCACCTCCTTTTTAATACCCGAGAGGGTACAAGGGAGTTTTCTCCAATTAAAGGACAGTCGAAACGGGATTTGTTTGTTTGTTTCAGAGTCGCCACTTGGGAATTTTAAGGCGTTCCAAGTCACCAATTTTAATCCCTGAATCGAGGAGAATATGACTCTGTTTATTATTCTGCGAACCAGAAATCCTGGGTAAGGAATTCTGTTAATCCGGAAGAAGGTGTTAGGCATTTCCGAATTCCGTGGTTCTAGCACGGTCGCTTAATTGTTTTTATTCTTGGCTTAATTATCTCGATTTTACATTTTTATTGCATGATTTTGTTACCGCTTCTGTTTAGATTGTTTATAATTAAAGACCCTTCTTCGAATCGAATCACGCGTACGTGTATTCGTTTTATATATTATATATTTTTTAACGTGAGAAATCGTGTCACGCGTACGTGTACACAATGATATTGATAATATATTTATTATAAAAATAATTATTTTTTCGAAATTGTGTTTAAAAAAAAAATTAAGAACATTCGCCTTTCTTAAATAATGAACCGCACATCTCGGGTTTTATAAATTAATTTAATATCCCCCGACGAATCTCTTTTTAATAAAAATTTGCTCGAAATTGCGCGAACGCATAATCCGAATTGCCTTAGAAGTATAATCACGCGAACTCATCCTTAATTATGCAAATATTCTTGACAGTAATATAAATTCTCTACAAATGTTTATTGCATCCATATATTTTTAAATGTAAGAGTCATGGAAAATCACCGATTGGGATGACACCAAATTTCTTGACAAAGAATTCAAAATTTATTAGGCGTTGCTACAAGTCTTATTTTTCGCGTATGAATTATATACCTCAAAACTATTCAAATTTTAAAGAATTAATGATATGAAAAAGAAACAAACAACATGTAACTAAAAATACTACCATTTTTATCGTGGATATAACATTAATATATCCAAAATCGAATCGCATATAAAACTGGAAAAAGAATTAATTTGATAGACAAATTAATAATTTCTGAAGAATTTTCATTGTTATATTTGATACGAACTCTATTTCTACATATCCTTGACATAAAATGTTGCACTTCGTGCTTATAAATCCCATATCCTTCTCATATACTTGTTTTTAATCCAAAGTTATAATTATTTAGTTAATTTTTGATTACGAAGATTGAGTTTGAGATAAATAAACCAATTCTTATTCTCTGCCTACGCGAATATTTGCAAACACTAACTCTATATTTTGTAAAAAATCATCGACATTATTTCATACATTAAAAGAAATGAGTTGATCGCGTTCCTAAAATAACTATGCCATTTGTTATTAAGAAAGAGAACTAATCTACCAATTGATTTAATAAGACGACATCATCTAGCCTTAAACAAAATTGGATATTTGACAAAATAAGCTAGTAATGTAATTTTTGGGTATTTCCGTACTATTCTTTACTTAGCTAACAATATCACAAGATTTAATTAATGGCCAATTTTCTGCAATATTTCCTATCTCAATAATCCAAATAGTAAATGTCATCACTAGTCCTCAAAACATATAAGATTATCGTGGAATTTACTACTCCAGAATGTTAATTAGTTAACAGTTTATCATGTCAAGTATAATACTATATTAACCAATTAAAACAAAACTGAAACTTAAACTAATAAAATTTAAATGAGTAGAAGACATCCTTATAATTCCAAACTTCATTTACTTGTCATGTTGAAGCTTTTCATGACATGAATTTACAGATATGTACCTGATATTGGAAGCAAAAGAAAATGATGTTGAGAATCAGCGACAGTAATAACAATACAACAACAACAGTCCAGCAACAGTAACGATCCAGTAACAGACCGGTGGAGTAGTAATCCCAAAAACAAAAGCTTTAAGCTTTGAATGAAACAACAACCATTAATACTAATTTCAAACAAAGAAAGAAAGCAGAAGATTTTTTAGTTTTTATTTTTATTTTGAAAGCTTAAATATTTTTCGGAATTTTTCTTTCTCTAAAATGTTCAGCCCCTTTTTTTTTTCTCTCTTCTATATGTGTATTTTTTCTCTCTGTCTCCCCTAAATCTGATTTCAAGACTTCATATATATAACCCATCCCATAAACCTTTCAATTAATTAAAATCAATACTTTTTTTCTACCCAACCCATTATCTTCCCACTCATCCCCATTACATTAAATAAACATATCACACCACCCCATTATATTTTGTCCCCCATGCTTCACTTAGAATAATACAAGATTCCCCCCACTAAATTTTGTCTTGTCCCCCCTTTATATTAAATAACTATATCACAACCCACCCCATTTCATTTTGTCCCCCATGCTTCATATAAACAATTACAAAATGTACAATTCCTAAACTAACCCTCCGACCTTACTAAAAATTACCAAACTACCCCTGAACGTACTACAAATTACCAAACTACCCATCAGCTATAACACATCAATTAATCAAACTTAACCAAAATATAGACAATATGATTAATTTCTAACAATGTTCAAACAACAAATTTCATGAACATGATTTCTTCAACATTTCAACAACAAATCACATGAACACAAATTGAACAACAAAGAACAACTAAAACTTGATTGAACAATATTTTAGCAACAAACAATCCTATTTTCGGATTCAACAACAACAACAAACAAGTATATTTAGATTTCTAACTTCAATCATATTGAACTTAAAATCAATTCTAACAACATTACAACCAACAATTCCTGTATTAAACTTTATGAGACAAATTCAAGAAATAATCACAAATGGTAAACAAGAAATCAAGCTATACAAATTTCGGATTCAAGAACAATCAAACAAAGTATGAACATGAATTAAATCTATTTTAAACACAACAAACATGACGGATTAAATGATTAAATCAATATATTTCCTTCAACACAACTAAATTCTTTTAGGCAAATGACAAAACAAAACCTAAGAAGAAACAATTATGAATTTAAACTTGAACTTAACAATATTAACAATTTTCGGAAAATACATAAAATACATTAAACAAATTTAAGAAACAATTAATTAAACTTCAATTTGTATCTAACTAATGTTAAACTAACAAATGTTCACTTAAACAATAATACAAACATGAAATGAATATGAAAACAACTAATTAAACTTCTATTTTGAAATCTGAAAATTAATTTAACAAACAACACATGAACATGAACTAAAAATTAATTCAAACGATAAACAAAACAAACATTTGTTGATTTTAGATTCGAAAATATCAAAACAAAATACGGACAAAATAAAACTCAAAAATTACTAACCGGAGATGAACAACGACGAATTCGATTGTATGGACTGTTTCGACAAACCTCGAATGGGAATAAATCTGTCCGGACTCAACGACGAACTCAATGACGAACTCAACGACGAACTCACCTTCCTTGTAAACTTGACGAACTCAAAACTACGCTCGACGACCTCGACTAAAACTCGACCAAACGAAATGGTTGAATCTTGTTTTGGGACTAAAGGCGACGAGAAGAAGATGAAGAAGGCGTTGGACGTAGCAACTGCTACAGTGACGACGGAGCAGTGACAGCAGCCATGGCGGACTGCTTGTCGTCGTTCATGGTGAAGCAGCTCGAGCTTGAAGTGGTAGGGGGGTCGACGTACAGTAGCAGCTGGGGACGGAGGTCGAAGCTAAGGCAGTAGCAACTGGCTAAAGAAACCATGGTTGTCGAGCTTGAAATCGAAGCAGCAGCAGCTGGAAGTTGACGACGCGATGGCAGCAATGGCCGCCCATGTAGACGAGGCAGAAGAAGCTGGACGAGGGAGCTGGAGCAACTACTCGTCAGTAGCGTCGAAGGAAAATGGCAGAAGGTCGACGGGCTGGACGCAGCTGGGTTTTCACGGTGGATCCTGACGACGCAAGCAACCATAGCATGAAGCATCTTGGAGGCGCGCTTGGACGCGGGGGAGGCAGCCATAGTCGAGCAAGCTTTGAGCTTGACGAAAGAGATGAAACTATGGTAGCGACGGTGTTTGGGTGGTGTTCGACGAAGGGGGGAGCTGGTGGTTGACGGGGCTGGGAATGGCAGCCATGGATGGAGCTTGTCTTTCTTGAGGAAGAAGAAGAAGAAAGATAGAAAAAAGGGGGGGCGGTAGTTTAGTGTTTAGGTTAGGGTTTTCTTGATTTTGTTTTTTGTTTTGTTTTTGTAAAATGAAAGACAAAGGGGTTTGGGTCTTTTGGGTTATGGACTGGGTCGACCCAGTTCGAAATGGACTGGGTCGTAGGGAAGACTGGGCCATTTTTTGGGCATGTGGCTTGAAATTGAAGAAGAGGCCCAATTCCGACTTTCTTTATATTTTCGCTCTCTTTTCTTCTTTTATTTTTCTAAAACTAAATTATAAAAATACTTAAACTATTATTAAGAACTAAATTAAGTTATAAAAGCGCAAATTAACTCCCAATAACAATTAACGCACAATTAAATAATAATTAAGCATAAAATTGTGTATTTGGATATTAAATGCTAAAAATGCAAATGATGCCTATTTTTGTAATTTTTAATTTTTGTAAAACAAATTTAATTACTAACAATTGTAGAATTAAATCCTACATGCAAAATGCGACATATTTTTGTATTTTTTATTAATTTAGCAAATAAACATGCACAAACAAATACAAATAATTATTCAAAATATCACAAAATTGCACACCAAAGAAAAATCATTTTATTTTTGAATTTTTTGGGAGTAATTCTCATATAGGGCAAAAATCACGTGCTTACAGCTGCCCCTCTTTGCCCGAAGACATGAAGGGTTTTCGTGCAAAGATAAAGTGAGCGATTTTTGCCCATCCGAGTACTCCGTGTGAAGCATTTTTTTGAAAAAGATTTGACCGAACCTTTGCTTCAAAGGTTTCCTACATATCCTGGGCTAAACAGGAATCAGGCCAATGTAGTTCGGGAAGTTTTGGGTAGCTGGGACTACCGTGGGACTGTGATGTTACTGCTGTTTTGTGCTGCTTTTACTGCTTGCTGACCTCCTTATCACACCTTGTTTCAAAGGTAATACAAAAGCTAAACTAGACTATGGTACATGAATTATAAAATTTTATCTAGATCCTACCCTTGCGTTTCTTGTTGTCTTGATATCTTGGTGACTCTTGGGCATTTGGCTTATTCCGTATTCCTTTTCATTGTGTCCCGTACTTTCTTTATCTGTTTGGGACTCTTGTTGTTTCCTGCTGGGGACTTTGTTGGACTCTTCTGCTTTATTGACTCTAAGTGTGCTCCTTTCTCATAGGAGCGAGCTTTTGACTTCAACACTTCAATTGTATTCCCTTGTTCTCCAGGTGGGTGCCTGACTTCGGCTGTTTTAATTGTATTCCCTTGTTCTCCAGGTGGGCGCCTGACTGCTTCTTTTCTTTCTTCATCCTCATTCTCCAGGTGGACGCCTGACTTTTTCAATTCTCATCCTCATTCTCCAGGTGGACGCCTGACTTCTTTAATTCTCATCCTCATTCTCCAGGTGGACGCCTGACTTCTTTAATTCTCATCCTCATTCTCCAGGTGGGCGCCTGACTTCTTTAATTCTCATCCTCATTCTCCAGGTGGACGCCTGACTTCTTCAACTCTTTGTCCTCGTTCTCCAGGTGGACGCCTGACTTCTTTTAATTCTTCATCCTCGTTCTCCAGGTGGACGCCTGACTTCTTCTTTTCTCATCCTCATTCTCCAGGTGGACGCCTGATTTCTTTAATTCTTATCCTCATTCTCCAGGTGGACGCCTGACTTCTTTAATTCTCATCCTCATTCTCCAGGTGGACGCCTGACTTCTTCTTAATTTCTTCATCCTCATTCTCCAGGTGGACGCCTGATTTCTTTAATTCTCATCCTCATTCTCCAGGTGGACGCCTGACTTCTTCTATTCATTGTCCTCATTCTCCAGGTGGACGCCTGACTCCTTCTTAACTTCTTTATCCTCATTCTCCAGGTGGACGCCTGATTTCTTTAATTTTCATCCTCATTCTCCAGGTGGACGCCTGACTTCTTTAATTCTCATCCTCATTCTCCAGGTGGACGCCTGACTTCTTCTTAATTTCTTCATCCTCATTCTCCAGGTGGACGCCTGATTTCTTTAATTCTCATCCTCATTCTCCAGGTGGACGCCTGACTTCTTCTATTCATTGTCCTCATTCTCCAGGTGGACGCCTGACTCCTTCTTAACTTCTTTATCCTCATTCTCCAGGTGGACGCCTGATTTCTTCTTTTCTTTTCATCGGGTTTCTCCTGACACAAATGTTGTTTTTGCCCCTGTTTTAAAATCAAAGAAAACTTTGTTAGTTTTAAAACAAGAGGGTTAACTGGGCATTCTCGCCGACGGTGGGGCTTCTCTGTCTTGTTTCGTTGCCTTGAAATGGTTGAAAGACTGTTTATCCTTGTAATTGATCCTTAACTATAGGATTCCCCTCTGTATGTTTTCCTTCAAACCCTTTTAACCGTAATCATATGTTCTCCTGACATTGCTGATCCGCTTTTGACTCCATTTTTCTTACACCCATATCTTATTATTTTTATCTCCCGCCTTTCATGGCCGTATTTTGCATCATGTAATCTTGAATCTTGGTAGTATACCTTGACATTCCTTCTTATTTTTTTGGAATAAAACTTATCTCAAAGCTTTAGAAAAGTAAGATTATTAGTGACGAAACACGCTGATTTCGACAATTATAGAATGAAAAGAAAAATCCAAATTTGGATGATCGTTGACGAAGGAATAAAGGACTTATCTGATTGGAGTCACTGGCGCCAATGATCATGGTATACAATTTGGATTAATCAACCCAGTCTTTTAATCAATCTCCTTTCAATTGTCTCATTTTTGTTTTCCCCAAAATTTCCGTAATCCAACTTCATTTTTCATTTTACAGACCTGTTGAACTTGCAATATCTCAAAGAGTTTTCACTGATAAACCTTCCTCATTTGTTCATTTCTTACTTCCTTTTCGCCTTATGGTGCCTACGAAGGTTTTCACCAATAAGACTCTCTCATTTTACTTTCTCTCAACTTCCGTCGCCTTATGGTGCCCGTGTGGGTTTTCACCTATAAGACTCTCTCATTTTTTACTTTCTTTTCTTGTTTGTACCAGAGTGTTATGAACCATCTTCATTTGCTTGACTCAGCATTTTTCTAAGATTGGTCGAAAGGTCTTTTTGGTATGTTGTGGGAAATGGAAAAGTATCAAAAACTAAACATTTTTGGTATGGGTTTAAAATTACAACTCTTGGAATTTTTTTTCTTATTTCCAATACAACTCCTGCCCCAGTTTTCTTGATTGGGGTCTCTTGATGTTTCTTTTGTGCACATTATGCATATTGTGCACCCTATGACCGAGACGTGAGGCGCTTACGTATCCTTCTTTGAGGAATAAGGTCAAACGTAGTTCACTAAATAATAGTGATTTTTTTTTTATTATTGTTATTTCATATTTGATTTTCATCGATTCCAAGAGAGGGTAGGAACGAAACAAATATGGCTCAAAAGGGGAAGCAAAGGGTATAGTGTTTGGATAGCAGAATAAATTGCCTTTGTCATTCCAATCTTCGAAATAATGCTAAATATAAACATTCAAAAGTTATGCATAATATCTTTTTACCGCGTCAGAATTGATCGCCATATCTATGCATTTGCCTTCAATATCTGTTAAGCATAGTGCACCATTCGATAATACTCTGGTCACAATGAATGGTCCTTGCCAATTCGGGGCAAATTTGCCTTTTGCCTCAACCTGATGTGGAAGAATATGTTTCAGCACATGTTGGCCCACTTCGAACTTCCGTGGACGCACTTTTTTGTTGTATGCTCTTGCTATTCTTCTTTGATATAATTGACCATGACATACTGCGGTCAATCGTTTTTCATCAATCAAGTTTAACTGTTCTAGACGGGTTTTGACCCATTCATCATCATCAATCTTTGCTTCGGCGATGATCCGAAGGGAAGGAATCTCAACTTCTGCAGGAATTACTGCTTCAGTGTCATACACCAACAAATAAGGAGTTGCTCCTACTGAAGTGCGAACAGTAGTGCGGTATCCCAATAATGCAAATGGTAATTTTTCATGCCATTGTCTTGAACCTTCTACCATTTTCCGAAGTATCTTCTTTATGTTTTTGTTGGCTGCCTCGACTGCTCCATTCGCCTTGGGCCGATATGGGGTAGAGTTGCGATGTGTAATCTTAAACTGTTGACATGCTTCCTTCATTAAGTTACTGTTAAGATTATCACCGTTATCTGTGATGATCACCTTTGGAATTCCGAATCGACATATGATATTTGAGTGGACAAAATCGACCACAACTTTCTTGGTCACCGATTTGAATGTCTTGGCCTCAACCCATTTGGTAAAATAATCAATGGCTACCAGAATGAACCTATGCCCATTGGATGCTGCGGCTCAATTGGTCAAATCACATCCATGCCCCAGGCAACGAAGGGCCATGGTGCCGACATTGTGTGCAACTCGGATGGTGGAGAATGAATCAAATCTCCATGTATCTGGCATTGATGACACTTGCGCACAAAACTGATACAATCTCGCTCCATGGTAAGCCAATAGTAACCAGCTCGGAGGATTTTCTTTGCCAACACATATCCGCTCATATGGGGTCCACAAACTCCCGAATGTACTTCAGACATGACAGCTGTAGCTTGTCTGGCATCTATGCATCTTAATAATCCAAGATCTGGTGTTCTTTTATATAAAACTCCTCCGCTTAAGAAGAATCCATTTGCCAATCGCCTAATGGTCCTCTTTTGATCTCCTGTGGCTTGTGCAGGATATATCCCCATCCTGATATACTCCTTGATGTCGTGGAACCATGGTTCACCATCAAATTCTTCTTCAACCATATTGCAATAAGCGTGATGATCGTGGACTCGAATATGTAGTGGATCCACATAAGCTTTGTCTGGATGGTGCAACATTGATGCCAAAGTAGCCAATGCATCGGCGACCTCATTATGGATCCTTGGAATATGCCGAAACTCTACTGATTGAAACCGCTGACAAAGATCATGTAGACATTGTCGGTATGGTATGAGCTTTAAGTCTCGGGTTTCCCATTCTCCTTGAATTTGATGTACCAGAAGATCCGAATCTCCCATGACTAAGATTTCTTGGATACCCATGTCTGCGGCTAGCCTTAAACCCATAATACAAGCTTCATATTCAGCCATATTATTGGTGCAATAAAATCGCAGTTGTGCCGTAACAGGATAGTGATGCCCTGTTTCAGAAATGATTACAACTCCTATTCCGACTCCTTTCATGTTAGCAGCCCCATCGAAGAAAAGTTTCCAACCAGGTTTTTCAATTTGCTCCATCTCGTCGATATGCATTATTTCTTCATCGGGAAAATAGGTTTTCAACGGCTCGTACTCCTCATCGACCAGGTTTTCAGCTAAATGATCAGCCAATGCTTGGGCTTTTATTGCAGTTCGAGTCACATAGATGATGTCAAATTCTGTGAGCAATATCTGCCACTTTGCAAGTCTTCCCGTTGGCATAGGCTTTTGAAAAATATATTTCAACGGATCCAAACGCGAAATGAGGTAAGTAGTGTAGGACGACAAATAGTGTTTCAACTTCTGAGCTACCCATGTTAGGGCGCAACATGTCTTTTCCAGATGGGTATACTTAACCTCATAAGCTGTGAACTTCTTGCTAAGGTAGTAGATGGCCTGTTCTTTTCTGCCGGTGAGGTCATGTTGCCCCAATACACAACCAAATGAATTTTCCAAGACCGTCAAGTAAAGAATCAGAGGTCTTTCTGGCTCTGGCGGGACCAACACGGGTGGGCTTGACAGGTATCCTTTTATTTTGTCAAACGCCTCTTGACACTCATCGGTCCATTCAACCGCAGCATCCTTTTCAACAATTTGAAAATTGGCTCACAGGTTGTTGTGAGCTGAGCAATAAACCTGCTGATGTAATTTAACCTTCCCAGCAAACTCATTACCTCAGTTTTGTTCCTTGGAGGTGGCAATTCTTGGATGGCTTTGATTTTTGATGGGTCTAGCTCGATGCCTCGCCGACTGACTATGAATCCCAGCAACTTTCCAGATGGAACTCCAAATGCGCATTTGGCAGGGTTAAGCTTGAGGTTGTACCTGCGAAGTCTTAAGAAGAACTTCCTCAAATTCCCAACGTGGTCGGCCTGATGCTTTGATTTTATGATCACATCGTCCACGTAGACCTCAATCTCCTTGTGTATCATATCATGAAACACTGTGGTCATTGCTCTCATATAGGTTGCTCCGGCGTTCTTCAAACCGAATAGCATTACCCGGTAGCAATAAGTTCCCCATGGTGTGATGAATGCCGTCTTTTCTGCGTCTTCTTTATCCATTAGAATTTGATGATACCCGGCATAACAATCCACGAAAGACCCCATATCGTGCTTGGTACAATTATCGATCAAAATATGGATATTGGGTAATGGGAAATTATCCTTCGGACTGGCTTTATTGAGATTGCGGTAGTCGACGCATACCCAAATTTTGCCGTCTTTCTTTGGCACAGGAACGATATTAGCCAACCAAACAGGATATCGAGTGACTCGAATGACCTTTGCTTCCAATTGTTTGGTGATTTCTTCCTTAATTCTTACACTCATATCAGGCTTGAATTTTCTCAGCCTCTGCTTGACAGGAGGCACCGTTGGATCGGTGGGCAATTTGTGAACCACTAAATAAGTGCTCAGGCGCGGCATGTCGTCATATGACCATGCAAAAACATCTTTGAATTCTATGAGTGCTTTAATTAACTCTTCTCGGATCTTCGGTTCGAGATGGACACTTATTTTAGTTTCCCGGATATTACTCGTGTCCCCTATATTGATGTCCTCGGTATCACTCAAGTTAGGTTTGATTTTTTCCTCAAAGTGAATTAACTCTTTACTAATCTCTTCAAAAACCTCATCTTCATCATATTCTGATTCATAATCACAATATATTTCTTGAATTATTATTTCGGAACCAGATTGATTTTTAAGACTGGGCTGAGGATTCCTCATGCATGCCATATCACTAGAGCCAGCGTAAAAAGAACTGTACAGAAAAAAGAAGAAATGGAAAAAGAAAACTATCAAGAATGATAATGAAAAAGGAAACTGTATTTTATTGGATGATGAAAGATAACAAGGTTTGCACACTTCAAACAAACTGTAAGATAAGCATTGGGATTACAACCCTGAGGTAACCCAAACAAACTGAAAGAAAATCAAAATAAACTACCAAGACTCCTTTCGAATGGGGAGAGGAGTGGCTTTCCAATTATTAAGCTTTGTTTTTGGCCCAACGAATTGAACTTCTGCGTTGCTACAACCTTCCCCGCTTTCCACCATATTCACATCGTCAAACAATTTCTCGAATCTTTCAATTAATTCCTCCTCAGGATTGACCAGGGATTTAGGAATTGTTATTATCGGGCGATTTTTAGCACCGGTCTTGACAAAAGACTTTGACAGTCGTGAGACTGGTTTTGGAAGAACCCATGCCTTGTGTTTCAACTTTCTGGCCTTTATCACGTCATTGACAGTGGGTATGAACCCCAAACCGAATGTTCCCCAGTTCTCGGGGAGAGATACTGGTTGTGTAATTCCTTGCAACGATGAGCCTAGACCTTTGCCGGGTATAAAACCATTTTTTAACATTTCATAGGCTACCATGACTGGTGCAGAGGATATTTTTGGATTCGGAAGGTACTTCCCCTCTGGAATTTTCTCTACCGACACTGTGTCGGCCACTTGGTATACCCATGGTCCCTGGTCATTTTCTGTTCCCTCGACCGGTACAATGGCACTGCTGTGAGCATTTAAACTTTCTTCTCCATGCACAACTATTTCTTGATGATCCCATTCAAACTTGACCGCCTGGTGTAGTGTTGACGGGACTGCTTTAGCAGCATGGATCCATGGTCGACCCAACAACAAATTATAAGAAACAGTTATGTCCAGTACTTGAAACTCCATTGTGAATTCAACTGGCCCTATTGTCAGTTCCAACACTATGTCGCCACATGAATCTCTGCTTCCACCGTCAAACCCCCGTACGCAAATACTATTTTTCTGGATCCTCTCTTCTTTGATTTTCAATTTGCTTAAAGTGGAGAGAGGGCAGATGTTTGCACTTGACCCATTGTCAACCAATACCCGGGTTACTACGGAGTTTTCACATTTCACGGTGAGGTAAAGAGCTCTGTTGTGCTCGGTACCTTCCATAGACAATTCATCATCAGAAAATGTAATTCTGTTTGCCTCAAAGATTCTGTTGGCTATTCTTCCCAAATGATTTACAGAGATTTTTTCAGGAACATGAGCCTCATTCAGGATTTTCATCAAAGCCAGACGGTGCTCCTCTGAATGGATCAGTAATGAAAACAATGAAATTTGAGCGGGCGTCTTCTTCAATTGATCCACAACAGAATAGTCATGGAGTTTCATTTTTCTTAAAAACTCTTCCGCCTCTTCTTCCGTCACAGCTCTCTTTATTGGTGTTGGATTATTTTTAGTTTTTCTTAACTCTTCGGGCGTAAAGCATCTTCCCGAACGAGTCAAGCCTTGCACCTCACACACTTCTTCCTTGACTTCTTTTCCCTTGTACATTACAGTCACCCGTTCATAGTTCCATGGGATGGCTTTGTTGTTGATCACTGGCAGCTGGGTTACAGGTGTGATAATAACCCGATCTACACGGGCTCCCTTCACGACTATAATGGGTTTACTGGCAACCCCTGGTACTATCACTTTCAACCTTTCTTGCTTTGTGGCAACCTTGCTTGAAGACCCCTTCTCGTCTACCACAGATGGTTCGTCACCATTTATACTTTCTTTAGGTACCGACTTCTCCTCTGTTAATTGCTTATCTGGCTTGGCTTCATGAGACTTGATCATCATGACAGTTTGTGACGGCTTCTTTGTCTCCCCATCAGCTTGTATGATTTCTATCATATTGGCCTCTTGATGGGCTGGCATTGGATTTCTATTGATATTGGGAGCTTCGGGGGTTTGAACCTCGATTTTATTAGTATCAATCAGCTCTTGTATTGCATTTTTCAAATGCCAGCATTTCTCCGTATCATGGCCTGGTGTACCGGAGCAATACTCACAGCTAATGGTGTAGTCCAGATTCTTTGGAGGAGGATTGGGTAGCTTGGATTGTATTGGTCTTAGCATGTCCAGCTGTCTCAGCCTGTGGAACAGACTAGTGTAAGACTCTCCCAATGGAGTGTACATTTTCTTTTTCTGTTCCCTTTCTCACCTGAATGCTGGCCTAGGCCTGAAACCTGGTCCGGGATAGGCTCGTGGGTAAGTACTTGGTATGGCAGGAGCACGCTAATTGGCGTGAACAGGTGGCTGATTGTATGTTTGTGCATGGTTAATGGAAAAATGAGGCTCAGAAGGGTGATAGTAGTGTTGGGATGAATCGTGGTGGTAAATTGATTGGCGAGGTCGTTGTTGATTATAGTAAGGCGGTGAACCTCTGGGTCCTGACCAAATTCCTGAATCAACTACTGCTGCTTCCTCCCTCTTCTTTCTTCCGATTCCTCCCACCCCGCCTTGAATAGCTTGAGCAGTTGCCTTAATTGCTGAATAGCTCATGATTTTATTTGTCTTGAGGCCTTCTTCCACCATACCTCCCATTTTTACTACTTCGTTGAATGATTTACCCACCACTGAAACCAAATGGGCATAGTAAGTTGGTTCCAAGGCTTGGAGGAAGTAGTCTACCATTTCACTCTCCTTCATAGGAGGATCCACTCTTGCTGCCTGTTCTCTCCACCGGAAGCCGTACTCTCTGAAACTTTCATTGTGTTTCTTCTCAAATTTTGTCAAAGATAGTCGATCTGGGATGATTTCCAGATTGTATTGGAAATGGTATGCGAATGCCTGTGCCAGGTCATCCCAGGTGTACCATCTCCCATGGTCCTGGCGTGTATACCACTCCAAAGCTGATCCGCTTAAACTTTGACTGAAGTAAGCCATCAATAATTCGTCCTTTCCCCCAGCTCCTCGCATCTTGCTGCAGAAACCCCTTAAGTGGGCTACTAGGTCGTCGTGCCCATTGTATAGGTCAAATTTAGGCATCTTGAAGCCAACTGGTAATTGCACGTTTGGGAACAAGCACAAATCCTTGCAGGCTACACTGACTTGCCCACTTAATCCCCGCATGTCTCGGCACGATTGTTCTAGACTTTTGACCTTCCTGAACATCTCTTCTTGTTCAACATTTTTGGCTGGCTTGTCAATTTCGGTTGGGAGGTCAAAACGAGGAGTAGTTGAATGGATTTCAGAGGCTTTGAGGGTGGGTTCCGGGGGGTAATATTGGTTGTCCTGGGCCTGGAATGTGGGCTCACTAGGAGATTTGTGGAATGTAGCCGGGGGAGGTGCTACGAAAACAGGAGTCATAGGTGGAGGAAAGTATGAAACTGGCTTCGGAGGTGGAGACTGCGGTGTCTGAGAGGTGGTTCCTCGGTAGTGTTGGTAAATGGGGAAATTTGGGGATAATTCAGTGGTAATATTATCCTGAGTTTGGGTCATTGATGGAGCAGGGTTAGTTGGGTAAGATGGGGGTAACTGTCCTGTAGACCAGGCTTGGTACATCTCAGCCATTTGCTGCTTGAGTTTAAACATCTCTTCTTTCATTTTCCCGACATCCATCTCCTCTAGCTCAATACCTGTGTCAACATCTGGGATAGACATACTTTCGGGTATTGGTCCTTTTGATCTCGTGTGATAATGATAATATGCCAGTATACTCTTTAGAGAAACTAACTGCTTGAATTATGAAAATGAACAAACTCATTAGTCTTGAGAGTTTAACACATATATAATTACACGTTGAGATGCAATGCTCTTAGACAAATATCCCCTTTCTATTATGCATTTGCTCGACCGCTTGTGTCGTCCCAGCTTTCTTGAAATTTTTATTGTTACTCACTTTTATTTTATTTATTATATTCCTTATTGTGGTGGTCGAATCTTATAAATATTTCCTACGTATCATGCCCCCGTATGAATCAGACCTTGCGTAGTTCGGACATGAGGCAAACATTTTTATTCATTATACAAAGATGAACAGACATTACATTTGAAAACTTTGTAAGAAAATGGCTTGAAACACACACACTTAAATCAAAATAAAAGATACAATTCTTAACATCTCACAACGTGCCCCACTTTCCACTTGTGTTGTAAATTATTAGATTATTTGCTCAATGTGGGGCTTGACCTGGATGACCTCCCAGCGTACGATACATCCTTTCCAACTCCATTGCTAGATGACGGGCAAAAATGGGTGCATGCTCTGTAAACCTTTCATAATCCATTCCTTGGCAGTTTAAGTAACTTTGAGAGGTGTAGACCGCCAGGTCGTGGATTTGTGCCCTGAAATCTTGGAGACGTTGGTCTCGGTCCTGCAATTGCTGCTGGCGAGTGGTGGCTATATCTCTGACACGGTTTTCACGATCTAGAGCTGATTCTAATAGAGCTCGGAGTCTGGCCTGCTCTAATCTTGCATGCGCTCTTTCCCTGTCGATGTCTGCTTGTTGATGTTCTCTGTTGCATCTTCTTGTCTCTTCTAGTTGTGCACGAAGCTGGTCTTCTGATCGTATCCAATGGTCTTTTTCCTTCTTGAATTGTGCCATGTCTTTTTCGGATTGCCTATCTTGGCGTTCCTTATTAGATCTGGCTTCTTCGTTTAATTGTTGGATCCTTTCTTTTGCTTTGCTCAACGCCCTTTCGTTTTCCACAAGAATGGAATCACAATCTTGCATTCTTTCAAAAAGATTGGCGATGGTTTTTTTATCCTTCCAGCTCCTCTTTGGTGTTTCAGAAACTCTTTTCATTTTTTGGAATCGAGCATGAAGATTTTCATTCTCATAAGCTAGACTCTTCTTCTCGCCTTCGGCTTCTTGTGCTTGCAAATCTTTCTCCAAACTGAGGCTTCTCAGATTTTCTTTTAGGGCATGGATAGTTGTTTTGTACCCTTTTTCCTTTTCTCCCCAGATCAACCGCTCTTGGATTTTATCATCGAAGTTTTGAACATGGGGTCTTTTTGTTGGCCTTCTTAGCTCAGGCTCTGGTACATCATCCACGCGAGACCGTTTCTCAAACCACCTTGCATATCCAGGATTTATCTCACCCTTTGTAGTGTCTGGGACTTGAGTATCATTTTTCAAGTATCGACATCCATTCCACATCTGCTGAAATAGAGCCTCAAGAATAGTGGCTTCTGGGTGTAATTCAATTACTTTCATACTCAAATCTTCATCATCAGGAACTACTTGATATCTCCCTAGTTGTCTTAGGACTCTTAGTGGCGCATACGGCTGGATGCTTCTCAATCCCAATAGTAGCAGATAACTATTTGAGGTTGACATGTGTATCACTTCCCTTATCGGGAGCCATCCCAAAGTCCATTCAATTTGATTTGCCGTTAAAGCCCTTAGATGAGATACCCATGCTTCTATCCCTTCTGGAGCCTGATAATTTTTTATTCTTTCCTCATAACTCTCGATGTAATTATCATTGTTTGGCCCATACTGTATGATCTTGGGTTGTTGTTGAAGATGTTCAATCACCCACATTTGCAACAAAATTTTGCATCCTTCGAAGACTTTTGCTCCTGATTTACATAAAGTCAAAGCCCGATAAATGTCTGATAGAATGATGGGGACAAAGGTGTGATTTTCTTTGGTGGTGAGGATTTGCACAACTTTCGCGGTGCGAACATCAATTGTTCGCTCTTTGTTTGGGAAGACCATGATTCCTAGAAAAGCCACCATGAAGGCAAAGCGACGGTGAATCTGCCAAGTGTCTTTGTTTTGCCTGTTAGTAAGGCCTTTCTTATGAATTTCGAACCCATCTGACTTTCCGAACCTTGAATACAAAAAGTTGAAGGAACAACATCCATTGATGACATTGCTTTTCCTGATTTGACTGCTGATGTTCAGAAGACCGAAGAATCGATGTACCGAGGGAGCCTTTGTGAATATCAGGCTTTGATTTCTTAGACTTCCGTCAAAACCAGCATATCCAGCTATCTCCTCTAATGTAGGAGTAAGCTCGAAGTCAGAGAAACGAAAGACATTGTGAACAGGGTCCCAAAAAGTTACTAACGCTGCAATTAGATCATCACGGGATTTAACTTTCATAATATCCATGAGATTTCCCAAATGTTTGACGACCCCTTTTTGACCATCTTCGCCTAAATCATACCACCACATTTGAAGTTGAAATAGAAACTCTTCTGTATTCGTGGATGGGGGGTTTTGCGTGGCGCTCATTTTGTATCTGAAATTTAATTTTAATAAAGTCAAAACTCATTTTGAAAATATACACTAAAAAAAATTTCCAATTTGTTATTTATTAAATACCCTTATTTCAAGATTTAAAACTATTTTTTGGGAATTTTTTAAAATAACCCATTTTATTCCTCGGTTCTCACCATGATTTCATTTAAGCTGGTCAACAAGCATGTTCGAGGCAAATGAATGCACAGGTAGCAAGTAGGATGCATCAGGATGATCTTTTTGTTTCGGGTTCACCCGTCCTAGACAGACCCAACCCCTGTGTTGAGTCTCCAAGGCCAAATGTACATGATGCAAATAGACGTTCCTACTAGGGATCCGGTTCATGGCTGAGTTATTCTAGGTAAAAACCTGAGGTTGATTGTTCTAAACCTGGCTTACCCAAACGGACAGTTTGAGCCGAAGCGGGGGAAACATACCGGGAGCACGAAAGTCTACCCGGCCTAGTTACTTGTCTCAACTTCGTCTTATTTGGTATGACTTTAACAGAAAGGTAGGTCACGCGCACGTGTGCACCATAAATTTAGAAGACTCAGAAAGAAGGAGGTTTCGTAGCAGCTGTATATATTCACAATTCAAATAATATTAAAGCGGTAAAAAGCAACATTTAGCATATAAACAGTTGAAAATCATATAGTAAATAAAGCCAATTAACACATATATTTTAAGTTCGAATTCTTTAAACCCTGAACCAATGGTTCTGGGTTACAGTTTACACTGTACTTTTGTCCCCAGCAGAGTCGCCAGAGCTGTCGCACCTCCTTTTTAATACCCGAGAGGGTACAAGGGAGTTTTCTCCAATTAAAGGACAGTCGAAACGGGATTTGTTTGTTTGTTTCAGAGTCGCCACTTGGGAATTTTAAGGCGTTCCAAGTCACCAATTTTAATCCCTGAACCGAGGAGAATATGACTCTATTTATTATTCTGCGAACTAGAAATCCTGGGTAAGGAATTCTGTTAATCCGGAAGAAGGTGTTAGGCATTTCCGAATTCCGTGGTTCTAGCACGGTCGCTTAATTGTTTTTATTCTTGGCTTAATTATCTCGATTTTACATTTTTATTGCATGATTTTGTTACCGCTTCTGTTTAGATTGTTTATAATTAAAGACCCTTCTTCGAATCGAATCACGCGTACGTGTATTCGTTTTATATATTATATATTTTTAACGTGAGAAATCGTGTCACGCGTACGTGTACACAATGATATTGATAATATATTTATTATAAAAATAATTATTTTTTCGAAATTGTGTTTAAAAAAAAAATTAAGAACATTCGCCTTTCTTAAATAATGAACCGCACATCTCGGGTTTTATAAATTAATTTAATATCCCCCGACGAATCTCTTTTTAATAAAAATTTGCTCGAAATTGCGCGAACGCATAATCCGAATTGCCTTAGAAGTATAATCAAGCCACGCGAACGCATCCTTAATTATGCAAATATTCTTGACAGTAATATAAATTCTCTACAAATGTTTATTGCATCCATCTATTTTTAAATGTAAGAGTCATGGAAAATCACCGATTGGGATGACACCAAATTTCTTGACAAAGAATTCAAAATTTATTAGGCGTTGCTACAAGTCTTATTTTGCGCGTATGAATTATATACCTCAAAACTATTCAAATTTTAAAGAATTAATGATATGAAAAAGAAACAAACAACATGTAACTAAAAATACTACCATTTTTATCGTGGATATAACATTAATATATCCAAAATCGAATCGCATATAAAACTGGAAAAAGAATTAATTTGATAGACAAATTAATAATTTCTGAAGAATTTTCATTGTTATATTTGATACGAACTCTATTTCTACATATCCTTGACATAAAATGTTGCACTTCGTGCTTATAAATCCCATATCCTTCTCATATACTTGTTTTTAATCCAAAGTTATAATTATTTAGTTAATTTTTGATTACGAAGATTGAGTTTGAGATAAATAAACCAATTCTTATTCTCTGCCTACGCGAATATTTGCAAACACTAACTCTATATTTTGTAAAAAATCGTCGACATTATTTCATACATTAAAAGAAATGAGTTGATCGCGTTCCTAAAATAACTATGCCGTTTGCTATTAAGAAAGAGAACTAATCTACCAATTGATTTAATAAGACGACATCATCTAGCCTTAAACAAAATTGGATATTTGACAAAATAAGCTAGTAATGTAATTTTTGGGTATTTCCGTACTATTCTTTACTTAGCTAACAATATCACAAGATTTAATTAATGGCCAATTTTCTGCAATATTTCCTATCTCAATAATCCAAACAGTAAATGTCATCACTAGTCCTCAAAACATATAAGATTATCGTGGAATTTACTACTCCAGAATGTTAATTAGTTAACAGTTTATCATGTCAAGTATAATACTATATTAACCAATTAAAACAAAACTGAAACTTAAACTAATAAAATTTAAATGAGTAGAAGACATCCTTATAATTCCAAACTTCATTTACTTGTCATGTTGAAGCTTTTCATGACATGAATTTACAGATATGTACCTGATATTGGAAGCAAAAGAAAATGATAATGAGAATCAGCGACAGTAATAACAATACAACAACAACAGTCCAGCAACAGTAACGATCCAGTAACAGACCGGTGGAGTAGTAATCCCAAAAACAAAAGCTTTAAGCTTTGAATGAAACAACAACCATTAATACTAATTTCAAACAAAGAAAGAAAGCAGAAGATTTTTTAGTTTTTATTTTTATTTGGAAAGCTTAAATATTTTTCGGAATTTTTCTTTCTCTAAAATGTTCAGCCCCCTTTTTTTTTCTCTCTTCTATATGTGTATTTTTTCTCTCTGTCTCCCCTAAATCTGATTTCAAGACTTCATATATATAACCCATCCCATAAACCTTTCAATTAATTAAAATCAATACTTTTTTTCTACCCAACCCATTATCTTCCCACTCATCCCCATTACATTAAATAAACATATCACACCACCCCATTATATTTTGTCCCCCATGCTTCACTTAAAATAATACAAGATTCCCCCCACTAAATTTTGTCTTGTCCCCCCTTTATATTAAATAACTATATCACAACCCACCCCATTTCATTTTGTCCCCCATGCTTCATATAAACAATTACAAAATGTACAATTCCTAAACTAACCCTCCGACCTTACTAAAAATTACCAAACTACCCCTGAACGTACTACAAATTACCAAACTACCCATCAGCTATAACACATCAATTAATCAAACTTAACCAAAATATAGACAATATGATTAATTTCTAACAATGTTCAAACAACAAATTTCATGAACATGATTTCTTCAATATTTCAACAACAAATCACATGAACACAAATTGAACAACAAAGAACAACTAAAACTTGATTGAACAATATTTTAGCAACAAACAATCCTATTTTCGGATTCAACAACAACAACAAACAAGTATATTTAGATTTCTAACTTCAATCATATTGAACTTAAAATCAATTCTAACAACATTACAACCAACAATTCCTATATTAAACTTTATGAGACAAATTCAAGAAATAATCACAAATGGTAAACAAGAAATCAAGCTATATAAATTTCGGATTCAAGAACAATCAAACAAAGTATGAACATGAATTAAATCTATTTTAAACACAACAAACATGACGGATTAAATGATTAAATCAATATATTTCCTTCAACACAACTAAATTCTTTTAGGCAAATGACAAAACAAAACCTAAGAAGAAACAATTATGAATTTAAACTTGAACTTAACAATATTAACAATTTCCGGAAAATACATAAAATACATTAAACAAATTGAAGAAACAATTAATTAAACTTCAATTTGTATCTAACTAATATTAAACTAACAAATATTCACATAAACAATAATACAAACATGAAATGAATATGAAAACAACTAATTAAACTTCTATTTTGAAATCTGAAAATTAATTTAACAAACAACACATGAACATGAACTAAAAATTAATTCAAACGATAAACAAAACAAACATTTGTTGATTTTAGATTCGAAAATATCAAAACAAAATACGGACAAAATAAAACTCAAAAATTACTAACCGGAGATGAACAACGACGAATTCGATTGTATGGACTGTTTCGACAAACCTCGAATGGGAATAAATCTGTCCGGACTCAACGACGAACTCAACGACGAACTCACCTTCCTTGTAAACTTGACGAACTCAAAACTACGCTCGACGACCTCGACTAAAACTCGACCAAACGAAATGGTTGAATCTTGTTTTGGGACTAAAGGCGACGAGAAGAAGATGAAGAAGGCGTTGGACGTAGCAACTGCTACAGTGACGACGGAGCAGTGACAGCAGCCATGGCGGACTGCTTGTCGTCGTTCATGGTGAAGCAGCTCGAGCTTGAAGTGGTAGGGGGGTCGACGTACAGTAGCAGCTGGGGACGGAGGTCGAAGCTAAGGCAGTAGCAACTGGCTAAAGAAACCATGGTTGTCGAGCTTGAAATCGAAGCAGCCGCAGCTGGAAGTTGACGACGCGATGGCAGCAATGGCCGCCCATGTAGACGAGGCAGAAGAAGCTGGACGAGGGAGCTGGAGCAACTACTCGTCAGTAGCGTCGAAGGAAAATGGCAGAAGGTCGACGGGCTGGACGCAGCTGGGTTTTCACGGTGGATCCTGACGACGCAAGCAACCATAGCGTGAAGCATCTTGGAGGCGCGCTTGGACGCGGGGGAGGCAGCCATAGTCGAGCAAGCTTTGAGCTTGACGAAAGAGATGAAACTATGGTAGCGACGATGTTTGGGTAGTGTTCGACGAAGGGGGGGAGCTGGTGGTTGACGGGGCTGGGAATGGCAGCCATGGATGGAGCTTGTCTTTCTTGAGGAAGAAGAAGAAGAAAGATAGAAAAAAAGGGGGGGCGGTAGTTTAGTGTTTAGGTTAGGGTTTTCTTGATTTTGTTTTTTGTTTTGTTTTTGTAAAATGTAAGACAAAGGGGTTTGGGTCTTTTGGATTATGGACTGGGTCGACCCAGTTCGAAATGGACTGGGTCGTAGGGAAGACTGGGCCATTTTTTGGGCCTGTGGCTTGAAATTGAAGAAGAGGCCCAATTCCGACTTTCTTTATATTTTCGCTCTCTTTTCTTCTTTTATTTTTCTAAAACTAAATTATAAAAATACTTAAACTATTATTAAGAACTAAATTAAGTTATAAAAGCGCAAATTAACTCCCAATAACAATTAACGCACAATTAAATAATAATTAAGCATAAAATTGTGTATTTGGACATTAAATGCTAAAAATGCAAACGATGCCTATTTTTGTAATTTTTAATTTTTGTAAAACAAATTTAATTACTAACAATTGTAGAATTAAATCCTACATGCAAAATGCGACATATTTTTGTATTTTTTATTAATTTAGCAAATAAACATGCACAAACAAATACAAATAATTATTCAAAATATCACAAAATCTCACACTAAAGAAAAATCATTTTATTTTTGAATTTTTTGGGAGTAATTCTCATATAGGGCAAAAATCACGTGCTTACACTACCTTCTAACTTGATCTTGAAATGTATTCCTCTGTTGTATGGGCGGGCTCCCAACTTCAACACTTGAAAAGTAAAGACTGAAATGTATTCCTCTGTTCTTATGGGCGGGCTCCCAACTTTAACACTTGAAATGAAAAGACTGAAATGTATTCTTCTGTTATATGGGCGGGCTCCCAACTTCAACACTCGAAATGAAAATACTGAATGTATTCCTCTGTTATATGGGCGGACTCCCAACTTCAACATTTGAAATGAAAAGACTGAAATGTATTCCTCTGTTTTATGGGCGGGCTCCTGACTTCAACAAACAACTTTTAAAATAAACGTCATTCCTCTCTTCAGGCGGGCTCCTGACTTCAATAACAACTTTAAAATAAAAATGTCATTCCTTTCTTTAGGTTGGCGAAATTTCAACAACTTTTTTTTTTTAGAAAATAAAACGCCATTCCTCTCTTCAGGCGGGCTCCTGACCTCAACAATAATTTTGAAAAATAAAATGTCATTCCTCTCTTTAGGTTGACGAGATTTAAACAACTTTAAAAATAAAACGCCTTTACTCTCTTCAGGCGGGCTCCTGACTTCAACAACAACTTTGAAAATAAACGTCATTCCTCTCTTCAGGCGTGCTCCTGACTTCAACAACTTTGAAAATAAAGTGTCATTCCTTTCTTTAGGTTGGCGAGATTTGAATAACTTTAAAAATAAAACGTCTTTCCTCTATTCAGGAGGGCTCCTGACTTCAACAACAACTTTGAAAATAAACGCCATTCCTCTCTTCAGGCGGGCTCCTGACTTCAAACAAACAACTTTGAAAATAAAACACCATTCCTCTCTTCAGGCGGGCTCCTGACTTCAACAACAACTTTAAAAATAAAACGTCATTCCTTTCTTTAGGTTGGCGAGATTTCAACAACTTTTAAAAATAAAACGCCTTTCCTCTCTTCAGGCGGGCTCCTGACTTCAAACAAACAACTTTTAAAATAAACGCCATTCCTCTCTTCAGGCGGGCTCCTGACTTCAACAACAACTTTAAAAATAAAATGCCATTCCTTTCTTTAGGTTGGCGAGATTTCAACAACTTTTAAAAATAAAATGTCTTTCCTCTCTTCAGGCGGGCTCCTGACTTCAAACAAACAACTTTTAAAATAAACGCCATTCCTCTCTTCAGGCGGGCTCCTGATTTCAACAACAACTTAGGAGGAAATGCATCTCCTATGGGTAAAAAAAAACTTAGGAGGAAATGCCTCTCCTATGGGTGAAACTAAACTTAGGAGGAAATGCCTCTCCTATGGGTAAAAACAAACTTAGGAGGAAATGTCTCTCCTATGGGTAAAAACAAACTTAGGAGGAAATGCATCTCCTATGGGTAAAAAAAACAAACTTAGGAGGAAATGTCTCTCCTATGGGTAAAACTAAACTTTAGGAGGAAATGCCTCTCCTATGGGTGAAATTAAACTTAGGAGGAAATGCCTCTCCTATGGGTAAAAACAAACTTAGGAGGAAATGCCTCTCCTATGGGTAAAAACAAACTTAGGAGGAAATGCATCTCCTATGGGTAAAAAAACAAACTTAGGAGGAAATGCCTCTCCTATGGGTAAAATTAAACTTAGGAGGAAATGCCTCTCCTATGGGTAAAAACAAACTTAGGAGGAAATGCGTCTCCTATGGGTAAAACAAACTTAGGAGGTGTCTCTCTTATGGGTAAACCGTTTCCTTATTCCTGAATTATTTACTTACTTGTATTGTCTTCCCTCGAAACTGCTGGGGATTATTTTGCTGGGGATGAATTTTCCTTTTCTCCCTTACCCACTCTGGGTTGTCCGACCCTCTTGAAACTTGGTCGAAACTCTGTCGAGGATGCTTCTACATCTCGATGGTCCGCTGGGGATAACACTGCGAACTGCTGAGTAACCCTGCTGGGGATAACACTGCCGAGGATAACTCTATTGAGTAAATATGTTATCTTACTCCTTCCAAAATTACTTCCTTTTAAGTAGGATGTTTCATTCCTCTGCAAACTACTCCCTTTTTTTTTTTGCTTTTTTTTCTCTTTTTTTTTTCTCTTTTTTTTTCTTTTTTTTTCTTTTTTTTTTAGCATTTTTCTCCTTTTTTTTTGCATAGCTTCTTCCTTCGAAGACTACCTCCCTTAAGACTCATTTTGCCTTTCCCCGAAAGGAACCGCCGAGGATACCGATTTTCACCAAACTTGTGTTGGACTCCTCGAAACTGCTGGGGATAACCCTGTTGGGGAATTATTTACTTACCTGTTAGGGGATAAAATGTTATCAGCTGGGGATAACGCTGTCGAGGATAACACTGCTGAGGGATTCTGATTCCTTCAGAACTAGTGCTTCACTCTTTGGAAGGCTGTTGGGAATGATACTGGCCTTTTGCTTTTCTGAGCACAAGTGCCATCCCTTTGTTATGTCTGCTGGGGAACAACTTCCTCCATTGAAACTTATTATGTTGGGGCAACACTGGTTCAAAGACCATTTCCCTTGAGACTGGTGTTATCTTTATTCTTCCCCGAATGGGTACCTGACTTCCAGAAAATTTTCTAAATGAAAGGAAAATTTTCTGCCCCAGTTTGATAATCTTTTTTGTGGCATGCATTTTTGTCATCAATGCCATTTCCTTTACCTGCTCTACGTTCCAAAACTTGTTGGAGATGATATTATTTGTTGGGGATAATCCCTTTCTGCTGGGGATATCCCTCTTCTTTCGTGGCATAGCTCGGAAACTTGCATTTCACCGACCTTTTAGTCTAGTATGAATTTCCCAAATCAATGCTCACTGCTCTCCTTGCTTTGTCCACGGGCCTCGGCCTTGCGGTTTAATAACCTTTGATTTCGGCTGGATATCCCTCTTGACACTTGTTGATCCTTTTGTCAATCTTCTTTTGCTGGAGATATCTTTTTTGACACTGGCATCGCGCTTGTTCCTTGCTGAATATACCACTTGGATGTATTAGTCAGATCTCATCTTGTATAATTGGAAAGCTGATGGCAGATTTTGAAGTCATTTCTCACTTGTTCTGACCAAACAGACTCTACTGGGGAATTTTTCTATGAAAGGAGAAAGATAAACAAAAGGGGAACTGAATAAAAGACAAAGGAAAAAGATGATACTTTAACAAAAGAAACTATAAATAAAAACCTATCAAACGCAGATACCGACTCTAATGGTCATGACATGCACATGTGGCCTATCCTCCGCCGTCAATCGTCTTTCAAGACCTTCAATTGGCAATTCCCCATCCGATTCTCAATTTTATTCGACTTGTAGTGGCCGAAGGGTTTTCACTATCAAGCCTCTCTCATTTTGGTTTTTCTCTCAGCTTTCATCTCCTTACGGTGTCCGTAAAGATTTTCACCGATAAGACTTTCTCATTTATATCACTTTCCAGCTGGGGATTTGGAGTGTTGTCGGTATGACTCTCTCTGCTGGAGATTAGAGTCCTTTCTGCTGTGGAACAGAAGGTTATGTTCACCCGTAAGACTCTCATTTGTCTGACTTGGCATCTTTTGAAGACTGATCAGAAGGTCTTTCTTTGGACCGTAATGTGGGTTTTGGATAGGCTAGAAAGAAAGGGTATTAAAGGCTCAAAAAACAAAATAAATTTGGGGTTCAAAATTACAACCTTCGAAATCACATTTGTTTACAACAAGCGCAACCCTTGCCCCAGTTTCTTGCTTGGGGATTATTTATTTATTATTTTTTTTACTTTTTATTACACCATGCACACCATGCACCCTATGCACCCTATGACCGAGCCGTGAAGCGCCTACGTATCCTCTTTGAGGAATCAGGTCAAACGTAGTTCCCAATTCCTCTGTTTTCTTCTGACTTTCTTTTGTTTTTTGTTATCATTTTTCTTTTCTCTTTTTCTTTTTCTTTACCTGCCATGCTTGTGTTTTCTAGTCGTTGCTAATGATTCCGAACGAGGGGTATGAAAGAAGAAAATACACAAGGCTCAAAAGGGGTAACGAAGGATAAAGTGTTTAGGTAGCAGAACGAAACGCCTTCATCATTCCGGTCTTTAAAACATGCCAAGTGAAAACAACACTTTTGAACATAGTTTTATAGTCTCTTCTGATGGTGCTGGACTTGACAATTATATTCAACATTTGCTTTTCATTTGTCATTTCTAAAGCACCGTTGGGCGACACTCTCACTCTTATTATCATGAACGGCCCTCATGCCAATTTGGCGAATCTTGCTTTTAAACGGTTTTCTTTGTGTTTAACTTGCCCTAGTTCCACATGACTCGAGCTCTGAATATTCTCAAACCGTCCTTATTTTTCAGGGTTTTATGATTAACTTTAAAGACTAGGCCCAAACTGTGTGCGCATGTCATGTCACTTGAATTGGCGCTGAAAAAATGATAAAAGGACTAAACAAAAAGATGACTAGAAATAATAAAAGACCGGATTTTGCATTAGACTACCGGTGAAATGGTTTGAATAACAAAACAAACAAAAACAAATCAGAATAAAATCCTAAAATAACCTGGACAAACTTAAACAAACCGCTATGACAAAACGGAAAGATAAGACAGTTTGACACAAGACAATATTCGAATTACAATCCTAATAACCTGACCAATAGAAATGACAACAAAATAAGCCACCATAAGCTTCTCTCTTGCTAACCAAGGAACGGAGCATCCTCCCACTTTATCAAAACTGGCATCTTAGCCACTGAGCTTCGCATCAATACTGCCAAGACCATTACCAACTTCAATATCATCAACCTTAGTCAACAAGTTCCCAATAGGACTCGAATGCTTCTGTCATCAGGCCTGATCCCCGCAAAGTGTGCTTTTGGATCTTGTATTTTCGGCTTACCTCAAACCAACCACCTAACTTTCTTTGTGATTCAAAGCAAAACAGGTTAGAATGGACTCAGTCGGTCCTCATTATTAACAACATCTTTTTTTTCTTTTTTCTTTTTTTTTTCTTTTTTGATTTTTTTTTTTTGATTTTTTTTTTCATTTTCTTTTGTTTTCCATTTTTTTCCATTTTTTTTCATTTTTTTGTTGTGGTCGAATCTTATGGAGATTGCCTACGTATCATGACCCCACATGAATCAGACCTTGCGTAGTTCGGACCAATAAAAGATACACAATAGTAAATAATTTTTTTTTCAATTTTCATAATAAAACAAACTGAGTTTCAAAGGTTGAAATGTGACCTACAAACTTGAAAATCAAACAACCCACATATTCTAATCAAAAGATTTATAAACTTAAAAACAAAAGGCCAGCTCCCTTTCTCCGTTTGACAAATGCAATCAAACAGTTATTTTTGCAAATGTGGTCCCTTCCAAATTTCACATGAAATTTGAGGCCGGGGAGGATTATTTTATGACACTTTACAAACTTGTCCGTTCTTTTACGAAAATAGCCTTTCGACAACTGAAAGATACTCTAAGGCTATTTCGGCAAGAACGGTTTAAGACGCGGCCGAAGCTGGCTCGACTTATTTTTGACTAAAAATTCAAACGGTATTCATCTGACCGCTGAATCTTTGACTTTTTTTCAAATTACAATGAAAACGTGGTGTTGCAAACACGGCCCTTCAGCGCCTCGGGGACGAAGATTTTTAAGGCTGTGTGGGTCAACTGGACCAAAATCCTAAACATGACCCAAAAGGTGGCTGTTTATGCAAAGTCAGCCTTCCGGCGTCCCTTTCGGGAACATTCGGCTATTTTTGACAAAAACAGCATCACCCTGACTTATTTATGACTCTTTTTATCATTTTTCAAAAATAAAAAAACTCAACATTGCAAACACGGCCTTTCAACGCCTCGGGGACGAAGATTTTTAAGGTTGTGGGGGTCAACTGGACCAAATCTTAAACATGACCCAAAAAGCGGCTGTTTATGCAAAGTCAGCCTTCCGGTGTCCCTTTCGGGAACATTCGGCTATTTTTGACAAAACAGCATCACCCGACTTATTTATGACCCTTTTTAAAATTTTGACATGTTTTTTATTTATTATTTATTTGTTTTTGGTTATTTTAGCAAAAGGTGGGGTTGGACCCGATGAGGGTTTCCTACGTATCTCACATCCGGTGAGAATCAAACCCGCGTAGTTCGGGCAATTAAACAAACTATTTTAAAACACGACATTTTTTTTAATTTTAAGCAAAATAAATGAATAAAATAAAATAAAAACTATTTTAAATAATAACATATTTTCGCTTCCATTGGCAAATAAACTATTTTGAAACAAAAATCAAGATTTTTTTCTTTTCCCATAACAGAACAAACTATTTTCTTTTTTTTTTCTATTTTTTGAAAACGAGACAGAACAACATTTTGTTTTCTATTTTTCCTTTGCTTTTAGTAAAACAAATTAATACAACATTTTTTATGATTATTTTCACAAAATTTCGGCAGAGTTCGATGCTATTTGGGCATTGGTTTTTCCAAAAATAAATAATTAACTCCCTAACCGCTATTTCCTTTTTTTTTTCAATTTCACAATATTCTTGATATTCAAACACCGGTCAGCATGCGGGCGCGAGACAAATAAATGCACGGAAAACAAATAGGATGCATCAGGATGGTCTTTTCATATCAGGTTGCTAGTCCTAGACGGACCCAACCCCTGTGTTGAGTCCCCTAAGTCAAATGCAACGTGATGCAAATAAGCGTTCCTAATAGGGATCCGGCATGAAGTCACGTTATTCTATGTTCAAAACCTGGGTTGATGTTCTAGACAGTGTACCCGAGCGGACAACTCGAGTTGAGGAAGGAGCTCCTTTCCAGGAACCAAAAGGCCAGCCGGCTTAGAAACTTTCCGAGCCTCTTTTATTTAGGGTATGACACTAACAGAATAGGGAGTCTCAACCAGTAAGCACATCCCCGGAGGTAAGAAGAGAAAAGTTTCGGCACAATTTATATACAGTTCAGATAATATCAAAGCGGTAAAAGCAGCATTTAGCACATTAGGCTCAAAACATGTAAAAATCAGATAAAGCCAAATATAACAATTTATCTAAGCTCGAATTTCTAACCCTGAACCAGTGGTTCTGGGTTACCAATTCCCCAGCAGAGTTGCCAGAGCTGTCACACCTCCTTTTTCCGCCCCCGCGAGAGTACAAGGGAGTTTTTTCCAATTAACGGAAAATCGAAACGGGATTTATTTATTTATTTCAGAGTCGCCACTTGGGAGATTTAGGGTGTCCAAAGTCATCAATTTTAATCCCGAATCGAGGAAAAGAATGACTCCATATTACAGTCTGCGTACCAAAAATCCGGATAAGGAATTCTGTTAACCCGGGAGAAGGTGTTAGGCATTCCCGAATTCCGTGGTTCTAGCACGGTCGCTCAACTGTCATATTCGGCTTGATTATCTGATTTTATACAAATATGAACTTATGTGCAAATTTTAACTTTTTACCGCTTTCATAATTATTATTATTATTATTATTTTACAGGGAATTGCAACGTTGTGAAAATGTATCTCGAACCGCATCACAATCAATGTACCCGCGGTTCTCGACACACTTTGACTCCGTTGAGATTTGGATTTGGGTCACATAAATGTGCACCCGAGTTTAAGAAAATTAATTTAATTGAATCGCGTCTAAAGAGTCTAACGTGTTATTATCTTTGGGGAAGGCAGTGAAATTCACTAAACAGTCCATCCCAAATTCTAAATATTTAATTAAACATTTATTGAGGGCTCCACAATTAGTGCGTTTTATTGGGCGAGGCTCATCTCATTTATTTTTAAAAGACAATCCTAAATGCCTACATTTTTCTCTATTAAATTTGTCTCTACAAAATAAAAGAGAAAATGTCTTAATTTATTTACATGCTGAAATTAACCAATAATATTTAACTAAACAATATTCCTACCAAGTTCCTAAATGGCCTATTCGTTTGATTTTTTAACTAGACGGAGTTACTACACCATTTATTTATTTTTTTAGGCAATATATATAGATAGTTCATCCGTTAAGCTATTGTCAGATGTTCTACTACATATATTAAATAGCTACATGATTCTGATTTTTGTAAGCTAAATAATTTATATATACAAATAAAATTCAGAATATAATTAAAATAAATTTAGAACTTCAACTCTTCATTTTCGTATTCATGCTTCCTGTTTCAGTTTACAGTAATCAGCGTGTCAGTTGTGTACCTGATATTGGAAGCAAAAGAAAAGGGAGATCAGCAGAAATTCAGTAGCATACAACAACATCAACCCCAGAAACCAGTAACAACCAGCAACGAGAAACTTAGTGACAGATTTTAAAATCAAGACAAAAATCCAGAAACACCAACAACAATCAACGGACAGAAGCAAAGGGAATCTTTTCAGATTTTGAAAGACTAGTTCGTGTTTAACCCTTAATTTCTGAATCCGTATATCAGAATATTTGGATTGTATATCAGGTGTATACTATTCTTCTTTTGAATTTCCAGAATGTTTTTCTTTTTATTTTCTGAAGTCTTAGTATTTTTCGGAATTTTCTCTCTCTTAAAATTTTCTTCTGTATTCTGTCCTCTCTTTTTATTCTGTCTCTCTGTTTTCTGTATTCTCTCCTTTTCTTGTGTATTCTCCTCTTTTATTATTTGTGCTCTTTTTTTTTCTATCTGTGTCCCCCAAAAATCTGATCAAGTTCTTTTATTTATATCACATCCCAAAACCCTTTAATCAATTAATAAATCAACCACTTTCTACTATCAAACCCATTATCTTCCCACTCATCCCCTTTTAAATCCACTACCTAATGTTTTGTCCCACACTACATTAAATAAATATATCAAACCCCAACCCATTACCTCTTGTCCCCCATGCCTAACATAAACAATTATATCACCCACACCCCATTACATTTTGTCCCCCATGCTTAACATAAAGAATTACAAAATGTACAATTCCTAAACTACCCCTCCGACCTTATTGCAATTACCATTTTACCCCTGAACGTACTACAATTTACCAAACTACCCCCATCAGCTATAACCAATCAATTAATCAAACTCAACCAAAATATAGCCAATATGACCAATTTCTACACAAATTCGAACAACAAATCACATGAACACGATTTCTGAACCAATTCAACAACAAATCACATGAACACGATTTCTGAACCAATTCAACAACAAATCACATGAACACAAATTGAACAACATCAAATTAATGTGCATAAATTAACCATATTGGGAACCAATCCTGGTTAACTTAAAAATTGATGAGCAAGTATTAACAACACAATACATGATTCAAACTAATTCAACAAATCAAAAACCAAAACATAAACTCACATTAAATTACTGGATGAACTTCAAACAAAGAATAAACATGCATTAGATCCATATTAAATAACAAACATCACGGATTCAAATGATTTAAACTAAATCTAACAATATTAAAATTAAACTAACAATTTATTCTACAAAAATACAAAATAAAGCACATGAAATAAACTGAAAAACTAATTAATCAAAGTTCCATTTGAATCTGAAAATTAAATCAACAAAACATATGAACAAACTAGAAAATTATTTCAACGATGAACAAACAAAACAAGAATTGAATCATTTATCGATTTTGGATCTGAAAAATATCAAACAAAAATATGGACAAAATTGAAACTTAAACCAACTAACCGGTCTAGAACAATGACGAAGAACGAAGAAGATGAAGCAGCATAAACTTTGGTGAGGCAGTAGCAGCTGGTCGTTTGGTCGACGCAGAGGCAGCAGGAAGCAGAAGCGTGAAGGCGACGAGGGAACTGAAGCATGGCGAGGCATTGAGCGACGACGAGGGTGGAAGAAACAGCAGCAACCATGGTAGAAAGAAGAGAAGCAGCAACACTGCTTGGAGCAGCCATGGCTGCTCGTCGTAGCTGGACGCGGGCAGCAGCAGCGACGAGGAAGCAACAGCGACGAGGAAATGAAGCTGAGTGGTGAAGCAGTTGGGTCTGTTTGGAGAAGGTCAAGGTCAACGAGCTGTTCGTCGTCGACGACTGGACGTAGCAGCAACCATGGATGTCAAGCAAGCTTCGAGCTTGACGAAAGAGATGAAGCAATGGCAGCGGGGTCGCTTGGCGTGGCTATGGAAGTTCAACGACTTCCGGCGAGTTTTGGGTGTGTGTGTGTTTGTGTTGTGGTCGGATTTGTTGTTGTTTAACAATGGTGAAGGGAGTTCAAGATGAAGAATAAGAAGTGAGGTCGTTTGGACGTGAGAATGGAGGGTAAAGGGCAGCCATGGGAGGTGGGGTTTGGAGTTTTTTTTTGGAGAAGAAGATAGAGAGGGGGGGCGGGTAGGTAGTGTTTTTAGGGTTTTCTTGGTTTTTTTTGTTTTGTTTTGTTTTATGAAAAATGAAAGAAAAAGGGGGTTTGGGTCTCTTTGGGCTATGGACTGGGTCGACCCAGTTCGAGATGGACTGGGTCATTTGGGAAGATTGGGTATTTTTTGGGCCTGTGGCTTGAATTTGAAGAAGAGGTCCAATTCCGATTTTCTTTATTTTTTGCTCTCTTTTCTTCTTTTATTTTTCTAAAACTAAATTCTAAAAATCCATAAACTATCATATAGAACTAAATTAATTTATAAAAGCGCAAATTAACTCTCAATAACAATTAACACATAATTAAGTAATAATTAAGCATAAAATTGTACAATTGGACATTAAATGCTAAAAATGTGAAAGATGTCTATTTTTGTAATTTTCATTTTTGTAAAACAAACTTAATTACTAACAACTGTAGAATTAAATCCTACATGAAAAATGCGATATATTTTTGTATTTTTTATTAATTTAACAAATAAATATGCGCAGACAAATATACAAATAATTACACAAAAATACCACAAAAATTCAAAAATTACACACCAAGGAAAAAATCGTTTTATTTTGATTTTTTTGGGAGTAATTCTCATATAGGGCAAAAATCACATGCTTACAGTAGTTTTTGCTGAAACTAAACCCTAAGCAATGTAGAGAAGCCAAACCTAAGCAAAAGTTGCTTAAATAAAGATTTCTAAGGAAAGACTATCGTAGGTATCTGAAATCCTAGTTTTTAAAAAGGTATGTATAAATCAATGTGTAAGAGCGAGTGAGCTCAAGAAATGATACAAATCTTCTTTTTTAGCTTTGGGCTTTTTTGAATTTTCAACCTTCGTTTTTTTGTGTTAATTAAAATTTGTTAACCACCAAGCTTTAATTTTTCTTGTCTTTTTCCTTTGTTTTCTTGTTCATTTTTAATAATATTCCCTTCAATATAATATAGATGTAAGATACAAAATGTTTATTTAATTAATTCTTTCTTAAAAAAGAATACATATCATAACTGAATTATACACAAAATTTAATTAAAGATACTTATAGTAATGTATATTATTCACAAATAAGGTCAGATATAAAGTTTGCACTAAATAAAGAATTATTATTTCAACTTAAAATTAATGTGTAAGATACAAAACGAAATTTTAGTCAATTTCTTTCTCAAAAAAGGATATCTACCATAACTGAATTATACACAAAATTTAATTAAATATACTTGTAGTAATGTATATGATACTTATAATAATGTATATTGTTCACAAATAAGGTCAGATACAAAGTTTGTACTAAATAAAGAATTATTATTTCAACTTAAAATTAATGTGTAAGATACAAAACGAAATTTTAGTTGGTTCTTTCTCAAAAAAGAATACCTACCATAACTGAGTTATACACAAAATTTAATTAAAGATACCAATAGTTATAATATACTGGTTTGCTTAATGAAAATTGCATCTCTTTATTTGTACCTCCAAAAGATTCTATTTTGGTCATTAAAAAGAGAACATTTTTTGTTTAAATCAATAACTAATTGCCTTCGATTAGTTAAAGAATGAAATCCAACTTACAGAAAATATTCTTCGATGATTTGCCTGCAGGAGGATCATCGAAGGTTGGAGAAAGAGATAGAAAGCTGACTAGAGTAGGGGGTAGAGGGGTTGTGTATATCTATTCCAATCGGGGTGATAGCTCGACTCGGCAAATGGGAGAAAACCTTTCAAACCAAGCTCTTGGTGTCTGTTTTAGCTTGCTGGAGGCCGTAACATAAATTGCTTTCTTGAGCTTGCATACCAAGTTAGGATTCCTAGGAGAAGAGAAGCCTTGAGTTGGAGGAGGATGAATAGAAACTTAGGAAATGACTTAAAGATAGATGTCGCCGCTGCGAGCCGAGGGAGCAACTTGTTTGGTCTTGCGGTGCACTCATTCCCGTTACGAGAATGAAATGACGCCCCAGCTTGACTCGAGACCTAGACTCCTTACAACTCGTACCAATAGTGGCACTGAGCGGCCAACCTTCGAACCCTCGATTCGATTGTTTTGCAAGAATGTTGAGATGGGTATGTAAGCCATGTATTTGGGAGAGCCACCGACTCTAACTACCGTCCATGTACGATCCATACTAGATCTGACCAACTGTCCATCCTACTTTCTCAACGTTCTTGACAGTCCATCTTTGTCTCAGTAGAGTCTTTCAGTGACACGTTTAGGTCCTCTTCCCCATTACTTAGAAAAAGGTTGGACTACTACTTTCATTAATTATGTTTCCATTTATAATTCAAATTTTTAATGTTGTCTTAAAAGTGTCAAGTGATATTTTCTCAACATGCCACTTGGCTTAACCTCATAATTCACTACCCTCCTTTTAATATAATATAGAAGATATAGATTATATTCAAGCTAAATTATTTTTAAATTTAATAATGAGTCATATTTTTGCACGGGACCATAAAGAAAATAAGTTCACGTACAACAGGGATTAGTATTAAAATAATTTCCAAATAATAAAGCAACAAAATCGTGAAATTAGGGAGATCCTCAAGGATACGTCAGGAGGTTCACCGTTCATGGCAATCTCATCATAAGACGACTGTTCATTCATCTAATCAATCAGACCCCTTTTTCTGCTTCTCTCCCTATATATTCTCTCTTTGGTTGCTTCCTTTTAAATTTGATCTTCCTCCTCTAAATTCTGATATTTACTGGTCGGTAGGAAAGAAGATAATAATTAAAAAAAACGATATATATTGATTGTGAGGTACAGAAATTAAAAATCCCACCAAACGATGCTTAAATAATGGAGCCACATCACAATTCGGATTCTAATTCAAAGCTCTCATCTGCTACTGAAGGAGCTTATTCTAGGGTTTCAAAACCACTTCTTCAATCGGTAATTCTCTCTTCAAGTCTTCTCCTTTTTATATTCCCCCATATTAATTGATTGATTTTTTGATTGGCTGAATATGTTTTGCTGTTCTAATTCGTTGACTTTATCAGAAGTAACGAAATCTATTTGAGCAGCTTTTTAGTCAATTTTTCTGGTTTTTCGTTGGTGCCAAGTTTTGGGTTTTGCTTCAACTGCATTATGTTATTGTCTTTATTAGTAAAATTGTTGGTGTTTCGAAAATTTTATTCATGGTTAGTTGTTGAATTTGTTGTTGAGAATATCTGATGGAAATCCATCGGGGTATTTAGTGAAGTAATACCCATCTTAATGAGAAAAAAGGGGATTTTGTTATGCGATATCATTTGTATGGAGATTAGCCTATATAAAAAAAAAACAATACAGTAAAAAATAAAATAAGAGATAGAGAAAGATTTATCTGAGAAGTTATTGTTTTGAGGTTTTAATTTATTTGAAGGAAATAATTGAGGATTTAGGGGTGCGATCATCTGTGGAGAGTAAACTGGCAGCTAAAATGAGGTGTTAAGTAGTCATCATCTTAGTTACGTTGCTACTTTTTTTTGTGTGTGTGTGTGGGGGGGGGGGGATTCGGGGGTGATTGAAATTTTTTGAATCAGAAGTATAGATGATAACTGACACTCATAAGAAGTAAAAGTAGTTGTTGATGATGAATACTTTGCTGCTAGAACTTATCTATCTCTTATTATGGTAAAAGAACTGACTTCTAGCATTTCTTTAATCACGAAAGTAAGTTTAAGTTGTGATCCCGGCTCATATATTAAATCTTGTTTACTGTATGTAAGTAAGCATCATCAAAAGTTTCTCAAATTGAATAACTAGATTCTTGTGGTCAAAATTAGAATTTATGTTCAGAATTTCAGCCTATATCTGCTGCTTTGGGTGTGATAACTTCCTCGCTGTAAGGAAAGAACTTGTTTGCTTTATTTACTGAACTTTCCAGCACTTGGAACTATCTCAAAGTATGCAGTTGAGAAATTTTTCTTCAGCAAAAAGCCTGCTAATAGTCATGCATAAGGAGTGTTAGTTATATGATGATAGTTGCTACTCACTTGTCTCCTCCATTGGTATATTCCATTTCAAATTGTCCTGATCTATTTCTTTTGCTATGTGAAGCAAATAGCACAGATATTTGCTGCTTGTTGGTAGTTACTCTGTTTTCTCTTCTAAAGTTATCCTGTTATTTATTTATTCACGTAGGTAAAGAGTTGCAGTAATTTCTAAGTGCAAGTAAAAAATTTAAGTTTGACATGAGAATACACACTTATCATGTTTTTTGGTGATAGGACTGTAGTAAGTTTGGAGATAACAGAGGCCTGGATGATATGGATCCAGTCATTGGTTCAAATGTTGTGAAAATGGGTAAGCATGAAGAATATGACAGACTAGCTGTACACCTAAAGGATGAAATTCCTGAGAACACAAATTTGACAAGCCGTCTAGATAATCGAGCAGAAGAACTTGTTGCCAACTTCTCTGTCCAAACCACACGTGAAGCAACACAGGAACTTTTCAGTAAACGGTCATTTCAAGACACTCGAGAAGCTAGTGAAAGGTATCATATGGACTGCTCGAAAGGGGAATTTGAAGAAGATTCTCTAACCCTGAGACAGAACAATATCTGGAAGTTTTCTGAGAAGATTATTAGCAGCAATTGGAATAAAATAGGAAAATGTGGTACTGAAACATCTGGTCAAAATGCAGATCACATAAACAACAACAAGAGTTATATCACGGGCAAGCCAGTGGCTGGAAAGCAAGAGACTGATCATGATTCACCTTTGTGCACAGAAGAAAACTATGAGAAGGGGGCACACACTAGTAAGGATATGGTTAAAGCTAAAGTCTCTAATGTTGATTTAATTCAACAGACCAACGAAAGTGATGCAATAAGAAATTCTCTATACCCACAATTAACTGAAAATAGAGAATGTGAAACACAGTCATCTCAAATGGTAGAAGAAAGTACGTGCCACCAAAATCAAGGAAGATATTTCTGCTATGATTCACCACTGTTTGGTGAAACTGGAGCTTGGATTCCTGTATCAGTTCCTCCTATGTCAGAGAGTGAGCATGAAGAGTGGAATAGAGGGTTCTGCTCAAACGGGGGATACCTTCCTGATGGTGACACAGATTGGAATCAGTGCATGGGGGAAGACAAGGAGTTGACCATGTGGGATGTGGTGGTCGATATGTTGCTTGCAGCCCGAGGGAAAGTGCAATCTCTTGCATCTGGTGATATTGGTAACATGGCGTGGATATCAAGCCATCTCATTGAGCAGGCTTGGAAAGAGATGGCTCAAACCCTCACAGAAGCTAATTTTGGTAATGCCCAGGAAATTCTTGAGGCAGATCCTCCCAAATGGTTGCCTGACAGTGCATCTTCCTCTTGTATGTTATGTAGTGTGCGGTTCCACCCTATCATGTGCAGCAGGCATCATTGTCGATTTTGTGGCGGAATATTTTGCAATGAATGTACTAAAGGAAAGAGTTTGCTCCCTGAAAAATTTCGCACTGGGGAACCGCAACGAGTATGTGATGTATGTTGTGTGCGTCTTGAGTCCGTGCAGCCATACCTAATGGATCGAGTAAGCCGTGCTGCTCAGTTGCCAACCCATGACCTTACTGACCTGAGCACATTGCGATCTTGGGTAAACTTCCCGTGGGGACAGTCAATGGAACACGAAATTTACAAGGCCACTAATACTATTCGGGGCTATGAAAGGGTATGGAGTTCTGTTTCTTATATATTAAATGCTGCATCTTTTATATGTTTACTTATACTAAAATACTCCTGCTAAATATCTGATTATGAAGAAACCAATTGCTGTATTATTGTACTATTTAACCTTCTAGCCTCTAATCCACCATTTGGAGTTCTACTGGTATGCATCTTATATATAAAAAAAATTAAGGAGCAAGCATTGATATCTTTTTTATTTAGTTTCCTGATATCTTATGATGAATATTGGCTTCCTGAAATATTCCGAACAACAAATTTCAGATTGGTTTGTTGAGTTCTGAGAAGAAAATTCCAGAAGCTATTCTACAGAATGCAAGAGGTCTTGCCATACTTACAGTTGTGAAAGTTGGAGTGATGGTCACCTACAACATTGGAACCGGATTGATAATTGCCCGTAGAGAAGATGGTTCATGGTCTCCCCCCTCGGCCATTTCTTCCTTTGGTGTGGGATGGGGTGCTCAGGTGAATAAATTTACTATATTTCTGCTAAATGAAGTAAACTATAATTACCAACCATAAATTTACTATATTTCTACTGAATGAAGTAAAGGATAATTACTGACCATAAGTTTTCTATGTTTCTGCTAAATGAAGTAAAGGATAATTACGGACCTGAATAGCGTGGTCTGAATATAGAGGATTCATATAGCCGGCAACTAATTTCGGATTGAGGATAATTGCCACTTTGCTTGTCTATTTCGAGATGCATTCGTCATTTTAGGAAGAAATCATAGATATGAGCATTGCAGATGGCTGCCATGGACGGTGAGTGTATTAATTGCCACATGGGAAATTGTTACCCAGTGGCTTCTGGATCTTATCCATAATCAATAGGTAACTAAGAAAATTCAAATGTCATCTTGGGATGATTTGTATATACCCCCATTTGGGATGGCAAAGAGTCTTCCTTTCATGATAGTCTTGGTGCTTTGGCAGTTCATCACGGTACCTCGTATTAAGCCCTGGCCATTTCTGTTTAGCATTAAATGTCGGAGAAAGATGTCTGTTCTCTAGTTAGTAAAATTTTCTATTCTTCCTTTAACTTAGTTTCTTCAAGAAGGCAGTGTGTAAAATTTTATAAGGAGGTCAATCAAAATATCATTTTTATTTCAATAGGAACTTCTTATCATCAATAAATTGTAAAACAGATTTCTATTTTGTAGGCTGGTGGAGAACTCACTGACTTCATTATTGTTCTGAGAACTACTGATGCTGTCAAAACTTTTGGTGGTGATGCGCATCTTTCAGTTGGAGCTGGTGTGAGTGCTGCTGCTGGGATCATTGGACGAACTGCTGAAGCTGATCTTCGTGCTGGTACTGGAGGCTATGCTGCTTGTTATACATACAGCTGCAGTAAAGGTATCAAGTCCACCGTGTTTATGAGTTCACATGTGTTGTTCCATGTTATACTTTGATTTGTATGTTCTGTTATTGCATGATAGAGTTGGCATGTGATTATGCTTTTCTATATCACGCGATTGTTAATGGCCAGAAAAATTTAATCTCAGCTTTCCGCTCTCTTGCCTGTGGAGAAAAGTTTTGAATAGTCAAATTGCGGAAAATTTGCTCATCAGGAGAATAATTATGGGTTTTGAAGTCTACAATAATTCATAGAGTTATTGTTGATGTTGATTTAACTTGAAAACAGTTTAGGGAAGTTAGTGAACTTCAAACCAATTTTCTCACTGTCTTTACCATTTAGACTGTATCTGCTGTTTCTATCCCTGGAAGTTAAGTCGATGCTTGCTCTCGAGGCCTAGTTATATCTTTATTTCATGTTTCATGTTTGAAGTTCTACTTTTTTTGTGGTACAGGTGCCTTTGTTGGGTGTTCCCTACAAGGGAGTGTTGTGACTACCCGAACACGAGAAAACTCCAGATTTTATGGTAGCCAGTCACTAAAAGCTCCAGAAATTCTCCTTGGTTCGTTGCCGAGGCCCCCTGCTGCAGCCGCCCTATATCGTGCACTTGCTGATTTATACCAGAAACTTTGAAGGTCTCATTCGTCTTAAAGGGTTGTACATAATGTTACGGGTTGGAAATTTGGGGGCTTGATTATTGCTATTCTTTGTGAATTATGAGTGCATAGATATAGTTAATTGTACAGTATGGAAGAAGAATTGTAAATATAATCATTATCTTTGCTGGGAGAGTATCCTTGCTCACTGAATCTATTGGCAATTTGGCATTCAATTTGGGAAGGAAAAAAATGGATGAAAAGAGTTGTGTTGTGGCGTTTGTTCTGGTACTCGGAAAATTATCCAATAATCCCTGGTAACCCCAATTCTTGATTTGCAATGGTAGTTCTGCTGCCACATTTTCCACTGTAACATAAAGGCCAAGTTAAAGAAGATAGCTATCTCCTTGATAGGGGAGAGGTTCGTCTCTTTCTCGTGTTATGTTTTAGGTTGTTTGCTCGCTCCTGTGCGCTTTACACTTGGGTTATCTGTTATTCTGTTCTATAGTATTTTATTTCTGAATTTTCTTTAAAATACTATAACTTGGACAATAATAAATATTATCTTTTTAGATAATTAAATATTTGGTGATTTAGTATACTATATACACACGTTATTATGCTTAGATGGTTAAGTTGATATTTCTACATTTTTTATTTTGAACTTTATATGATTCTAATATTTTCTGTTTTTTTTTTACTTTATTATCTTCTTAATGTATTTTTTTATTTTTAAGCTATTAAAATTAAAAAATTTGTGACTTACGATCTGTGAGCATAAGCCCCATCTCATGACAAGTAAGTTGACCTGCCTCTCTGTTATTTGTAAAATCACTTCAATATGAATGATAGCAAGATGCAGCATATTAAAATACTACATTTTGTAGTTCCTCCTATATTCGTCTTAATTTTTTTTTGGAGTCAGACAAACAGAAACTCTATGTTATTTTAATTACTGATAGTTGATGTACTCTTGATAGCTTTTCTGGATAAACATATACCATAAGAAATGTAAGCATTTTCGATATCTCTATGGTTCACAAGCTTAGGGACAAATAACATTACATGCATTGAATAACTCCGTTTATTTTAAATGCTTCGTTCTGTTAAGAATTTGATGGCAGCCTCAGCTGTCAACTCCAACCAACATTGTTCAACCCTTGGAGATGTCATTAGGATTCCCCCTTTATTGCTTTAATTGGAGACTCAGATTTCCAAATATTAAAGGCTATGCACGAAGGCATTTACCTTGAATTTTCTCAAGGTCGCTATCGCAACTTAGACAAACCTGGTAGAGCCTACTCTACAACAAAATCACTCTGTTTATAAATGAAGACTGAGGAAAAAAACAAATAAACATAAGGTACAGAAACACAGTTTCTTGTTAGTCAACTCTAGCTACTTACTATATCGTGTGAACAATTACAACAGGGTAACTACAAACAAATTCAACACTGAAAGTGAAAAGAATCAGAAGAACAGGGGAGAATATTAGAGATAATACGATAACGTTCCCCCAATGGACAAAAGAAAAAAAGAAAAAAGAAAAAAAGACTTCACATGAGCTATCTCCTCTTGAAGAAAACAAGAGAAGGAAAATTAACTGCTGTTCCTACTCAGTATTTGTGACTTTCTGGTTTTCCCTGAACCAGAGTATCTTCCACATTCAGGAGGGATGACCAATACAAGAAGTTAAAAGCTTCCAAACTTTGCAATGATCATATAAGCATAGATTTTCACTTTCTACTCGCACTTGCTATCTGCAAAGCAAAGCAGCAAAAGAACACTAATCAGCTACTTTTAAGCAGAAGAGAGAGAAAGAGAGAAAGAGAGGGAGGGAAGGGGGGATGTGTTGGGGCTTAGAGTTGCTTAAGTGTGTTTGCTTCAAAGGTTCAAATAAGAAAGTTTACCTAGTGCTGGAGTTCCCAAGTGTAAGCTCAAGATCATCACTGACACACTCTTCGTGAATTCTTTCTCCTTCCCATGGCTTTACTACTCCCTTCACGTTGCTGCCAAATGCGAACTCTGCTGAGATAACATCCGACATTGGTATATCAGCTGTTTGGTCCATACCAGCTCCAACTGCAGGTGAACATGTCCCACTTTGCCCAGGTGTCCACATTCGAGACCCTCCATTTGATAGTGGCTCCTTAAATCCAAATGGATTTGAGACAAGGCTGAATGTGGGAGATGAAGGCCCATCCTGTGGAGTTTGAATGCCAGAAAGCCATCCTGAATCTGGTGGGGTTTGGCGACCACCAGGACTAGGAGGGGTTGAGAAGGGCAAGAAGGGATAATGATGTTGTATCCATGTTGAATTGGCCGTGGGATTTTCCCAATTATCATTCATCCTAGGAGTACGGGCAGTGGGAGAGCTCGAAGGTGGTGTCACAGGAGCACTTACAGAATCTCCAGGAATGCACAGATGGTGGGGAAAGTTAGATGAGGAAGGCGATGAGCCAGATGATAGGTTCTTAAGCCAAGGAATGAGCGAGTTGGGATCAGAATTATTTTGGACATTGGCAATATAATGGGATGAGACCGGGCTGGGGATAGATGATGAAGCAGGACTTGGGTTATACGAAGCACCAGGGCTCAGTTGGTAAGACGAACAAGGGCTTACTGATGCCGAACCACCAATAATATCCATGTGGTGTACTGGCTTGCAACCCTGCAGAAAAGAACAGATGATAAGCAGCAATAATGGGGCAAATCAAATAGTCAACAGTGAGCGCATCACCAGAATTAAGCTATTATAGCAGAAAGAGAGCTGACATTTGCAAATGCAGACTTGAAAGATTAGATGATTAAGGGCGTCCCGAGATATTTTTAAAGCGTAAAAGCGTCCCCTTCAACATGACTTCAATTGCTTAAGTTCCAGAAAGTGTAACTTAGTTATTACTTAGGCCAGATTCACCAATTAAGTGACTAATATATTATAGCTCATTCGCGCACATCTATCAGCAGCATGAAGATGCCCTAAATCAGAAGCTTCCGCTCTTTTAATGAACACATAAATTGCCATGGAATGAGGAGTACCTACATTTAGGTTGTGCACATCTTGCTATTTGTAAGTAGCCAACTTCCACAACACCATTGACCAACCAACTTAACTCTTCAAAAACAAAGTCAAAACATGCCATAGATTGAAAGAATCATCCTGCTTGGTACCCACTGGATGGTCAAATTATCTCATGATTTAGCAAAGAAGGTATACGAAAGTGATCTTTTAGGAGAACCAGTAGCATAGATGGGCTAAAAAAGCAGCAGCTACCAAATTAAAACAATAACTACGAGTAGCAATAAAAAATGACTATCAAATAACCCATCGACATTTACATGCAGGACCCGACATCTCGATTTGTGACCTCTTTAGGCTCATTTACACATATACACATTTTAAGAGATCTTCCAGTTTAGGTCAACCAAAAGTTTCAAACAGATGTAAATGTGGTTCAGCAATTTAAACCCTCCTTTTTGATCCTCCCAAATTGGTGTCCCTTTAAGCAATGTTTTAAAACATTCAGTTTAACATAACAGTTAAGGGGCCCCCAATTTTTGCTATTTCTATCACAATTCTCTTCTGTATTGTACTTCAAAAATGATAGAGTTAACATATGAACCTACATCTTTCCAACTAATAGAAAACAATTAAAATATTCAACTCTTCCCCTAAATCTAAAAGACACATCTGTCAAACTAGAATTATTACATTGGCATGTATCGAGCAGTGGCGGAGGAAGGATCTCCACGAAGGGGGTTCAAAATTTTTTTTTGTATCTAGTGGGAATTGAACTCATGACCTTATGTAGATTTTGAACCCCCTTGACCACTAAATTACACTTTTGAATTGTGTTAAGGGGGTTCAAAACTTAATATATAGAGGTAAAAAACAGATTTTGCTTTATATATATAGTGTATTTTTTCGGCGAAGGGTGTTCGGGTGAACCCCCTTGCGCCCCCCTAAATCCGGCCCTGGTATCGAGTATTCAAATTGGTAAATTCTGATATTTTCAATGAGCACAGTTTTTTCCAAAGAAAAAATTCCTAGTAGCTTGAAATGGTAACAAAGTAGGGCAAATCCACATTATCTAAAGGGAAATAAAGAATACTCTGTTGGTCTAAAAAGAGCCAAGTCTATTTCCAGAAAGTGAGGACATTCTCTAATTGACTGAGACATTCTGAACTTATTTAATGTTTTGAAATTGCATATTGAGTAGCCATTAATAATTATTTATCAGTTCAATTATAGTTGTTCCCACATAAAAAAGCTCCCCATTAATCCTAATTATAAGCGTTCTCCATATATCAATAAAAGTTTTCAAAACTCATTTCCAAGCTCCAACCACATCTATGCTCGACCTCTAGTTTTCCTTATTTAGGCTACATTTGATACCCACTTGAAAAATTCAAAACCCTATTTTTCATCATCTTGGTTATTCTCAAATGGCACATTTTCAACTTTCAGCTACAACAATCATTTTATGTTGGTCCTCCCTCTCATCCTGTTGATCAAGACTCAGGCACCATGTCCACTAAAGCCCCACATGTTAATGATAAAAGTATCCAAACATACCCATAAGAATTGGACATAACCCAATTGCCAAAACAAGCCATAAAGGCATAAACAACATAGAATGACGGCACCATCAAAATATTACATAATTGTAACCCTACCATCCCAACAACTTTTGAGAAAGGGTGTCCATATCCAATTATAATGTCAACTCTATGATTAAACTGCAATCCCAGCAAACACGTTACCCCCTCACCTCCTAGTCCATCATCAGCCTTTCTCCACATCACATCCAAAATTGATTTCCCCACACGCTCTACAGCCTCAACTATAATTATAAAGAATAAATACATATAAAATAAAGATAAAGGAACCAACATCAATAACAAAACCCAAGGATTTGGCATCTTACAAATTTTTCTTCCATACAATGCTGTAACTCAGATAGTCCATAAGTAACCTACTCGCTCTGTTCTCTCTTATGTGGCACTATTTTTTTATTTCATTCCAAAACGAATGACAACTTCATAATTTAAAAACAATTTAACTTTAAACTATGCTTTATAGCCACATAAATCTCATGGCATACAAGTTTCAAAAGTTTTCTATGTCTTTCTTAAACTTCGTGCCGTACAAAGCACCACCACCTAAATTGAACTAAGTTAGTAACTTTTTTCATTTGTGAGATTTGAACTCTGATAGTGATACATCAAGGCCTTGGGGTTCTACTTCCGTGAATTAACGATTGGACCTTAATATTTAAAATTCCTAAACTACCCTTCATAAAGAAACTGCAGATTCAGTACTCCAGAACTCAGGACTGCAAGCAATCAAAGGACTGGTAAAAACCTGAAATCAGCTGAAATGTCCTTACAACCCATCAATTCCAAAAGGAAAAATGTGGGACCCTGGGAGTACATCAGGGGCTATATAGTCAAATGAGCATCTAGGTGAAATATTCAGACTTTCTGAAAACTCTCTGACTTTGGAGCAGAACAAATCTATGAAGAATTCGTCTTTTTGATTTTTTTTTTCCTTTTCCTCTAAAAGAAGAATTAATTTACAAAATCCAAATGACTGAATCACCAATCTAAAAAAAATTATACTGTAGTACAAATGAGTTTACCTTTCGGTAAGTGGTTCCATCATCTTCAACGATCCAACCAGCTTCTTTACAAAGAGCTTTCAATACCTCGTTATTATCACAGTGCTTAGGGAGCTTATAGTTACCGTACATCCTTAATCCGGCGAAGATCTTGGCGGCGATCGCCCTCCGCCGCCGCTCTCTCCGCTTGTTGTTCTCCCTCTCCTTCCATGTCGGTAGCCGAGTGCCGGACGTCATTACCACGCCGCCGGTTCAGTAGAAGACTTAAAAACCGGAAAAAATTCTCTACCGGTTTAGTTTCTGAACCGGGCTCTGGAAGTAGAAATGAGGAAGCTAAGACGTGTTTGAGCTAAATATGGACATTGTGTTTGAGCTAAATATGAGCAGCTGAGTTAACAATTGCCACTGAATATTAACAAAATTACTGAATTGCCACTACAATTTTTGTTTATTGATTAAAAGTCCTGTAAATGTGGGCGGTGCACGTGTTGAGTCTTTTTACAGTAGTTTTTCGTGGGTAGTTGCGAGGAAAGGGAGTGTTTGAAGTTTAATATGGGGATCGAGTCAAACGAAAACGACAGCGTTCTGGGTTCTTTTGGTAGGGTCTATTATCTCTCTGAAATTTGTAAAGAGAGGGGTAGGGGTAAGAATGGAATTTTAATTGGATGACCAAGTCAAAATCCAAAAAAGGGACCAAAAACAATGATTGTGCTTCTGAATTTGGAGGTAGGAAATCTGCTCTTTTGATATTTTGGATTTTAAAGGTACAAATTCCACCCTCATTTATAAAAGCTGATGTCCTTTCTTGGTTTCTTTTTAAAATTCTTTTCTAATGTATAATCAATAAAACAGTAACTATTGCATACTTAGGAAAAGTTTATCCACACTGATGTTTTACAGATTTATATAAGACGTGTATTTTTATCTAATTATAATGTCTTCGCTATAAAATTTAAATTATTTGGTTTGGTACAAATACAGTGCGGATAAGCATGCACACTTGTCTTGCACGTAGAGGACCCAGGAAATAATTTACAACAAAAAATGGTGGATCATCAGGGGTTCAAAATTGTTGGTCCTACTACCAAATTTTGCTACATCATCCGCAACTTTGTGCTGCTCTTAGCCTCTAGTGTAGGTTGTTCACTCGGTGAACTAAAGTTAGATCTACTCCAAACCCTATAGATATGTTACCATATATATTTGGTTATATTGGCCATCTTTTGATTTTTGTCTTTTTTATGATATAAAATAAGTTGATCATCAATATAAAAAATGCTTCTCAAGTGATTCAAACATTCACTCTTCAAGTCCACATCCTCTACTCCATTCTCTTTTACTTTTCTCACCTAAGTTCCCCATTCAATCAATATTACTCTTCTTGATTTGCTTCCTAATATTTTTATTTTGGAGTACCTCTATTTAAATCTAAAAAAATCTCATTTTCCGGATAGAGTGAAAAATCTCTAGATAATGAAATCTCAAAAAAATGGATACATGCAGGACTCCTGCGAAATATGCAAGTGGGAACCTATAGTTGCAATAAGATTTTTAAAAGGGGATAAAATTTAAAGAGTTGCCTAAAAAAGGCTATATCGTACAATTTTCCTTAGAAACTTGGGGCTAGTGCTGAAACGGGAGAAATTAAAAAATATCCGGATTTACAAGTGGTCGTTTAAAAATAGTCCAGTTTCAAAAGTAATCGAAATTTAGCCACTTTTAAATGACCAGTCCGAAAATTAGCTAGACCGTGCTATTTTTACTGCTGAAACGGACCTTTCCCTTCAGGAAATTAAATGGGCTTTTTGTCTCAGTCCCAACATTCGAATGAAGGGCTTTTTTTTTGTAAAAATAACACGGTATAGCCAGTTTTCGGACTGGTCATTCAAAAATAGCCAGCGTTTACGAAGTCAATGAAAAATAGCCACTATTTTGCTGAACAGAGACCGGTCCAGCATAATATACTGGAGTTCGGCGCACCTGTGTATAAACTCCAGCATATTATGCTGGACCGGTATACTTTGTTGACTCCAGTATAATATACTGGAGACTGGAGCACCGGTGCTCCAAACTCCAGTATATTATACAGTACAATTATACTTGCTGGAACTCCAGTATATTATGCTGGAGTTCTAGTGTACTTATGCTGGAACTCCATCATATTATGTTGGAGTTCCAGCATACTTATCCTGAAACTCCAGTATAATATGCTGGAGTTCAAGCATACTTATGCTGGAACTCCAGTATAATATACTGGCGTATTTTTCGGGTTTTGAACAGTGTTTTCGCTCATATTTATCTTTACATGAAAAGTGGCTAAATTTCGATTACTTTTGAAACTGGGCTAGTTTTGAACGACCAATTGTAAATCTGGCTATTTTTTAAATTTCTCCCGCTTTTTTCATCTTCGGCCTGGCAACCTAAAATAATTACAGGCAGTAAAGTAGCCCAATAGACAAAACATATAGTACACTGATTATGTATATGATATGTTATATTATATGTATTTATTAGAGTTAATATACAAAATATATGCATTTTCTGACTATTATATTTTTGGGCGGCTCAAAAATATAATTATCCCATAACTGAAACGGATATTCGCACGATGTCTCAGACAGTCAAACAAGTATGCAAAAATATTCATTTAAAAAAATATTATACTTCATACTTATTTAGAGAAAATTGTTTACAAAATAGCCGAAAAATGTTTACGAATATCATTTTAATACTTACTTTTCATGGGTGCATACATATATGGTACGTGCATGGAAAATTGTCTATTATTTTTCATTAGGCCTTCTATTATCAAAATAAAGTGGATATATGGCTCTTCTGACAGTACTCCAAAACTTTTAGTAGGAAGAACTATTAAATTATAATATTCCCATGTGCATGCATGCAAAGAATAATTCATACTTTCTTTCTTCTGTTAAAAGTGTAAGTGTCAACATAACTACCTTCATTAAATAAGAGAATATTAAGAAGCTTAACATAAAAGAATCTCTTTTAGATGTCTTCCACCATCGTAATTTTTAATTTAATTCAGATAATTAATTACCTCACTGTTGACTTAAAAATCTTGATAAAGCAACATTTGCGCTTAAACAAGATTTAGTACTTAATGAAGAGACAAATACAGCTGAGACTAATGAAAACTCTAACTCAAGCCTCTTCGACGCAATTTAAATAATGGATTTTAAATTATATGCCACATATGGTGTTAATTTTATTGTTTACCATTAGAATTGGATAACAATTGAATTTATACGCGGTTTTTAAGGATACGTGATATAACTTGATACAAATTAAGAAGGCAGATTAATATTGAAATTAACGATAAGAAAATAAATGCAAACCACAAAATTGAATAGCCTTAGCCTCTGAATTTGGTCACCCTCAAGCCAAGAAATGTGTCAACTAGTGTTAGAACTGAAGAACAAGATGATAAGAACAAGAAATGATCAGTATATTGCTTTCTTTGTGCGTGTTACGATATGTCCTACAAATGATCAGAACCCCCCTTTTATATAGTAGAGGAGTTCTACTCTTGGTATAATTCTATACAAGGTAAAAGTTGTGGCTCGGATGTCGGATGCAGTTCCTCAACTCAAAGAGTGGGTCGAGGACCTGGTGTCACAGAGATCATATTCCGAGTGCGCATGACGCGAATTGTCGAAGGGTCGGTGGGAGGCCTGTAATCATGGTAAGTTTTCTTTTCCGATTTAATAATGTTTGATTTTCTCTTTGCACTGTCGAATTCTTATCAGTTCTATTTTATTTTGTAGGTCTCCCTAAAGATGTTGCTATGAGGCCTCCATCCGGTGATGAAAATGTGCCTCTCGAGTCTCCTGCTCCGAGACAGGGTGACGAGAAGAAGAGGAAAAAGGCCCCGAGTTCTCCGAACTCAGAAAAGAAAAAACCAAAGACGAAGCCTGCATATAAACCCAAGGGAAACACTGACACTCTATCCTCGGACTCAGTCCACCGGCTAAGGGATGAGTCTGAAGAAGAAAGAAGAAGAAGATAAATCCAAGCTGGTAGCCCGCGTGCGGGCAGGCGTTTTGATACGAGGGGCCTCCGAACTGGCAGGTGTTGAGATTGAACTGCCTCGACTTGATGAGGCCGATGAGAGAATTTTAACTGAAGTTCCCGAACTAGAGGGGGGGGTGAGGCCACTCCGCCTCGAGCTAGAGGAGTTGAAAAGGAAACCGGGGCTGATGCTTCTTGGGCAAAGAAAGGTGCCTCAAAAGTTGAGCCTGGGTGATTGACATTACCGGGTCTTCTAAGTTCTCAGATGCTATGATCTATGAAGCCGGTATGCTAGAAGGTCGTTCTTATAAGGGGCCTCAAGGGGTTGCAGATATCCACAACTTCCTAGATGAGTTAGAGTCTTCTGCCTCAAAGGACGTCATTGGGTTCGGAGACTTGCTGGTGCCAAAGAAGATACCGTCGTCGGGAGCCAGTCAGTCTTCCTCGAGCCCAAAGTTGGTGAACCGGATCCCGGTTCCGAGTGTCGACCCTCACCAAAAGCAGTCAATAGTTTTCTCTATCCCGGAGGATGCACAGGTTTTCTATGCCCCTGTGGGGGTCGCTAGCTACCTTCGGTGTTTGATGACCGAAGAGGATCAGGCAGTGATGGACAACGTGGAAATGTTTCCTATTCAATAAAGCTCATCAAGCGTTGAATCGGGTAACTTCAAGTGTCTTTTTTATTATGTATTTTAAACATAAAGTTGTAAATAATCATAATACCTTCTTTTATACTTGCAGGCTTCGATATTGCACCATGAGACTTTCCTCCGATATCGGGAGGAGTTAACACATCACGAGGCTGAGGTTAGGGATCTCACTAAGAAGAGGGACACCTACAAGCTTCTCAATGAGAAGTTTCAGGCCGAGTTAGAAGCGGCTCGGAGGGAGCATGTCGAGATGGCCGAGCAGGTAAATTGAGTACTTTACAATAGTGAAGAAGATTTGGACAAAGTGGCTAACGATCTTGTCCTACTGTTGATACCCAATTTTTCTCCGTGTATTTTTTATATGTAAAATACCTTTCAAATAACAACTATATGCATATATAAGTATACCCCAAGGCTACATTATTTTTTCTTATTTTTTTAAAAAAGTTTTTTAAATCAATTTACTGCCCTATTTTATCAAGAAAAACCCAATAATTATCCCCAAAATTATCATCTCGGTGATTCATTTATTGGATTCTCATAGTTTTACCAAAATATAGCTAAGATATTTTTTACAAATTTATTTGGTATTTTTAAGGATAAAATTGCATAATTGCAATATTAGCCTCTTTTATGATTTGATTGCATTTATACTCATAAAATTAAGTCCAATATTTTTAAATTGATAATTATATGTTATAAATCACTTTAGTACATTCAATTTATTTTTAGGATTTAATTTACTACTTTTATAAAAAATAAAAAAGGAAAATGGCTATTTAAAATCTAGCCAGATTTCATTTCGATTGTAGCCTAAATTTTACCCTAATTAAACCCAATTGAACCCAATCCCAATTCCTAAAATTACCCGACCCAAAGCCCGTTTGAATGACCTTCCCGACTCCTCTTTTAATCCAGGCCGTTGATCGAAAAGATCAACCCTTTTTTAATTCACCAACACCCCCAACCCTAATCATTTCCACCTACCAGCCGCCTCTGAAACCCCCCATTCTCTCAAACTCTCTTGAAGCTTCTCAAACCCTAGCCGCCTTCCACCGCTTCCGCCCTGGAAGCCACCGGAATCCATGGCTTCCAAGGCTGTGGAAGCCCTATACCCACCTCCTTTTGCTCCTGCATGCCTGGTTTTTGAAGGTTCAAGGCCTGAACACGACGAAGTTTGGCCCAGACTTCGTTCAATTCGAGTTCCACGGCCATCTCCGGCCTTATTCCGGCGTACCATGGTTGTTCGAGCCTGATTTTGACCTCTCCGACTTAGATCGGTGACTCTTCAAAGCCTTTCTCACTACTGGGTTCCTCTGAAACCCTAACCCTTCGAGGTTTTTTTCGATTTTCTTAGATCTGTTCCAGATCCATGCTTTCCTTAAGGTCTTAAACGATTTTCCTGACTTTTCTTTTAAAAAAAACTACTTTCAAAACCTTTCCGATCTAGGGTTTTTCGGAAAATATTTAAATGTCTCTCTGACTTCCTTTTTCCTTTTTTTGTGTACTTGCCTCTACTGTGTCCTTGTATTTTCTTCTATCATGTTCTTGTATGCTTCTTGTGCTGTATTTTTCTATACTGTGTTCTCGTATGCTTTTTCTACTATATTTCTTCTCTATTGTGTTCTGGTGTGTTTCTCATACTGTATTTTTCATTACTATGTTCTTAAGTTCCACCTACTTTTCAGCATGCTTCTTCTACTGTTCTTATCAGTTTTTTCCATTATGTTTCGTATTAGCTTCTTCTACTCTATTTTTTTGAATTCTTCTAGTATGATCTGCATATTACTTGCTATCATTATTTTCTCATGAGTTTCTGCTGCTGAAAGAAACATGCAAGAGGTTTCAGTTCTTCTCTGAGCCTGTTTCGATCACTTGCCTTCTCATCTCTGTACTTGATTAGTGGTGGAAACCCTAGAATTTGAGGGTTCTTCCAAGTTTGGTTATGTGATTTGCTTGAACTCGGGTTTCATTTCAAAATCCCTAATTCTTTCAGACCAACTTCGGGTCACTGAACTGAGTTTGGACATCTTTGTTTTCATATGATTCTGACCTTTTGCTAAACTCTTCTACACTGGATTTTTCTACCGATTTTACAACGACACGACAATCTTCTTTCATGCTTAACATGTTCGTATGCTCCTTATATATGATCAACTTCCCTCTAAAGTGGCTTTCAAATTTGTGATTAGTTCATACTTCCCTCTGAATATGGTCTGATTGATTTCTTTCCATTGTTTGCGGATTTTCTCTGAGACTCGACCTAAGTTAAGACCCTTCTCAGCTTTTGCGACTTGGTTCATTCATGGGTCAGTAATTACAAGATCCCTGACCTTTGATTTACTGGCTGTTAATTGATTTTTTACCTTATTTGTACAACCGTGTACTTCAAAACTTCGTCCTTAAATAACCTTTTATGTATTCGCCCCTAATTGCCTACTTTGCACAAAAGTGTTTGTTTAATTACTTTCCTTAAATAGTTTTACCCGTTTGAATCTGAATTCCTTAATTAAAGGAAGTCTTGTGTGATTGATTCTTGATTGATATTCAGTTCCTTAATTGTTTTCTTACCTTATTTCTGCCGGATTTTTACACTATAAAAGGCACGACCCTCTTCACAAAAAAAAAAAAAAAATCCTTCTGAACTCACACTCTTTCAACTTACAATATTCTCTTCTTGTCTGCATTGTGGCCTGTTTACAAGACCTACTGCATTTCCTTTATTTGTTTCTTTGAATTGGTATGTCCTAATTTAAGCTTCAGCATCACAACAATGTGTTTTTCATGTTTATTTACTGTTTCTGTAGAGTTCAATGTTTAAACTAGCATGCTGATTTCTTTCTATCTGTTTCTGCTATGAATCCCTGCTCCCTACCCCCTTATGCATTTTGAGTTATGGTTTAAAACATGGCAATATATAAGTTATTATCCATGAATTGAACTTGGTCCCTTAGGGGATCCTAACCTCTAAACAGTGTGTTCTAACAGGCTTATGGGTGTGCCAACACTTCCCATTGCTGGGTATGCCCATCAGCCTGTCTTTGCCTATTTACCACCTCCCCATTCCCTATACCCCTATGTGTATTGATGTGAGTTGTTTTCCCTTTCCCTTTACCCTCTCAGAATTCTATTCCTGCACTTGCACTCTCTCTTAGTCCCTAAGTTCTGTCCCCCTCTTGTGAGCCTTGCCTTCGGACCTTGAGTTCCCTCTGAACTTGGACACCTGAGGGATGACCCTTCTACACTACACTATGTCCTAATCTGGTGATACATTTGGGTGTAAGCACTGCCCAGAGTTCATATGAGACTCTTAGGGAAATTTAACACACCCCAAATGGGAGAAAGGCTTTGAAATATGACCTCTTGGAGTTGGTTTACTTCATACTTCAGACAGGAAGTCTGAATCAGGCTCTCCTTGGTTGTACTTTTTAATTTTCGAGGTATTTTTTTTAACTTTAATTTTCTAGGCTGTAATAACTTTGTAATAAACTCTCGGGGATGGCTAGTGAAAAAGGGAGGGGTAACCATGTATGCAAAAGGGGTAGATATCCTGCCTATAGGAGTTTCTGGATTTCTGCACTCTCATATATAGATACCATGTCTATAGGAATCCTGCATTCTCTCATATAGATACCATGTCTATAGGAATCCTGCATTCTCTCATATAGATACCATGTCTATAATTACCTAAAAATCTGAATTTTACATATGCACATAGAGAATATGCCTATAGGTCTTTCTGAACCTTGCATATCCATTCTTCATTAGGCAATCATGTTTGTAGGTCTTAAAAATCAACCGCAATTAGATATCATGTTCATAGGTCATGACGAAATTCAGCACCTAGATATCATGCTTATAGGGTTTCTGCATTTTACTATGTCTATGAAAGTGTTTAAAATCAACAACGCGTAGAAAACATGCCTATAGGAGCTATTAATCAAGTCTGAACTGTTTCACTCGCTCATAAGTCTAAAACCGACAATAGTGATGCATTACCAGTTACAAAACTTATGATCTTTTACTATAACTCGCCCTTCTTTAATAACTGACAACTTCTGTTAAATCAGTATGTAATCATCTCATATGCTTGTTCCTGAAGTCTGTAGATATCATGCCTGTAGGGTTTTTGTCCTAAACTTAGGCAAGCCATAGTGTAAAAGTTTATAAATTGAATCTATTGTTATTAACTACAACCAGCAGGCAGGCCTGATTCGGGTTTCTTATATGAATTATGTGATAAATCGGTCTGCCTCAACCTTTAAGTTTAATCAGGCCCTAAACAGTATGTGTAAGTCATGATACTTACTTGCTTTCTTTGTTTAAAGGAGGTGTATCTGAGCCTTTTTACTTGTTGTATGTTTTCCCCAATTTGCTATACATGTTTTTGTATGTCGCCTTAGTATTTTACCCTTTTGAAACCACAAATAAGTCCAATATCTCCTCCCTTTTAGGATTACCAGTCCCAAATACTTCCGGGACTGATAGGATCGGGACGGGTAATAGCATGCAATAAGTAAACGAGACCATTCCGCGCTTTAATACCTTAAACAAGGCGGGAAGGGTAGATATGGATATGATGACCACGCGGTAACATCACGTGTAGCCCCTCACTGAGGAGTGATTACCGGATGTTATGTGGGGTGATCCATATTATTAATAACCTAGGAACCCCCACCCCCTTTTCCTTTGTTTCTTCCTTTTAAACCTTTTAAATTATTTCTTCAAAATCAACTCTTTTAGTTTTCTTACTTGTAACCATCATGTGCAAAATCCCCTCTTATTTGAAGTCTTATTCGCCTACGTGTTGTTTGCGCTTAAAGTCACAATAATTGTCTGACCGGGAACCACACTAGTGGATCCTGAGGGGTGCCTAACACCTTCCTCTTGGGATAATTTCAAGCCCTTACCCAATCTCTGGTTACTCAAAACAAACCCTTTTTAGTGTCCTAATGCACTTTAATCATTAGGTGGCGATTGTTCTATTCACACCCACCCAAAAGGGAACGAGTTGTCCTCCTAAATGTCATAAACCCAATTTTGCGAGAAAAAGGGGGGGCGACAGCGTGACGACTCTGCTGGGGATTTTTAGGCTTTTACCATTTCAGACTATTATTGTGAATTTATGCTTCTTTATGTGCAATTATTTGTTTATTTCTTTTAAGCATTCAATTTCCTTTTCGATTGCAAAACTGACTTGTCTTTTTGTTTCTTTCCTTTATTACTTTCCTTTACTGCTTTCCTTTACTACCGCTTTAAGTTATGAAAACTGTTGTATTTACTGCTTTCCTAATGTGCAAATACGTGATAACCTGCTTTAATTATTGCATAATCATGCTCAACATCATATTCCACTCGTGCCAAACAAAATACCATAGCAACACTTATAATGAGTGGTTGCGCTCTTCCAATATTATCACCCCCTAAATCCGAAAAAGGTGTAATTGCGGTAAAACCAGTCGATCAACAGTGTAGTCGACGGTTCCGTGCCTTTCCCCCTTGAGTTGTCCGCTCAAAGGTACCAGTCTAAAATCCCATAGAAACCTTGCTCTGTTTAACTGTGCATGAATCATGGTCAAACCTAGCCGAGTCAGTTGTGTTGTCCGCATAATGACTCTTTAAGATAACCTTGTCCAAAGTCCACCAGGTTTTCCTGAACCCAAACGGACATCACCACGTTCTGTGTATTTATTTGGAGAACTAAATGCTTCATGCTAATTGTTGATGTTAAATAGTCGAGTCCGGTAGGGGTATGGTCTTAATCCTTTTGTTTTGCAGAAAATGAAGGACGAGGTCCCCAGTTTCAGAATGGTTAGCACGCCCCCACTCTTGCTAGACTGGTGGAGGAGTCTTCCATCAGATGACTAAATCAATGAGTGGAAAGAGAGGGCCGCTAGAGCTAACGAAAAGTTGGAATATCTGGAATGCAGTCTGCTGGAATTGGAAGGAAAAGTGAGGAAGAGAGTCACCGACTGCCAGAACGCTGAGGAAAATGAAGGAGAACACCTGGCCAAGGAATTTTTACTGGTGAACCTACGCGAACTGGAGGATTTGATCAACGAGAGCATTCAACTTGAGGAAGGTCCTTCTGGGACCAAATAGATAGGAGTTTATCTTTTTCGTTTTATGAATGTAATAAGGCCGATTACCACTAGTGATATTTTATTTCCTATTATTTAGTGTCGATTTGGGATTCGTCTACTTTTTATCAATAAAATGAGGAATTTAGCATTCTAAGTTCTCCAAATCAACTTTTCGCTAGGCCTACCTCGGGCACAAAGAGGTTCCTAAATTAGGACACGATTTACATTCTTGCACTATGTGTTTAAATATCGCAATATTTTTTCTTATAATTCGCACTGACTTGTTACTTTTTTTGTTTTTACTTTTGTTTTATTTATTCCCCTCCCTAAAGGTTAGTTCGTGCACTCTGGCATCATCATCATATTCTACAAGATCCAAGGGCCCTCCACCCACTCCTCCTCCTAGCCCCGTCAGAAACAGGAACAAAGCAAAGATGGAAGATTTGAACAACACCAGAAAGGAAAACTCAATTGAAAGGGTAGAGGTCACTCATGGAAAAAGGTCTCCAAAGAAAGTGCGTCCCAACTCGAGCAAAAGTTGTTAAAATTTCAAGAGGAACTTGACCAAGTTCGGAACTTGGCAAATCTGTCATTTTCCCTCACTACCCCAGATATCAACCCCACACCTCCACAAAATATCCCAAAACCACAAAACCATCCCGCTCCTCACCACCACTGCAATACTTTCCACGCTCCCAACAGTACTCCACTACTCATCCCGGAACCTTTGAACTCCACAAATGACCACTTCCACACTCATCATAACACCCTATCTACGTGGAAACCATGCCACACTCCACCCAACCCATTTCAAGCACACCCGAGTCTGATGATAAAGACTCACTCATCAGGAGTCTGGATGAAGAGCTTAAGAAGTTAAATAGCCGAATTTAGGGCGTCGAAGAAAGTAAGGGGATTGAAGGGTTGAACTACGAAGATCTTTGCATACAACCCGATGTCGAACTACCTGAGGGGTACAAACCTCCTAAGTTCGAGATGTTTGATGGTACAGGGGATCCAAGAGTTCATTTGAGAACGTACTAGGACAAACTGGTCAGAGTGGGGAGAGATGAGAGGATCCGCATGAAACTTTTCATGAGGAGTCTAAAAAGAGATACTCTATCTTGGTACATCGGCCAAGACCCGAAAAATGGTCAAACTGGGTGACTATGGCATCCGACTTTATGGACAGATTCAGGTTCAATACAGAAAATGCACCAGATGTGTTCTACATTCAGAACCTAAAGAAGAAGCCCGCGGAAACATTCCGCGAGTATGCCACTCGTTAGAGATCAGAAGCCGCTAAGGTCAGACCTGCTCTAGAGGAAGAACAAATGAACAAGTTTTTTGTCTGGGCTCAGGATTCGCAATATTATGAGAGCCTAATGTTGATTGAGAACCATAAATTTTCTGACATCATCAATCTGGGATAAAGGATCGAGGAAGGCATCAAGAGTGGTATGGTTACAAATTTTGAAGCCTTGCAAGCTACCAATAAGGCTTTATAGTCTAGTGGTACGTCTAAGAAAAGGGACGTAGGTGCTGTAATGGTTGCACAAAGGACCAAATCCCCTATCAAATACCAAGCCTATCCAATGCCTCCACTCACATATCAACCTACTCCGAACTACCAAGCACCCTCACCCTCTCACCAAACTCCACCACCCACTTATCAATCATCTCCACCTCACACATATCAGCCTATTTTGCCCAAATACTCCCAACCTGCACATGTTTACCAAGCCTACAATACTCAACCATCCCACTATCAATCGCCTCCCACACATCAAAACTTTCCTAAACCTCGACCAAATTTTGATCGCAGACCTCCCAAACAGTATACCGCTATTGCTAAACTCATTGACCAGCTATACAAAAGGCTCAATGCTGTTGGTTATGTCACCCCTATTCCTGCTATAACCCCTGAGAACCCTTCTCAATGGGGTAACCCAAACAAATTTTGTGCATACCATTCTGGCATGAAAGGACATACCATTGATGAATGCCTTTCTCTGAAGGATAAGATACAGACTTTGATTGATAACAAAATTATCGTGGCGAAAGAGCCTGCTCTGAATATCCGCAATAACCCTCTGCCAGACCACAAGGGTGGAGGTGTTCACATGATTGAAATAGAGGATGATTGGGACCCCAAGGGATCGATCAGTTTGATCACAGAAGGCGATGATCCAAAGAAGCCAATAGTCACCCTTAATCTGATTGTAGTCCAGATTCAGCCTTCTGAGGATGCCAAGGTAAATATGTCTATACCACTTGAGTTTGAAGCACCACCCTCGTCAAAGACGCCAGCACCAATTGAGGTCAAGTTTGGGTCTCCGACAAACACACCTGTACCATTTGAAGTTGCGGTTTTACCTTCCAAAATACAAGCTCCGTTTGGAGTAAAGGTGCCCATTCTAGTAGCAATGTCGGTCGTAACACCATTCCATACAAATTCCATACCTTGGGACTACATAGCCGAGGCAAGAAGAAAAGGGAAGGCCAAGTTTGGGGAAACCGTTGCGGCATAGGGTATGACAAGAACCGGTAGAGTTTATACTCCGGAGCATTTAGCTGAGTCAAGCGAGCGGGCCTCTGGTCGGCCAACCATCACTGAAACCGGGCTTGATGATCTCTGGAGAAAGATACAAGCCAAGGAATACTCGGTCATTGATTAGCTGAACAAAACGCCAGCACAAATTTCTATCCTAGCTTTGCTACAAAATTCTGATGCACACAAGAATGCCTTGCTAAAGGTGCTGAGTGAGGCATATGTACCAGGCAACATCACCGGAGGAGAAATAGCAAACATGGTAGGGCAGGTATTGGAAAGTCACAAGATCACTTTTCATGAAGATGAGCTGCTACCAGAAGGGTTGAGTCACAACAAGGCGTTGCACATCACCGTACAAAGCGAAGATTATTTTATCACCAGAATCCTGATTGATGGAGGGTCCAGCCTCAACATTTGTCTGTTGGTAACACTCAGGACATTGAGAAAGGGGCTGCAAGAGATAAAGGATGGAGACATCAACGTGAAAGCTTTCGACGGTTCCCAAAGGTCCACCACCGGGGAGATTAGTCTGTGTTTGCAAATGGGGCCAACTTAGTTCGATGTTGATTTCCAAGTGATAGACGTGCCTGTCACACTCTTTTTTGTACCTATACCCCGTAAAGGGCTATAGTATAAGGGAGTTTTTCCAATTAAAGGACAATCGAAACAGGATTTATTGTTAAAAGATTCAAAGTTGCCACTTGGGAGATTTATGGTGTCCCAAGTCACCGGTTGAATCCCAAATCGAGGAAAATATGACTCTGTTTAACAGTCCGCGAACCAGAAATCCGGGTAAGGAATTCTGTTAATCTGGGAGAAGGTGTTAGGTATTCCCGAGTTTCGTGGTTCTTGCATGGTCGTTCAACTGTTATAATCGGCTTAATTATCTGATTTTAATCAATTATGAACCTATATGCTGATTTTAATTTTTTAACCGCTTTTAATCATTTAAGGAATATTGAACGTCGTTTAAAACATGTCTTTGGATCGCGCCACATGAAATGCATCCACAATCCGGAACACATTTTATTCAACATTTTAGGATTTGGATTTGGGTCACATGAAATACGCACCCGAGTTTAAGAAGGTAATATTATTAAAAATAACGCGCCTAAAGCAACTAACGCGTTGTTAACTTTGCGAGGGCCATTACTCAATCAATCAATTACTACGGCTCTTTCTAGTTACTAATAAATTCTAGTGAATGACATATTATAGATTGGGCTTGTGCCCTTACTTCCAGTATTCAAACAAGCCCTACAGAAGAGCACCCACATTGAATAGGAAAGCCAATTTGGTTATTCACAGAAAAGGGCTCAAGCCCTGTTCAAGATCAAGCCCAAGGCAATAATAGGCAGGCCCAGTAAAAAAAACCTGCGCCTCAGCTTTGCCGCCTCATGGCCCAAGCTATTCGAGGGCTAAGAAGAGAATGAAGACCGGACCCAAGGGATCTCTAGATTTGCATTTGACATCGGAATTTTTTTTGATTGACAACAGATTCTTATTAATAATAAGCTCAACATCAAAGCAACTTATTACCAACATGGGTTCAAAAGGATATAAATGCTAAACGTGGAGTCAATCGTCAGGAGTGTAAACATGAGGCTTAACATTGAACCTAGTCCATCGCCCACATATTTTAAAAGGGATATAATTGCTAACAGGGCTCAACTCTAACCAATTCCAAACATCTGATCTAAAGCAATCAATAGACCATTTCCAGGAAATCCTTTAACTTTAGGCTTGCAGAATTTCTTTTACTAGCATGCATACACCTATGTGCATATATTAATACATAACTCCCAGATACTAGTAAGGATCAAGCTACAATCAACAATAAAACTTAGGGATCAAAAACAGAGAAAACAAAAGACAATCACTGATAGTCGAATCCACAATTAACCTGAAGTTAGGAGATGATGTTTCCAAGCTTATTGTTAACTAACCACCTGAACACATGTGAGTATCTTTTCAGATCCACACGCAATAGACTTGACATGTTTTGAACAACACCATTTTAAAACTTCAAAACAGTTCATTCATACACTAGAGTTCGAACAATGTTAAAGCACTCAATACCCTAAAAGTATACAATAAATCTGAGCAATGAAATCACCCTAAGCTATTAGCATGTACTAGCATTCAATACAAACCAGAAGCAGAACTCCACAAAAACTGAGGCATCTAGTCATGCATAGTGAAAGAATTTAACAACAACTACATCAAAACTTTGAAACATTTAGTCGAATGTCAACTTGGATTTCCAAAGCTTCATACAAGCCAATCAATGTTCAATTCCATGTCGGGTTTGAGTGGTGTACCTGGAAATTATAGAAGGAAAAAAATGATTATAATAAGCAAGCTGTAGCAGCAGTAGACCAAGACAACAGAACTTGACAGCAACAAGCAATGTCCCAGATTCAACCAAATAACCAAGGAGCTCCACTCAAATACCAATGCAGCAGTGACCTCAAACCAACACACAAATTCCAGACTTCAACCAAGAATTAATTCAAGCCATTTCTCACGTTTACTGAACTTAAGATTTTCTTTGACAAATTGGAATAAAAAATGAGAAAAAAGAACTGGAAAGCCAATATAACAGTGTTTTCTGCAATTGTTTAACCGCCTAGACTTTCTCAACTTTCCAACCCCTGTTCAAAGGCAAGAATGATATGCCTTTATAGGCCAGGCCATAGGGCAAACTTCAGAATCACATATTTCCTTTCTACCCCCTTTAAAATTCTTGTTTTAGCTTAGGGATCCCTAAATTTATGACTTGTTACCCAAGTTAAAACCCATCAAAAGGTCTGAAATATCCCTGAACCCCTTCCTAGAAGCTTCTATTTTTGTTATCAAAAGATTCCTCCAGTAAACTACCTAAAAGCCCTCCTCACCCCTGAAAATTACCTTGAACCCCAACTGAGACATGGGTCAAATTAACCCACGGCTGAATTTACCCCAAGAACTCAAACCAATTTGGATGGGCTGCTCTTTGCCAAATAGACCAAAGACAAACCAAAACCCAAACGAACACTTATCTATTTGAAAAGAAAAATCTGCAAGCCATGATAACATGTAATGATTTCAAAGGAAATCTACTAACTTACTGATCAATTAACGATGACTAGGCAAGGATTTAACTCAGTTGAAATAACTTAATTTTAAAATAACTTGGATGGCTAAACAGAAAACAAGATCAGAGAGTTATCCATGCTATTAACACAACGGACTAAAGAAATCAGAAAACAAACTTTCACAAAGAAGAGAAGGACAATGATCGGAAGACCAATCTAAACTCGAGAGATTAGTCGAGTTTCATCCAGACTGGTATAAGAAGATTAAGCTAAAGAAAAGGGGAGGAAGAAGAGAATAAGACAATCAAAAAGGAAGAGAAGACAAGAGAAGAAAAGAGCTTACCGATTTAGACTCAAAATCCATCGGAGACAAAAGCCCTAACAAAGCTAAGGTCGATCGTTTGAATCAGAGCTTCAAAATTCGAAGAACGGTGCCTTCTGACCATGCATGTACCAGGATTGATGAAAAGGTGGTTTTGAACTTTTGGGGTTGACCTCATATTCAAGATTCGCGGAGCTCCGGGTAGATTCGAAGGAGAGTAGTTGTGGATTTGGTATGAGGGGATCCTGGGGGTTGTGGGGTGTTAGTTTGGGGTTGAACGGAGGCGTCGCCGCCACCGGACGGTGGTGGAAAAGGGGGCGGCTCCATTAAGGTTAGGCTTGGGTTCTCTGATAGGGGTGTTGGAATGATGAAATGAAGGGGGGTAGGGGCGTTAGGACATATATATATCAAGTAAGGGCTCAGTTCCTAGCCGTCTGATCATATGGGATCAACGGCTGAGATTGGACTCCAAAAAACGTCGTCGTATGGTACTGAGGGGTTTGGACCGGATGAGGTGTGGATTTGGGCCGGGTACTGGGGCGATTCGTTTGGGCTGGGGACAATTAAATGGGTTTTAGCCCAGATTTTCCTTTACATTATTTCCTTCTTTTTTCCAATTCATTTTTCTTTAAAAATTCTTTTTCTTCTTTCCAAAATTAAAATTAAAACTTAAATTAAATCCTAAACCAAATTATCCTACTACATTAAATTAATTAACCCTAATAATTGCTACTACAAATAATTAAAACCCAAATTAAAGGAAAAACTACCAAAATTCAAAATTAAAATTAAAAGTGCAAAATAAACTATTTTTGTGATTTTTTCCCTATTTTTATAAAATAATTTGTCAATTAATCCTAAAAATGTAAAATTAAATCCTAAATGCAAATGAAACATATTTTTTTTTTTATAATTTTCATTAATTAAATAAAATAAAAATGTACAGACAAATGCAAAACAATTACCAGAAAATGCCACGAAAATCCCCAAAATTGCAAACACTGAAAGAAATTGTTTTGTTTTGAATTTATGGGAGTAATTCATATAGGGTAAAAATTACGTGCTCACAGTGTCGGCATCTTACAATCTGTTGTTTGTACGACCGTGGATTCATGTCGCTGGGGCCATAGCGTCAACACTACATCAGGTGGTGAAATTTGAGTGGAACCACTAAGAGGTGATCATTCACGACGATGGTAGCAATCCCATATACAGTCGCCAGACCATCCCAGCAATCGGAGGCAGAAAGAAGATAGGCGGGGAGACCTATCACCATATCGAGCGAGTCAATGCCGTCGACAAGGACAAATGGTGGGACAATAAATTTCAAAGCATATTGAACTAGAGCGGATACGAACTTGACAAGGGGCTTGGCAAGAACCTCCAAGGAATTGCTAAGCCTATCAAACTAATGAAACATGGCACCACCTTCGGTCTGGGATATGAGTACACTTGGGAAGAATTCAACAACTAGTCGCCACCATGGCGTGGTCCTTACTATCCGCTGGAGCATCCAATACCACATTTGGAGCATACTTTCCAGCCAGCTGATGTGACCTATGGGTTAGAAGAAGAGGAGGCACTGGCAGCAGTGAGGAATCTGTTCCTAGAAAACGATGATATGGACTGTTGTGTTGTTTTTAAGGAGGAGGGGGAGGAAGGCCCTTCCATACGGGCAGTAAGTAGAGGAGCATGCCTCAATAACTGGACCATCAAAACCACCAGAGCCCGGAAAGCCTTGGGGTAGCAAGGCTAAACAAGCATCATGCACTATCTTTTATTTTTACTAATTGACTTTCCTTTCGCATTTTAAATTTCACAATAAGATCTTCAATGTTCAAAACAGTTATGGAATTTATCAAAGCATTTCGATTTTCCCTATAAATCCTACTCTTATTATTTTTCTCTCATTACTTTACTTATACAGCATTACTATTATTTATCTTGATAAACCAGTGACTGTGACATGCAACGAGACAACGCAACAAACGGACATAGATTCAGAGGAAGATGACATACCGGAAGAAATTGTTAAAGGAGTCGAGAATTTTGAGAACAGACCTAAGTCCAACCTGGACGAGACTGAGATTGTTAATCTGGGAGATGCAGAGAACGTCAAAGAAACACGAATCAGCGTTCATTTGTCACCTTCAGAAAAGAAAGAGTACATAGAATTTCTAAGGGAATATGAGGACATATTCGCTTGGTCGTATGATGACATGACTGGTCTGAGTACATCTATGGCGGCTCACAAACTGCCAACCGATCCAACATGTTCGCCGGTAAAGCAAAAGCTCAGAAAGTTTAAGCCTGACATGAGTCTGAAAATCAAGGAAAAAGTCACTAAGCAAGTAAAAGCCAAGGTTCTCAGGGTAGTAGAATACCCAACATGGTTAGCCAACGTTGTGCCAGTACCAAAGAAGGCCGGGAAGGTCAGAGTCTGTGACGACTACCAGGATCTCAACTGGGCCAGTCTAAAAGACGACTTCCCCTTGACAAACAAACATATCCTGATCAACAATTGCGCCAAGCATGAATTGCAGTCATTTGTGGATTGTTTCGCGGGGTATCATCAGATCTGGATGGATGAAGAAAATACTGAGAAAATAGCTTTCATTACGCCGTGGGGAATGTACTATTACAAGATGATGTCATTCGGCCTGAAGAATGCAGGGGCCACCTACATGAGGGCCATGACCACCATTTTCCACGATATGATACACAAGGAGATCGAAGTATATGTAGACGATGTTATCATCAAGTTCAAGAAAGCCACTGATCACATGGAAGATTTGAGGAAGTTCTTCAGTAGACTGAGAAGGTACAACCTAAAACTGAATCCCGCGAAGTGCGCATTTGGGGTTCCTGCCAGAAAACTACTTGGGTTCATTGTAAGTCGCCGAGGAATAGAACTAGATCCATCAAAGGTCAAAGCTATTCAAGAGTTGCCACCGCCAAAGAACAAAAAAGACGTAATGAGTTTCTTGGGGAGACTTAACTATATCAACCGGTTCATAGCACAATCTACAATTATCTGTGAGCCGATCTTTAAGATATTAAAGAAGGATGCCGCTACCAAATGGACTGATGACTGCCAAAAGGCCTTCGACAGAATCAATGAGTACCTGTCAACACCACCAGTTTTGGTCCCGCCTGATCCAGGTAGACTTCAATTACTCTACCTCGCAGTATTGGATGGAGCATTTGGTTATGTTCTGGGGCAACCCCCTACATGCTGGTATATGGTACAGAAGCGGTCATTCCCGCCGAAGTAGAAATCCCTTCCTTGAGGATCATACAGGAAGCAGAACTCGACGATGCAGAGTGGGTGAAGAGTCGTTACGAGCAG